>NC_090939.1:403729796-404038943 GCF_040938575.1 Ambystoma mexicanum | reverse complement strand
CCGAAAAGAGGACACCCGTGGGAATCCGCAGAGGTATGATTTGCGCACATCGCCCCAGAATTTATTACCCAGACAGCCCTGCAAAGTCCGAAATGTGGGGAAAAAACGCTTTTTCCGCACATTTCGCTCGACGCACCCATGGAAACATGCCCCCAACAACACATGGCCTACCGTCACACGTTCCAACAGGTATCATGATGAAAATGGTACCTCACATGTGTGGGTGCACCTACCGGGGCTGCAAAAGGAAAAGGTTAACCCACTGGTCATCCCAAGCCTTTCGCTACTGCCCATTGTGTTCATGTGGGCAACCTACAGATTTGGCGCTAGGGCGTGGAAGCCAGCAAGGAAAACAGGGAACCCTATGCATTTTCCAAAAGAGGACACCCCTGGGAATCCACATAGGTCTGCCTTGCGGAAATTGCCCCAGTTTTTATTAGCCACAATCCCTGACAGAGGGTTATATTTGGTGGGGGAAAAAAAACACAATGTTCTGGGTGTTCTGGGTAAAAAATTCTGGGCCGCTTCGCGCAAGTCAGACCTCTGCGCATTCCCACAGGTGTCCTCTTTTGGGAAATGCATGGGGTTCCCTGTTTCCCTTGCTGGCTTCGACACCCTAGGGCCAAATCTGTAGGTTGCCCACATGAACAAATTGTGCTGTGGCGAAAGGCTTGGGGTTACTAGCGGGTTACCCCTTTCCTTTTGCGCCCCGGTAGGTGCACCCACACATGTGAGGTACCATTTTCGTCGGGACACCTGTGGGAACGCGAGAAGGTATGACATCTGTTGGTGGCGACGTGTTTTGGTGAGTGCACACAGGGAAATGTATCTGAAATTGGCTGGAAATGCAGACAATTTTCAGATATTTCCCTCTGGCCACTCACCGAAACACACCGCCAACAACACGTGGCCTACCTTCCCACATCGCCACACATGTCCCAATGAGAGGCAGACCTCTTGTGTGCAGGTGTGGTACCTGAGTGACAATGGTTACATCTTTTGTATAGTAACTTCTCTGTAGTGTGCTTAGGAAACAGTAAAGTACTGGTAGTAAGCCATTTCACGTGCACCTTTCCTCACACTTTCCATACATACCAGACACAATGCAGTTAGACACGCAAGGTGGGATTTAGCACAAGGACAAACCTCCTTGTGTAGCACAAGAAAGTTTGTCCTTGTGAGCAGTGATGCCACGACAAGGCACCCACCGGATCACTGGCCATTCGTATCCCTTTCATGTCTGCAGTCAGTTGGCATCCATTTCAGCAGTTGCACTTCTACCAAATCACTAGCACCAGAGCAAGTGTATCTACACATGAGCATATCTACACACTTATACCACGTGGACATGTGTGTACAATGCAACTGTCTCTAGCAATATCTTAACTATCATTTGGCATCAATTTTATAGCAACTGTGTCTGCATGCAAACTTTATGTGCCTGCAATCACATGTGGACACTGATAGCAAGTGCATACTGGCTCACTTTGCTACCCTGCCCTACAGGCTCTATCTTCCACACCAGCTTTGAGTATGCCCATAGCAACTATGGGCAAACATTCTTATGTTCAACCGTACCCACACAAAACAGCCACCCTGCAACATGAGAATCATTTCTGCAGTGCTGGAAAAGTCCATTCACAGAAATTGCATCTGCATATTCTTTGTATCTTTACCTAATTCACACACCAATCATATCCAATTCATTCCTACAGAAGATGTGACACTTACACCACACATAACATTACTCACAGTAAAACAATAAACAAGGCAGGATCTTACGAGGTACGCAAGACACCGCTGTCATATAGTTGGTGTCCAAGTACCACTTTCATGACACTTAGACCTCAAGGGAGGGAGCCAAAGTGGCGTGTATTATTTTGAAAAGACACCCCTTGAGTGGAGGGAACCTGAATGGTGTTCTGGTCTTCCACAACGCACGGCTTGAGTAGAGGGAGCGGGACTGGCCTTTCTTTGCTTGCCAAACCTTAGGTGGAAGGAGCCAGATTCGGGTTCCTGACCAAAGTACGCCGGAAGCGGATGGGGCTTTCCAGACGTTTTTTTTATAAGGCAATCCCGAACAGGAGCAAGCTGCACTCCCAAAGGGGAGTGACCCAGAGTGCTCCACCCTTCTTCTCCATGGCCCGCCTCAACTAGAGGCGGTGGAGTGGCATTCCTTTCCAAGATGCGCCTGCTTTGGAAGAAACAAGCAGTGCGTTACTTTGCAAGGCACACCACGCGCAGAGGGAGCTAGACTGCCTTTTCCTTATGAAGCAGACCTGAAGTGAAAGGTACCGGGGGTGATGTCTCTTTCCCAGGCAGGCCTCAAGTGGAGGGGGCAGGACTAGCATTGCTTGCCTAAGCACGCCAAAGGGGAGTAAAGCAGAGTGCTGTCCCCACCTACTCCAAGGCACACCTCAAGTGGAGGGAGCTGGAGTGGCATTTCTTTCCAAGATGCGCCTGCTTTGGAAGAAACAAGCATTGCGTTACTTTGCAAGGCACACCACGCGCAGAGGAAGCTAGACTGCCTTTTCCTTATGAGGCAGACCTGAATTGAAAGGTACCGGGGGTGATGTCTCTTTCCGAGGCAGGCCTCAAGTGGAGGGGGCAGGACTAGAATTGCTTGCCTAAGCACGCCAAAGGGGAGTAAAGCAGAGTGCTGTCTCCACCTACTCCAAGGCACACCTCAAGTGGAGGGAGCTGGAGTGGCATTTCTTTCCAAGATGCGCCTGCTTTGGAAGAAACAAGCATTGCGTTACTTTGCAAGGCACACCACGCGCAGAGGGAGCTAGACTGCCTTTTCCTTATGAAGCAGACCGGAAGTGAAAGGTACCGGGGGTGATGTCTCTTTCCCAGGCAGGCCTCAAGTGGAGGGGGCAGGACTAGAATTGCTTGCCTAAGCACGCCAAAGGGGAGTGAAGCAGAGTGCTGTCCCCACCTACTCCAAGGCACACCTCAAGTGGAGGGAGCTAGAGTGGCATTTCTTTCCAAGATGCGCCTGCTTTGGAAGAAACAAGAATTGCATTACTTTGCAAGGCACACCACACGCAGAGGGAGCTAGACTGCCTTTTCCTTATGAGGCAGACCTGAAGTGAAAGGTACCGGGGGTGATGTCTCTTCCCCAGGCATGCCTCAAGTGGAGGGAGCAGGACTAGCATTGCTTGCCAAAGCACGCCAAAGGTGAAAGACCCACATGGCACAACTCAAGTACAGGGACTCGTAATGATTACTATTTCGCAGGCACGCCTCCAATGGAAGGAGCCTGATTAGCGTTCCTTTGCAAGTCGCGCTTTGAGCTGAGGGATCTAGACTGATGTAAATTTTGTTGGCAGGCCTCAAGGGAAAGCTACGGCTGTGGTTGCCTTTCCAAGGCAGGCCTCAAGTGGAGGAAGCAGGACTAGCAATGCTCATGAATGCACGCTAAATCAAGTGAAGTGAGTTGACATCCTGTTGCTTTTTCATTGAAGGTACACCTCCAGGGCAGGGTGCAAGAGTGCCATTCCTTTACAAGACATGCACGATTTCAGTGGCTAAGGGTCCCTTTCAAGGAATGATGGGCATTTTCGGAAATCAGTCGATCTCCCAATAATTTTCCTTTGTATGATACAAAAGGAAACAAGGCTGAAAGCAGAGGGCAGGCTGGGAAGGGCATTGGGGACAGTACACCCGAGTATCCTTCCTCTTTCCTTGTTTTGTACACACCTTACATTTTCGGTACGGTTGTGCCTTCGTGGCAGTGGGAGGAACATAATCACCAAAGTGTCGCTCTTGCAATCTGGCCACATCTTCGACCTCTGGAAAGGAGGGAATTTGTACATGAACATTAGCCAGAGATTGAACAATTGCTAATTCAAAATCCAAAAAGGAGAGTTTGTTTTCTGGAGTAGCTGCATGGTACACCACATAAGCATTGTATGTTGCCATATGCACAATGTGTGTGGCTAACTTTTTGTACCAGAAACACGACTTGCGTTCAGCGTGGTATGACTCAAGCACGTGGTCATTGTTGTCTACTCCACCCATGTACTTGTTGTAATCCAGAATGCAATTGGGCTTCAACACTTGCTGAGTCTGCCTGCGCAGAGGGACAGCTGAAGTACTTTCATCATGAATAGTACTTAGCATGTACACATCCCTTTTGTCGCAGAATTTCACTGCTAACAATTTATCCTGCCGCAATGCCATACATTGTCCCTTGGCCAACTTCTTTCACACAAGTTGTCTGGGGAAGCCTTTGCGGTTACTGCGGATTGTACCGCATGCCAGTGTGCCCAAATTGAACAATTCCCTGAACAGTCGAATTCCAGTGTAGAAATTGTCTACATACAAATGATGTCCCTTGTGGAGCCATGGTGTGAGAAGATCCCAAACAATCTTCTCACTTGTCCCTAAATGGGCTGGGCAGCCCATAGGGTTTAGGGTAGAGTCTTTACCGGTGTAGACTCTCATGCTGCTCACATACCCAGTGGTACTTTCACACAACATGTACATTTTAATCCCATATCGTGATCTCTTGCTAGGAATGTATTGCCTGAATACTAGGCGACCTTTGAACAACACCAACGATTCATCAATGGATATGTTCTGGCTAGGAACATACACCTCTGCAAATCGGTGAGTGAAGTGGTCCAGAAATGGCTTCAGTTTGAACAGCCTATCAAAGTTTGGGTCCGTTCTGGGTAATGCTGCCGAGTTGTCATTGAAGTGCAACATACGGTGCAGTGCTTGAAAGTGATTTCTGCTCATTGTAGCTGAAAAAAACGGGTGATAAAGTGGTGCTACAGTAGACCAGTATATCGCGACAGACGGCTTGTGTCCAATTCCCATGAGCAAAATGAGACCCCAAAACTGTCTCATTTCAACATCGTTTGTGGGTACCCATGCTTGTGCTCTGGAGTGGGGTTTCAGAGTGGGACCCCTAGACCTCATGAACTGTGCAGCGTATAAATTGGTTTGCTGA
Organism: Ambystoma mexicanum; assembly: GCF_040938575.1. Classification (NCBI taxonomy): domain Eukaryota; kingdom Metazoa; phylum Chordata; class Amphibia; order Caudata; family Ambystomatidae; genus Ambystoma; species Ambystoma mexicanum. Next base: position 404,033,983 of record NC_090939.1, on the reverse strand, counting down.
ACCACATCTGCAATGAACCCATCATCAACAAAAAGGTTGAAAAAATCAATAGGCTGAAACCCTTCTGTATTCACTGTGCACCCTGATATACCAGTGAAAGGGGGCACAACAGGCTGAGCCATTGCTGGAGGCACCCAGAGCGACTCTTGAGTCATGTCAGGAACTGCCACATTGCGTGGCCGTCTTGCACGTCCCCTCCCCCTTACAGGTCCCCTGCGTGTGGGAAGTGTGCGAAAAGGTGGACGCACTCTTCCTTCCTCTTCGTCATCAGATGATGATGATGATGAGTGGGAGGAGGGACTTTCGTCAATGGCCATCTCACTTCCCCAATCACTTCCCTCCTGCCCCTCAGAAGCACTATCTGTTTCAGAATGCATGTACACATCTGTGCCTTGCTCTGAGCCAGACTCCATCACTGCAGCTAATGCCTCCGCACCAGACATTGATCGCCGAGAAGCCATGAGTACCTTCGCTATGGAACCCTTCACTGCCCAAAGACCAGATGAAGACTGAAACAAGACGTATGTGTGCTTCTGAAAGTATGGAACGTAGCGCAGTAAGTGGTATTCAGTGCCACAAACCTACTCCACACAAGTACACCAAAAGGTCCAGTCTTTGCTCACAAACTGTAGCAGCCCTCTGCAATATGACGTACTCCCTGCACGCTACAATAAACGGAGTAGTACTTTGCAAACACTCACGTGAAATGCTAAGGACCAGCTGACTGCTTTCCTACAAGTGGGTAGACAGCTACAACACACCTGCACCTAAAAGAAAGAGAACAAAAAATCTATGGACAATGTACTATTCCGCTAAACTGTACAGAAATACAAGCGTGGGGACGAGGATTTCAGCCACACTACCTATTCAGAAACAGCCAAGATGCTTTGCACCATGCCCTCCTCCATGGGATGCTTGTGGATGGGAAATCGAGGTGAGAAGCAACCATGCAACGTATTAGTGATTGGGTGAGTTGAAAAGCCATAGACAATGAAGAAGCAGAAAGGGAAGATAAAGTACACGGCTGGCCCTTCCGGGCAACTGCTGGCACACTTTTGACAAAAACACCTGCTCATTCACATAGGGGTGTCTATTGTAAGGGGAAAGCTCACAAGGACAAAATTAATGCAAGGCCAAGCAAATTGATGTAGGCTGAAGCAAGTGGTGATGGGTAGCTAAGAAATAAGCAGCACAAACATACTGAATGCTTTGACATGCCATGAATGCAAACAATTGCTAGGAAGTGGAAGTCTCACTGCCAACATACTTACTACCATTTTTATTCACTTTTCACATCTTCCAGTGCGTCCATCAGTCACTGGGCAAACCCCCCCTAAAATAGCGTCTGGGCAAAATCCATTATGTTTCCAATGAACAGCTCCATGCCTGTTTTGGAAAGGTGCACCCCATCTCTGTGAAACATCACAGCACCTTTGATATTGCCATGGTGAATGGTCCGTATTCTGGTGTTGCCCTCTGTCAGTCTAGTGAACTCGCCATTCAGTTTCCACACCGAGCGGTTGATGGCCCTTCTATTCCCTTGAGTTCTCCAATCCATCCTGGGAATCATCTGGGACCAGGCCAGTGTTTGGAAACCTCTGTACAATCCATTCAAGGTCTGCCATGAGCTGCTCCCGTACCCCCTTCCGTCCCACAGACGCAAAATCATTTCTTCCCGGGTGCACCACTATAAGGTCAGGGGGGGGGCCTCTCCTTTTGCTTGGGCAGCGATGATGGCTCTTCGGAGCTGGTGAAGGCGCATCCCCCGCACCCCAAACCAATGCACCAGGAGGGCATCCCTTTGAGAGCCAGATGTGGTAGGCCCTCGGAAAATCGTGCAGCCCTTTGGGTAAAAGAGTAGCCAATTATCTACACAACCCTCATCGCCACTATGAAATGGAAACAAGTAAACCCCCATGAATATGGCTATACATAGAGTTTACCAACTAGCTGAATGATTGCGTGAACACATGGCTCTTGTAACAATCCCAGACACACACTTCACCCATTCGGACATGCACCTCTCATGTGAATTTACAGTAGGTCATTACGTAATTGGCACTTGTGTTTCAGGGGAAGGAGGTGGGAAAGAGGTGAAGAAGACAGTATGTCACCTTGTGCCAATAACACAGTTGTGCTGGGGCAATTGTAATCAGTAAAGGTTGTCTGCTCCTGTGGCCCACCGCCTGCACTGCACGGTGGTAAGGTGACTTGCACATGCTACACCATTACACTTTGCTGGGTGACTAGTCTGACAGAGGATATGACCTGTGCAGCAAGGGTGCTTTGTAACCTCTCCGAATATAGTTACTCTGACAGAATGTGCGCCATTCATCACACATGCATGCAAATTTGGACACTTTGATTGTGAGAAATTGGGGCGCAGCTCCTGAAGTACTGGTGAACTTGGGGCCATTCGACTACCAAGGCAGAGAGGCAGCCAAGGTCACACACATCAACCACCACCACCCTACATCTCTGCCTGGCCAGCACTGCAGCTTTCCCCTCTAGGACGGGATGGGGACCGTGCCGGGGCACCCTGCACCCACTGCTGCTTTTGAGGGACAAAATATCCATCTGGGAGATGGACGCCCAAGGCCAATGACTTCACCCCTCACCCCTCCTGCCCCTCTAGCTACCCTGCGTTACAGCCTTTCCCCCTGCAAAAGGATGGGGACCCTGGCGGGGCTCACTGGGACGACTGCTGGAAAAGGACCACAGAAATGGGGATCGTTGCAGTAAAAGTAGTGTTCTCTGTATCAAGTGTGCGTACCATGCTCAGAACAAAATGACCATCTGCATTACTACCGGCAACATTTTTGAAAAGGAGCTGCTATTTATGTCAGCCAATTTTTCCTTCTGCAAAGCAGCCACCTTCCTCAATGCAAGGCACTCCCATCACTGGCCCCCGAACCGCCCTACTACCCTTTCTCACCCATACCACTGACACTGCAGCCACAGTTTCTCCCACCACAGTAACCCTCCACCCGCACATTACCAAGTAATATATGTGGTACTTACATAAGTCAGCAAAAGCTTTTCAGTAGCCGCAACTGCAACGGAAACATAAAAGAATTACATTCAGTGCTTTGCCTACCAATAACACATCCAAACTGTCTGGCATATATCTGTACATTTTTCAGCTCCTTCCACCACATACATGAAACTTCTCAGTCATCTACCTCCACAGAAGGCTGGACTGCACAGTGATAGCAAACTGGCATAAGACCAATGGGTGTATGGCAACCCCCAGCACACAAAAAAAAAACATTGCACAGATGGCTAAGTGGCAAACTTCCCTCCCAGGGAAACAGCACTGTTCAGCTGCACTGGGGGGCGTTTTGTGCGCTACCCCGGCAAGTGTGTTCCTGGCCACCCCAATACCTCCCCAGAGCACCCACTTCCTTCACAACACCAACACTACAGGCCCTGTTCACCCCCATCCCAATAGCAATGTGCCCTCCACCCACTATAAAATGTTGGAATAACCAAAATTTCATTCGTACATAACAAGGGAGAAGCTTGAACTGCTCAAGACCTGTAAAGGGAAAAACAAAACATATATTATCTGCGTCAGCCCACCCAAATACCAGACCACCCATATTGGCCCCCCCTGTTGCATTGGCCAGTACGTTTTGGGCACCCCGGCGCCAGATTGGCACACCAATGTGCCCCTCTACGCCAAGGCAGGTTTAGTAAACGAAGAACACAATTCAAAATGGCAGGCTGTCCTTTTGCCGGGGTGGAGGGGCCCCCTACACCGCTGTGGAATTTTCTAATGTGAAGGGGGGTGCACCTCTCCACCACCACCCCAATTGGAGGGGCGGCCCATCTCATGTAGCCCTCCCCAGGGGCAGATAAGGGGGGAGGCTGTCCTGCACTCCTCCCTGGGCTCAGGCGTCCGTTCCTAGGAGCAGATATCTGGTCTCAGGGAGGGCTGCATGACATGGCACCCACTCCATTGTGGGCCGGGGGGATAATGGTTAACGCCCCATTCCATTAGAAACTTTCCCGACCCTTTGGGGTGCCCCACCTCCCCCCCTAAAAAGCGTTCCAACATTTTCCCTTTTTTCCTTTGGTAACCCAACTCCCTTTGTGCACAGGGGCACATTGGTGTGCCAATCTGGCGCCAGAGTGCCCAAACCTTACTGCCCCATCTATTGGGGGTCCTGTCCCAGCATTTTTGGGGGCCCTCTCCCCCCCACCCCCAATGGCTGGGGGACAGACCTCATGCAGGCCTCCCTGGGCCTCCTCCAAACAGCTGCGTGAGGTACACCCCACCTACATTTGGGGTGAGGGGGGAGAGGGCCACCACAAAAATTGGGGCAGGACCCCCAATAGATGGGGCAGCAGGGTTTGGGCACCCTGGGGGCGGATAGCCACACTACTGAGGCCATCTGCACCAAGCGAAGTTGGGTAAACAAAAAACAAAATACAAATTCACAGGCTGCTTTTTAGGGGGGGCTGAGGGCCACCCTAAATTGGCAGCGAATGATGTACCGCAAAGGGGGGTGGCCCTCAACCCCCCCAACCCAAACGGAGGGCTCCACCTCATGCAACCCTCCCTGGGGGCAGATAGGGGGGGCCCACCTCATGCATCCCTCCCTGGGGTCAGATGCCCCTTCCTAGGAGCAGATATCTTCCCCCAGGGAGGGTTACAAGGGGTGTGCCTTTCTACTTCGGTTGGGGGGTGCATCCCTCCCATCCCTCCCCCCCCTTTCATTCAATAAAAAATCCATGGTGGCTAGTGGCCCCCCACCCCCACCCCTTCCCCCACCCCCTTTCCACATCATTTCAATTTTTTTTCTTGTTCATTCCCCTGGGGCAGATGGTCAGCCATCTGCCCCAGGGTTCTCATGCATGTGCCCCCATGCTTTGGGGGCCGGGAGGGGGGAGAGGGCTGCTTACTTGAGGCAGCCCCCTCCCCCCCTCACAAACGGATCCATGGTGGTCTAGTGGGTTGCTGGTCACGGATCGAGCGCTCTGCGCTGATCCGTGACCAGCAATGCCTCATATATGTGGTGTCCTTGGAAAGGGGGGAACCCCCCCTTTCCAAGGACACCATTTTTTACAAAATCCCTGGTGGACTAGTGGGCCCCAGGGCCCCAAACCCCCTCCCACCTCCCCCTTCCCTCTGATTTTTTTTTTTCCTCCCCACCCGTATTCACCCCTGGGGGCAGTGATCATCTGCCCCCAGGGGTCTCTGCCGCTGTGGCCCCATGCCTTGGGGCCACGGGGGAGGGGGGCCGCTTACCTAGTAAGCAGCCCCCTCCTCCCCCTGCATCACAAACGGATCTGTATTGATCCGGTGGCCGATCCGCGGGCAGCAATGCCACACAATGGGTATCGTTGTAAAGGGGAGAATCTCCCCTTTCCAACGATACCCGCCTCGATCTCCGGCTTGATCGAGGCGGACAAAGAAGGTCTCTTACCTTCTCTCTTCCCTGCAGCAGCCGAAAATGGCTGCTGCGGGAAATTTACTTTCAGTTTCACGCCGACGTGCGTTACGCACGCCGACGTGAAACTGAAGGTAATCCAGCCCCCTGGCAGTGAGGGGGGACCTCCCCCTCACATAGCCCGGGGGTTGGATTACAGGATTACAGTTTTGAGCGATCCCTGCTTTGCAGGGATCGCTCAAAACAAGGTGCCAAAAAGGACGAGCTATCTTGTCCTTGGCACTGCGTGTGCCCTGTCAAGGACGAGATACCTCGCCCTTGGCACTTAAAGCGTTAAAATTACAAGAAATACAATCAAATAAACCTTCAACCTCACTAACATAAGTACAAAAACCAAGGCCCTGATTCACAGAGCATTTTCCAATTGGGGTTTCCCATTATAAAACGCTTCTGTGAATTAGGCAATGCATATAAATGCATATAAATGCCATTGATTGACAAATCTAATTTTATAGGTCCATATTTGTAAAACTTAAAAAATACATTAAATACTTGCCACACAACCAGAGCAGATGAAACAAATCATAATGACCACCTTATAGCAGTGGTTAATATAACTAACACACAACAATACAAATAAACCTTCAAATCTATAAATATTATAAATACTAACTTTCACATCAGCCACACTCCTCTTGTGCGTTATGAAACTTCTGGAATCAAAAGTATAAAACTGCAGAAAATGCTGCCTTTTATACTTTCCAAAACCATTACCAAAAAAGAACACTATATACCAATAAAACTACTAAAATGGATGGCCCATTTTCACCACTATCACTGAGCGCTACACAAATAGAAAAGGAACAACAACCAATAAAAAGCAATGAAACTCACAAAATCTATTTTTCCCTCCACCCAACATCTTCCATAGCCATGACTATTCGATGCGGCTACGGTTCTTGTTTTGTATCCGCAGCTACATGTAGATTTTTCTGAAAGCCCAAAACCAAACTAAATAGGCCTTCAAACCTTCAAATGATTTAAGAGAACACCTAAAGAAGCTAAAATATGACACACAAATAACATTCTCACTGTGTCATTCACATAAAAATATGATTATTGCAAATAAAATATAGTTTATTGAGGCGGCTTTAAATAAAACTGTGCCTACGTGTACAAATAATAAAATGATGAAAAGCATTGATGCACCTACGCACGTGCTTTTCAATAGACCCAGTTATAGACAAGCTCTGCATGTCCATTTGCCGTTAGCTACTGCTATACTAAAAAAACTACACATGAAAATATTTATTTCCACTACCCAAATTCCAAAGAAGTGTCCCTAACATGCCTGCCTGCCACCTCCACTTCCCATGATCCTCCTCCAGGCCCCTGGTCTCTCCCAATCCCCCAAAACACTCAATGCATCTATGATGTTACTCCACCCTAAATGGTGGATAGCCAAGGCTACCACACATCCACAAACACGTGATGTGCCGTTTGCCACAATATAGCTGCAGCTGCACAGGGTAATACATCTACCCACCGGTAGCAATGCCGCGCACTCAGTGGTTGCTGTGTAGCCACAGATAATTAGAACGGTACCATCAACCAATTACAAACTCACACATCATACACACCCTGCTCATACAAACTACTAGAAATTCAAACCAGGAATCATTTTCCTGGAAACAGAGAAAGACTGCAGATATCATGGTTGGTTTGAAAACTGTGTGGCTGATCATAGACAGTTGGCTATTTTTGTTACTGGCTTTTTTGTGAGAAACTAAACAGTAACATGGACCTAGGTCTGAGGGATTTTACAATTAAATGGTTTGTATTGCAGGGAATGCGTTAGTTACAAGATTTTCCAAAATTGTTAAGTCTGAGAAGTACAGGGCAGCCAGACATCATACTAATTCATTGTGGAGGCAATGATTTGGGGAATGTACGAGGTGTGTCCCTTACTTTAATGATGAAACAAGACATGGGAAAAGGAATGGAACTATGGTGCCTAGTTTGAGCTGAGTTCAGTCTGCAGCAGAACACCACAGTGAGAGGAGCTGCAGCAACGTGGTACCCTTCTGGGATTTTGGATATTGGCCCATTAATTCCGCGAGTCTCCTCCTTCAAAAACTCCTTGCGTGCGCGGAGTTCGAGCTGAGTTCAGTCTTCAGCAGTCCGCAGCAAGGCCGCTCAAGGACGCAGGTAAGCAGGGAAAAATGGCTGAACTGAGTCCTAAAACAAGGCTGAAAACTAAACGACATCAACACCGAAAACAGAGCAAGTGGGAAAAGTCACCAGACCTGCCGTATGAGGTAAGCACTGTAATATGTGATCTTGGCAGTTATAATTGGAAACGGACAACGCCCGAGATAACGTCGAAGCCAGCGGCGCGGATTTTGTGTCTTACAGTGCTTGAAAAAGCATGTATCGATGGGTGGGAGGTAATTGGGATAACCAGCAATAACGACATGCCTGACAGCAGCTTGTAAGGCGGCCAAACCGCAGCGCCGGTCCCTATTACTGAGAAGATGCAGGCGTACGGCCTACCCATAAAGAGCGCGGGCGGCATAGCGTCAATAGAAATAAACGAAGCTTTATTTCAGTCCCCATTCGATGTAACTGAGATCGAACTTTTAGAGATATCTGTTCCTTCTTCAACAGCGGAGCGACATGTATTCACCTTTACATCTCCAGTAATGGTGCCAATAGATGAACAACAACTAAGCGAAACAGATTGTGATATTGACAAAATTAATGGAAAGGTTGTTGCCAATCAAAATGCTTGCAACACAGAAATTACGCCAATACATACGAAACTGCAAATGGAAGACTCCACAAAAACTCGATCTAAAAAATAAAAGTTGTGGAGAAGTGCAAATAAAGGAAACACAGCAGTCAGCAACAAGAGATGAAACCCAATTTGCCGAAGATGAATGTTCAATTGGCGGTCACAAATTACTGGGTCCTGGAACTTGCAAAAGACCATCAAAACACACGATAATAACAGAAAAAGGGACACTTGCTACAATGAACGGACATTTAACAAAAGTACCACAAATAAACTTTAAAAGGACATGATTTAGCAGGACGTGAAGCCCGGTTAACGGAGTGGCTGAAAGCTGATTTTCTGCTAATAAAAGATCAATTAAGTGAAAGCTTTCCAAAGCATGTTTTGCTACAAAAATCAAAAAGTATGGTGACTTTAAAGCGGTCCACGCAAAAATCACAGTCAGCAGTTGCAACGCACCAGGAGGAGAGGAGTGGTACACCACTAGTCTGAGAGAGGATCACTATGACAAACTTAAATGGTCCAACTCGACCTGTAATAAACTCTACATTGACCAATGGAAATGAGAACACACTCACGCCTCAAAAGCTTGACAAAACCACCACTGCCAATTTAGGTAACAAAACACAGAGAGTATTGACAATGATGGTGCATGCAAATTGAATTTGTCAATAGCTGCAGGGATCCAAATACATAACAACGTGCTAGCCTCAACTGTGTTATTGTTAATCCCGTTTGTAAAGCTTTATGAATCATTAAACGAGGCAGTAACCAATAATGGAGCTATGATGAGGAATCTTAACGAAAAAATAATAAAGATGGAAAATCTAAATGACATGCTGTTGAATCGCCTTGAGAAAGAAGCTGAACTGAGAGCAAAATGGCAAAACCTGGTTAAGTGATCTAGCCTCAAGGGATCAAAGTGACAAAGTTAACATATTGGACGCAGTCCTAGTGTGCTTGAAATGGCTAAGGCACAAAGATCAGAAAGTACAAAATTCAGAAATATGCCAGTGCCGACAACGCAAGACCATGATAATAACAGAAGGAAATTCCAATCACGAAACAGATAATCGGATAACAACACCGGATCAAAAAATGGTTGATGATGCTGAAGAAATCGAAATTGAAATAGACAACCATAATCAAGTGGAACTGGGCGATGCTGAAAAAATGGCAAACAAAAGGAAGAATATCATAGATATAGAAGACATGCAAACCCAAAATTTAAAAGGAACCAAAAAGAGTGAATCGCCACAAAAATCTGTCGAAAAAGGACCGATGAAGGCAGTGACTGAAGAAGTGGATCTCATAGCCCCTAAAGTGTGAATAAATTGCCAAACAATACTCAAATTGACATTTGACATTTGAAATTTTCAAAGGAACAGCAAAAACAATACCAAGTGTGAAGTTAGTCACAAAGAATGACAAGGTCACCATGATTGTAAAAAAAAAAGGTAGATTAAAAAAACACCAATATGAAGAAACAGACAAATCTGTCTAAACAATGTTTAAGGAACTTATCAACTCCCACTCACATGAGAGAAGCCAGAGCAAACGGCACCAATTAAAATATGAGCCATGAGCCCAAAAATACATGCAGAGAATGAGGGGAATCAAAAGGGAAATCTAAGTAAATGACCATATAAACTCTGATGAAACGTCAACTCCCTCTGTTGACTCCTCAATAGATCTCTGCAATTTTTCAACCTATTCTGTGGAGTCAGAAGAAGAACTAGGGGCAGAATCCATCAATGAAGACGTCGGTGAAAGAGCAACAACTAATCCAGCCGAAGGCCGAATAAACTCAGGAGAAAGGCATCTGGTGGAAAAAAAGTTAACAACAACCGAGTGGAAAAACCAACAGAGGTGAAGATTCATCATATAAAACCAGCAAAGGAAAACAAAGCAAAAGGAACGCGCCAAAGCCTGATGAAACAAAACTAACCAAGGTGCACACAAACTTGAATCGCTGAGAACAATAACATAATTAGACATTGGTATAGTTGAATACATAACTGAAGAATGTTCGGATAAGGTACTGCTCTATATAAAATCGTATGCAGTAAGAAAGGCAATATTAGCAGCTTGTGATGAACTGCTGTTTTCTGGATTTGAAACATCAACAGAAATGTTAGAATTCAGTTCAACATATACTGAAGGAAACAAGCATACAGTAAATGAAACTACCGATGAACAGCGAAGAGATGACTTCATGAAGGAGCTGAATTTCAAACCAAAGACAGAAGAGAACCATAAGAAATCACCAGAGAACTGTTGGGATCCAAACGCCCACAAAAGAAAGACGCGTGCAAACATTAGCCATTACGAGACAAAAATGAAGAACTGTCTACTTTGATCTCATGGAATACTAGAGGTTTTGAACATTTGTTTAATTAATTTCCTCTGATCTGGATAACAATTTTGCAATATGTTTGCAGGAAACATGGCTGCGCGACACTCCAGCAAGAGATGGCTATCTTCTGCTGTTAAATCAGGCTGGCAAAAACAAACTAGGAAGGTCTTTTTCTGGTCTAGTAACCATGGTAAAAATTGGTACAGGATGGGAGGTGATTTCATCAAATGACCCGAACACTACAAACATGGGTGTCTGATGAGCAAAGGAATAAACAATTGCTGTTGATCAACACGTATTGGAATCCGGCAAAAATAACAACAAGCAAGCTTTTGAAATCAATAATGTTATTGGTTGACCAAAGCCTGCTGAATTACAGTGACCCAAGCATTATAATATGTGGGGATTTGAATTACTCTTGGTTTGAGCAAATGAATCCAGGAACAAACTCAGACCATCATGTTAAAACTAAGTTACCGAGTAGAGGTTCTCGTTGGAAAACTGCACTTGAATTTCGGAGCTCTGTTATGGTAAATGGAAATTTAAAACTTTAGATTACACCTGGTCCTCACGGAACATGTGGAAGAAAATAGAAAACTTGAGAGTTATACCAACTGTAAGAAGTGATCATGATGCGCTGGTAATGACTTGACAATTGGAATGTACTAGACCTAATGCCAAGTACAGCAATCCACTTGAAATCAACCAAAGAGGCAATAGGTTAAGAATCTCTGTGATGCAGGTGAAGGAATTAACAAAGATGTTATTAACATTGACAATAACAGCAGCCGAGCAGACTAATTATGCCCCTCCATTGAGCCAATTCAAAACAACTCAAAAACAATGGAATGGAAGCTCACAAATAAAGAAACATGTTTGGAGAGCTAAAGTCAATAGTGAAAAGAGATTACTTCACAAAGCCATTAGAGAACTAAAGAGAAAATTGGGAATGCAAGCCAACACTGCAATTAAATATCGAAATTGGGCAAAATCTTTTGCTTGTATTCGCGATCAGGAACATGGGGAACTAATATTGAACTTAATTAACAAGTGCAATACAAGAGACATTTGGAACATTCTGAACAAGGGATCCTTAAACCAGGGCGCCATGCTTGCAAACGGCGTGCCAGAGGGTACGTGGAGAAAACACTTTCAAAATGTGTTCTTTACCACATCAATTATAAGATCAACCATACATTGGCAGAATCAGACTGGCTGGGACATATGTGAATCTGCATTAGACATAGAACAGGCAATATCAAAACTAAAAAACTCCTGTGCAGCCGGGCCTGACGGCATCACAAATGTGATGCTTAAGGCAAATAAGGACCTGTGGTCAACATTCATTGAACTCTTGTTCGCAAAAATTGCTAAAATAAAATCCATGCCTCTTTCATGGGTGACAGCAGTAATTGTGCCAATCTTTAAAAAGGGCAGTCGGGACGATCCGGAAAACTATCGCCCGATTGCCCTACTAGATACCATTGGAAAGATCTTTGCCACGTTTCTTCAACAAAAATTAACTAAGTGGGCAACGAGAGCCAGTATAACGGATTGTCGACAAACGGGATTCACGAAGAGCGTGGGAATGGAGGTAAACTTTGTGTTATTGAATTTCCTGAAGCTTAAAGCAATGAACACGGCTTTCGTGGACATGCAACAAGCGTTTGACACAATCAACTGTGAGATGCATTGGAAGAAGCTAAAGACCTGGTCATACCCAGAGACGTTTTACACCTAGTCATGGCACTGCTTGCGAACACACGCATTTGTGTTCGAATAAATGAAAGTGGTGACCTGTCCAAGTCAATCATGGCGAATAAGAGAGTGAAACAGGGCTGTCCGTTGGCAGCCGTGTTATTCACGCTGTTTATCTCAGACATTCCTGAGTCCTTGAAGACTGTAAATTGTTTTCTGCCAAGGATAAATGGGCACCAATTAAGCTGGGCAATTTAAGTAGACGATCTGGTTTTGATAGATTCCACACAGATTGGTCTGCAAAGGCTTCTAACTGGTCTACAAAAATACATGAATTTTAATGACCTACAGATCAATGTGGAGAAATCTAAAACTATGACTATTGGTCCGACAAAAGGAACCAAGAATAAGAACTTCAGATGGTCGATAGATGAAAACATCATTGAAACAGCGACAAAAATGTGTTATCTGGGAGTTCTCTTCAACACATCAGTAAGAGAATGCAACCAAGACCTAATTCAGCAGATGCCGATTTTCTCTTTACAAGGAGCAAACTATATAGATTATATGGGAAATTCACACTCATCCCAGTAAGAACATTCTGTGTACAAAAAGTTATTCCTGCAATAACATTTGGCGCAGAAGCTGGATGGAATATAAAACACAATATTTGGACCTATCTAGGAGGTCTATTCTGGAGAAGAGTCTTAAGATTACCAAAAACATCTCTATGATTATCATACGCAACAAACTAACACTGGAAGCTCTATATGTGCTGTGGAGGTCATTACTAGTTCTGAGAAAGATGTGCATAAAAAATCCAGAACCTGCGTATGAAATTTTTGCTCCATCCCAAAAGAATCAGCAGGGCGGCATTTTTCTGGCATGGGTAAAAGAACTGAAAAATATCTTGGAGTATGCTGACATAAAGATGGAAACAGTTCTTTGGCATCCCCAACTGGCAAAAAAGAAACTGAAACAATGGCACTGGATACAAAATATCGAACTATACAATAACCTCTCAACATCTGTAGAGTTAGGAGTGGCAATGAACAGTTTGGAAAAGCTGCCAAAATGCCTACAAAAATTCCCATCAAGATATCATTGTGATGGATTCATGAGATTGAGGATAAACGCTTACAAAAACAAATAAATATTGTTTATGAGACACGATAAGGAAATCAAGGACAATAAATTTAGATATTGTAAACAGGCGGCAGAAACAACAAAACATCTTGATAGTGGAATTCCCAAACACTCAAAGACAAAGGTCATTCTACCTTCAAAGATTCGCTCCCTTGGACAACAACATGGAAGCTTGGCGGTTCAAAATTTGAGCTGACATAATGTACAGCTAACCTGTGCAATTGTCAATTATTTGGATAAAACTTTGAACTCTGCACGACTAAGAATAATATAGGATGGATGAGGAAGGGAAATGTAGAGTGAGTAAAGAAGCAAGGGATTAAGAGTAGTGTCATGCAGACTCAAATGAGTGACGTACATGTGTTGATTTGTGATAAAAGTTTGTTTATAAACTGTATGTTACAATAAAAAAAATAAAAAATTGAACTATTTCCTCACGCCATCTTTATCTTTTCCAATGAGACTCAGAGGCAAAATAGGAGACAGTCCAACAGATTTAATGGTAAAATTGAGAAATCAAAGAAATGTTAAAGAAGTAGTTCCACCATTCATGAGACCACAACCAATTTTGGATTTCCAACAAAAACATAAAGTTCTACATGGCCAATTTCTATAGACATGTTGGAGCACCAACCCGAAGAAGGCAATGCAATGCAGTGTACCTTCATAACATCAAAACAATACTCCAATGTGCTAAAATACTACACTCAGGCCCATATTCTCATGTAGGATTTAAGTACCGAAAAGGGCATTAAAAGGCTTAACGACCTTTTCTGTACGTAAGACCTATTCTGAAGTTGGCGCATTCCTCCAATTTGGAAGGAATGAGCCAATTTCGGAATATATGTGGCGGTTGCTGGGATGGGTTGCAAACCAACCTAGCAACCAACCACATTCGGAAACTGTTTTTTGGAAGCCTATTTTTGTGGCACTCCGCCAGTTTAATATGTGTGCTAAACATGCGCACAAATACGGTACCCTTTTGGTACCGTTAAACTGGAGGAGTGCCATCAAAAAGACGGAGCCAGTGCAGGTGAGCAGCTTGAGGCTGGCAGGGAATCTGCACTGCTGTCAACCCATGCAAAACTAGGTGAAGGAATTGCAGATGTCTCTATTAATATTGAAACATATCCTAATAGAGACATTTGTGCACCTGCTTAATGCAATGGGATTCCTTCTAACGTGGGTTTGCATGGGTGGACGGAGGACTTTAAACACTTGTGATGGTGTGCCAATATTAAAGCAAAAATGCCAGCACAGGCCGCAAGTTGTCCTTTGGGGAACATGTGTGGGCAAAATAGGTTGCCGCAAAGAAGAGGAACAGGTAACACAGCCCTATGGGGATGTGATATGGTATGATATGATAGGTTATTTATAACGCGCTTAATGGTTTGTAAGCGCGGACACTGGGATCGACCCCTTGTTTCTCCGTGTCATCTTTCTTCCAAGGCGAGCATGTTGCAAACAAGCAATGCTGATGGACCATGAGGCAAACATGGAGTAAAAGGGCTCACGACAAACACGCAGGGCAACATAAAAAGATGGCATCACAAACTTGTGTACCTAGCAAGGGCAAAGGGCTAGCAGTGGGCAAGATGAGTATATGGGGGTACAGCAGTACTGTCTTGGATAGAGGCGGAACATCGCTCTGTCTGTAACAGTAGTTGAGCATGGTCAAAAGACAAGCATTGCAAAGGAAGGATGGGGTGAAAGGAGGGCTCAGTTATGTACTGCTGTGATGTGGGTGCTCAGACATTGCAGTGTTGTATGTGTGGGTGTTGTGTAGGCCAGAATGGGCTTAGATGTTTGAAAGTGTTAACTTGTTGAACCTGTTGCCGCTACTACCTGCATACTTTCCAATAACAACTTCTCTGTTATGTGTAATTGAAATTTTGATTTTCTACTCTGCAGGTGCTACATGAACAGAGACAGTTGGACAACAACAGTCAATAGTGTTGTCACCTTCAAGTAACTGCAGTGTCGTGCAATTTCAAGAAATATGTCAACTGCTGCCGTAGCATACGCATTAGCTCGTCGCAAGCGTACCAATGGTCACAAACCTGTGCAACCACCAGTGGAGAATGCGTAGTATGAGCCTCTACCTCCCAGGCAACGCAGAAGGCGGACAAATAAAGAGCGTATATATTGCACTAGGTTCAATATGTTCAACATGTCACCTGAACATATTATTCAGCTGTACCGTTTGGATGGTGATGCCATAATATATTTGATGGAGCTTATAAAAGGGGATTTGGAAGGAAGCACCAACATGAGTATTGCAATACCACCTTTAGTGAAAGTACTGGCTGTGCTGCACTTATGTGTTAGTGGATCCTTCCAAGGCACTGTTGCGATGTCAGCTGGTATGTCGCAGGCAAGATTCTGCAAAATTATGCAGGTTGTAATGGCAGCACTGCTGCGGCACATAAGCAAGATCATCGCGTTCCCACTTACGCCAAATGAACTTGCTGAAGTAAAATCTGCCTTTTTTTCCCTAGCTGGTTTTCCAAACATTGTAGGGGCCATAGATTGCACTCATGTGTGCATAGTTCCCCCACGTGAAAGGGAGCAAATATTCAAGAACTGAAAAATGCATTATTCATTGAAAGTTCAAATGACCTGCTCTGCGGATTTGAAAATCACACACTGCTATGACAACTTCCCTGGATCTGCACATGATGCATTCATTCTACGGAGTAGCAGTTTGCCGTTGGTAAAGAGTGGATTGTCTAATGACAGAAACTGGCTACTTGGAGATGGCGCCTACCCCTTAAAACCGTGGCTACTGACACCACTCTTGAATGCAAGCACTGCTCCTGAGCAAAAATACAATGCTGCACATATAAGGACAAGGAACACATTTGAACGTACATTTGGGCTCCTGAAAAGTCGATTCAGGTGTTTGCATGTGTCTGGAGGTGATCTCATGTATGCTCCAGACAAAGTTTGCAAAATTGTAGTGTTGTGCTGCATGCTACATAACTTGGCCATTCAGCGGCGACTGCCGGACCCAGAGGATGCAGTATTGGAGGAGGAGGAGGAAGATGAGGACGAAGTACATGTCCACAATGACGACATTGAAGATGATGGACGGAAATTTCGCTCTGAAGTCATTGGCAATTTCTCCCAGTGACATTGTGATTGCCAATGAATGCAAAATAACAACGCATGTATGGGTATGCATATGTTACGTGTTTATGTTAAACATTTGTATTAAGTGGAAGCCAGACTATAATACCATGTTTTTTAAACGTTTATTCACAACTATTAACACACTCAACTTCCAGGAATAAAAGTTTGAACATCTACATGACATTTCATTCCTCATTTCCTTCAACTTCTTCAACTATGCACTTCTAAAAGTATGGTCAACATGACCAAAACATACAAAGTGAAATATTCACCTGTAAACAAACAACTGAACCAGTAGAACATTTCTCAAGGTGCAGTTACTTTTTGTTTTGTTCATGCTTACATTTACATTGTATCTGCGGCCGACTAGCCTGTGCAGGCACATGCACTTCACTGATGTTCGAAGTACTTGGTTGATTAATGGATTTATCTCCTATGTGGGCCTCCACTGCAACTGGTTCTACCACGCTGGCCGACAACAGGGAGTATTCCTGTTCTTGCACTCTCAACAGATTTGTCAATGTTTGCAAGCACCATGGATTGGCCTTCACTGTGTCGGTGCACGTGTCCACTGCCTGCGTCAACGCCTTCATAATTTCCCCATTCTGCTTTTGCAAATCAATGGTCATCTCCACACTTTTAGCTAACACTTTTGCCACACTATTGATCCATGTGCACAGGGTGCTTACATTCATTTGGATGTCATTTAAGAAACCAGTTGCACATGCCATATCCGCATGTGCAACTGCATTCCCCTTCTTAAGAATGCTCAGCTGCTTCTTGAAGTGAGCACGCATTTGCATGAGTGCAACAGTTTGGTTCTCTGTGGCAGCTAGAAGACGACAGTTATCATCAATGGCCTGTCCTGTTAGTACACTTGGCTCTTCAACTGTCAGTGGTGACTGGGTGAACTGTGTTTCTTCTACGAAACAGTACTCGGTGCCTACATCATCCACTACAGTAGGCATGGTCACTGCAGTACTGTCGCCCTCAAAGTACTCATAAAGAGTAATTTCAGTTTCGCCTTCTAAATCAGTTGATGCTGCCAAAGTGTGATCTTCCTCAGGTTCTTCATGGATAGAATGCTGTAAGTCGGTAAGAGTCCCTGACGCCTGAGTTCCTGGCCACAAAAAAAAACATGTTAAAAATAATTTAACACAGGGCCTTCTCTGGATGCAGAAATTGTACTAAAATGCATGTTATTAGCACAACTATGCTGTCCACGCCTTCATTCCTGTCATAAAAGTACAGTGGTGGATGAGTGGTACCCTTGACTTGCATTACATAGCAACGTCTGTAGAGGCAGTGAACCCCCGCTACCCTCTCACTGTTACACAATCTTTGACCAGCATATACACCTGTACCCTACCATGGGAGTTACCAGCGATTTCGATGCCACATTCAAGCCCTCCCCACCATCCCCGCCATTAGCACCTGTGCTGCACTTCACCTGCACCAACTTGAACATACCTGCTACACAACTGATCACTACTTATCTGATTTATCCAACATTTTGGCGGGCCCATGCAATTGCAAGGAACAGGTACACACATCCTCTGCACATGCTCAGATGTTACAAGACTTCCCACTTAGCTGTGGTCAGTGTGTCCATGCCTCCAAGGCTCCCTGAGTCCATGCTGCAAGCACCTTCAATTCAATGGCTGTATAATTAGGCTCTAAGGGCAATCCTCCCCCAGTGCCCTTGCTGTGTTCTTTACTCTGTATGTACTTTTCCCGAACTCTGCGCCTCACATCATACCAACGTTTCTTCATTTCATCCCTTGTACTCAGTGTATTGGACACAGCATTGACTTTGTTTGCAATGCTTTCCCAAAGGCTTTTCTTCGCAGAAAGTGGTGTCTGGTGTGCCATTGCTCCAAAAAGTACCCTTTCATTGGCAAGTACCTCGTCCACTAGTACCACCAGGGCTAAATCTGTGAACTTCGCTTTACATTTGTGGCCACCAATGTGCTCTTCCACAAGTTGCTCAGCCATCATGACAGTATCCAATGTACTCACACCTTTCTTTGAAACTCCTTGCTCTTCCCTTACTGCAACAGTCCCAAAAAAATGCAATGCTGGTCTGTACAGTTCACACAGAAAGTACCATGTGCACAGTACACATGTAATCTTACATGAAGAACATGTCCACAAAACGCACAAGCCACAAGTAGTACTAGGCCCTGAAGACCGTCCACATATGGAAACAAGGCATAACCACCATATACTAGTGATACAACAGACACAAGGTTCGATTTCCAAGTACTAGTGTTTATTGTAAAGCAAATATATCCTCAGTCTGCCGACTGGGGTCGAACATCTCGCAACGTGTGTCACCCAGACCTCGTGAGACGCAAGAGAGCGAACATTCTACAACAGTATCATATATATAAAAAGACAATCATACAATCTCTTTGTGACACATCAAAACCGCCCATAATGTATCTTCTTGAGCTAGGGTTCGGTAATTGACAAATATGACACATTATGACATGTTTCTTACTCAATCTATATTACTCGTTTTAGCAACAGTTGCAATTTGCAGTAAGCAGACATGTTTCCTTGTTATGAAGAACATAAGGCACTTGTTCAGCAAGGATACTGTGGTCGTAGGAGAGACACATTCCAAAGTGTGTTATCTACTGGTTTCTATTCGTGAACTAGGGGTCAGTCTGCTCTAAGAAGAGCCCCGAAGGGGGTCCGCTAGAAAAGTATAATTCATGTTTACTGGCCTGTTTCTCCAGTTTCAGCGAGACCGGCTGGCACCTGCCTCTCTGCTCGGCTTCGGGGACTAGTGAGGGAGGAAAACAATGTATTTCTGTATTGTTTGGCATTTCTATCTGGCCGAGTCTCTCAACATCTAGACTGTGGCCTCGCTCTATGCATGAGCTTTCAAAATAAAATACATTTTTGCAAAGCGATTAACACAAAGGAAGAGAAAGCAAATGGCGAATCTTACACAAAATGAACGCCTTATGGTTATGATGACGACTCTCTGTTGGCGATGTAGGACATTTGATGCGATTGGTTTTCGGCCAACATAATATATCTTCTATACTTGGTTAGGTAGTTTCTAGACTTACAAACCCTCCTTTTGGCCGTAAGCCAAAAGCATCAACCATACATCGCATCTTCATCTGACCATGTATCTAGTTCTGAACTGTGCATGCTACTATAATCGTCATCTTCAATACTAATTGACATGAATTCCTTCATTGTTTCCATTTCGTGTTTTTCACCCGTAGTCAACATGGGAGTTTGTTTTTCTGTCATTGCATGTACACATTAATTTGTAATTTCTGAGCAAAAAATGGGCAGGCAGTGTATGCAACAACAACAAAGCATAACGATTGAAAGTAGTGTTACAAGGATTTCAATCATTTTCCATCCCCATGAACGTAGCATTTCCCAAAACCATGTGCCTATGTCCAGATTCCAACCACCTGTTGGGGTATGAATGTCAGAACTCAAGATGTGCAATTTCTTGATGGCTTCAAAAATCGTAGGGGAGGAGTCACTTACGAATACGCTGCACGCTGACCCTACGATTTTGCAAACACCTCCACAGTCGGCCAAAATGATATCAATAGCCATTCTATTCTGAAGTGTCATTAGTCTAACAGCCTTCTCTTCTAGTGTCATGTTATATAATATATCAGTTGTTCCATTTATTGTTTTTTCTAGCACCATGGACAGTTTTCTTATATTCCATGAATTTATTGCTTGCACCCAGAATGGTATAAATGATTTGCTATATCTTCTGCAATTAATTCTGTCTCATCCCGCCGTGGCCTAGATCTGGATAATTTGCATATATCTGAAGTTCTGGAAAGGAATACACCAGGATAAAGGATCCCTAAGTAACATTTCCCTCCCCAATTCCTAGGTAACCAGTGATAAGCCTGTTCTCCACATATAAAATATACGGGATCACCTACATATATTGGTTCTTCCTCTTTTTCAAGCATTGCAATATTTATACATCTAGTGAATGTTCCTACTGAATAGGAACCTTTTTTTCCGTAAGCAAAATGGGACAGTACGTGGACTGTACTTAATAGTATAGGAGGGAGGCACAACATCTTTATTCACCACTGGATTCATGTGGAAAGTCATTACGGATGATTTAAAAGGCACGACTTCACCATTGGTTTTATCATTCTGGTCCTGTTAAATACGGAACAGCCCACAGGTTCCATTACCACTCTTTCAAACTCGTCTAGGTTTGATTCATACAATTAACCAGTATCAATCTTATTCCATTTCCCAGAAAATAGTGCACTCAATGATGCATAGCATGCTGTATTTAGCGGTAGTGGCTCCACGTACCAACCCATCCCTTTTCCTCCATGCTGGGGTAAATGGGAGCAGACCCAACAATTCATCCTATTTAGGATTGCGTGAGTCATGTTCATAATCAAAATCAATATGTTATTGTTATATCCTTTTCTGTGTCTTTCTTCTAGTGAAGAGAGAGCATAAGAGAGTATATGGACTGGACTGTCTGTAGCAGGAGCATTGGTAGCATGCAAAAGGGAACTTAATGGATGCACACTCTCCAGATACCATAATACTGGGATCAGTGTACTCAAAATGCAAAGTAGTGTTATAATCATAAGGATAAATTTCCTACAGCAAATTCTTCTAGACAATTTTTTAGTCTCTATATCTACAACATCTTCAGCGTTGGTACAGGAGGGAACAGAAGTGAGTATAGGCATTGTCTGCAATTCTTCTCTCGGCAATGTTTGTCGCAAATAATTTCTTCACAGCAGCACCCGTTTAAGCAGCAAAGCGGCCCAAGAAAAAATAAACAGCGTCCAATATCAGTAAAGCGTCTACGCCAATTCTCATTAGCCTGGATGATAAAGTTGTGGCAAGATTGTTGTGACTCTGCACAGTGATCCAAAGACTTTAGAGCAAGCATCAATTGTGTTGGTACCATATGCACCCCGATTGTTCGCACGGGGTGATCACATAGGATTTTTTTTACTTTTCAAAGATAGCACTGGGAAGCCGCATTCTAGAGCTTTCAATTTGATGCAGATTGATATAGCTCCCACACTCCACGTCCATAGCCCTCCGATTCCCACTTCATCCGTGTTGGGAATAAAGGCAAAACAAACACGCAGATCAGATCACTTTCGACTTTGAGAACGTAGGTCATACCTTATTGCTTCCGGTACTGTGTGATCAATGAATAATACATTTTCACTTTCGGAGGTAGGCTTCGTGCCAGCCCGTGATGCAATGAGTGGTGATGCAGGCACAGCTGAGCATAGTTGGGGCACCTATGGCCCTTTTTCCCTCGTGGCAATCTTCCCAGGCTCTTTCTCGGTCTTAGGCAGTACTTGTGGCAGAGAACTGGCGATGGTGTCTTTCAGGTCAGGTGCAGCTGTTTCTTTCTCGACGTCTGGATCAGGCAGTTCTTTCAACGGGAATGGAATTCTTTTTGTATGGGTGGAATGAATCCATGCCTTTCGACCATCCACTCGGACTGCAGTCTGTGTTGCCAGGAGGATCTGGTAGGGGGCCTTCCAACGAGGTGCAAGTGAAGACTTTCTTTCAAAATTCTTTACCAGGATCCATTCTCCTGGCTGCAGACAATGCTTAGGGTTGGTATATTTGACAGGAAGAGCCTCCTGCACCTGCTGATGAATCGAACGCAGTTTCTGAGTTAACACGTTACAATAAGTGCTGAGCAAAGTGTAATCAATGTTTTTCAAGATACCGTTCTGGCGCTCAACAAGACAGTCACTCATCGGGTGTCTGGCCAAATGGAATCGTTTATCAATCTGGACGCATGCACAAATTTGTGATATCGCGGCGACAACAAAATGCGGGCCGTTGTCTGACCATATGACACGTGGCAGGCCAAATCTGGAAAAGTACTCCTTCAGGCTCACTTTTGCTGTGCTCATCGCTGTGCAGTCCTTAAGCGGGTATGCTTCCACCCATTTACTGAATGCACAGACTACCACCAGGACCTACTTGAGATTCTGACACCTCTCAATTTCTATGAAATCAAAATGGATCACTTCAAATGGCATACAGGGGGGGGGCAAAACTACCTACAGGAGTTGAGGTCCCTTTTCCAATGTTACATTGTAAACAAGTCATACAGTTCTGGACTAGTCTCTCAGCATTCTTTCTAATGTGTGGATTCTGCCATACCGTGTCTACATGCTGAATCTTTTTTTTTAGCACATATGGGTGTGGGGCTATGGGCCATGGTGACCATCGCTGTTACATAGGAGTTGGGCAGCATCCACTTCCTACTCTCTTTGCCTACTCAGCAACCCTCTGTCTAATTCTGATGTACCCTCAGACCAAGCTTTTATTTCGTATGTAGTTGCTTCTGTTTGCATCTCTTTAACTGTGGCAATCCCATTTTCTATCAAGCAGGGTACTTCTTCTGACCTCTCGAAACACATTTTTGTATGTAAATCGTGGCAGTTTGTTTTACAATTTTGTCTGCACATGTGTTTCCTTTTCCAACGTTACATGTTACTTTCTTAGGCGCTTCGCATTTCATTATTGCTAATCGTTTAGGACGCGCAAGTGCAGACAACAATCTTGCTATCAAAGGACCATGTTGTATCTTGGTCCCATGTCATGTTAGAAAGCCCCTCTCAGCCCAGAGTCGACCAAAATTGTGTACCACCCCAAATGCGTACTGACTGTCAGTATATATGTTTACATTCAGGTTTTCAGAAATTTCACATGCTCTGGTTAACGCTATTATCTCTGCAGCCTGTACTGATTTATATGGGATCCTTTTGCTCTCTACAATACTCATTAATGTCGTGATGCCATATGCAGCAGTTGATGTGCTATCGGGTAATTTGAAACAGGAACCGTCACAAAACAGTTCTCCATCTGGCTCTTTCTGTGTGGTATCTGTTAAATGCTCTGACTTCTTTCTGTGTCTTTGGAACAGGCATACCAGAGATGATTTCTATTCTTTCTGGTGTCAGTCTCCTTCCCCTTTTGAAAGTAGGTAGCCCAAATAGGCCACCTCC
The DNA here is from genome assembly GCF_040938575.1 of Ambystoma mexicanum. NCBI lineage: Eukaryota > Metazoa > Chordata > Amphibia > Caudata > Ambystomatidae > Ambystoma > Ambystoma mexicanum. Next base: position 404,010,439 of record NC_090939.1, on the reverse strand, counting down.
TTTCGACAATACTGGATTTTTTTTAATGAAGCTTTATGGCCATGTGCTGCCAAATGTGTCAACAACTTAGCGGTACTCTCTTTGCAAATGTCTTCTGTGTCAGCAGCAATCAATAGGTCATCGATGCATTGCAATAATACACAACCTGTTGGTAGCTCTAGCATGTCTAGTTGTTCTTTTAATGCTCTACTATAAATACTTGGGCTCTCAGTGTACCCTTGAGGAATTCGTGTGAATGTGAAAGAACGTCCTCCTAATGTGAAAGCAAATAAATATCTGCTATCTGGATGTACCGGAATGCTGAAAAATGCATTCTCCAGATCTACATCACTAAAATGCGATGCAGATGCTGGAATCATGGTTAAAACGGTAGTGACATGTGGGACCAATGGAAATTGTGGATCAACTACTTTATTCAATCCACGCAAATCAATTATGAAACAATATGGTATTTCATTTCCTCCTTTCTTATAAACCGGAAGTATTGGACTATTGCAAGTGCTACCAGTAATTTCTTCAATTAAGTTTTATTTAATTAAATCAGAAACAATGCATTTCAATGCTTTTTCACCTTCTATCAAAATGTTATACTGTGGAATGCGTGGCAATGTAATTCCTTCCTTCAAAACAATTTTTACCAGCTCTATTTTCAAACACCCAACATCATTATCATTCATCGCCCATATACAAATTGGTACACTACTTAATTCAGTTGGTAATGATTTAGACAAGAATTGTGACACTGGCATCTTTTGTGGAGATATTGTCAAATACACTCCATCAGGAGAACAATGAATAACCGCACTCAATTTTTTCAACAAATTTAAACCCAATACATTTTCACCGGAATTTTGTGTCAACAGAAATGGGCAAGACTCAGTGAATGGGCCTATTGTTATAGGTACTGACTGTGACACTGGGCTAATTACTGGTGTACCTGTGAACCCTACTGAAACAATCTTTTGCCCTGACAGTGGTATTTCTGGAACCAAGTGATGGTCAATTGAGCACTTCTGTGCACCTGTGTCCACCATAAAAGTGTGCTCTCTATTCCCAACTTTCATCTCTACATAGGGCCCTTTCTAATCAACGGGAATAGATACTTGTTCCAACCCCTGTCTTGGGCTGTCCTAGTTGAACAATACATCGTCAGATGTAAAGTCGCCAGAGTAGAATGAATTGGACTGAGTATCAAAAACGTTTCCTTCTCCTGCACTATTCTGCTGTTGTTGATGCTGGTTTTGGTTCTGATTGTGGTTGTGATTTCCCTGGTTATTCTGATTTTGTGGCATCCTTGAGTTTCTATTTTGTCCTTGTGTTCCCGGGCGACCTCTATTCTGCCTTCTCAGGGCATTTCCATTCCTATAATGTAAATGTGGGCACTGTGCTCGCCAATGACCTTCTTCTCTACAATATGCACATTGATTCAGTCCAATTGGACTCCCGTTCATGTTGGAAAAATTCCCTCTATTCTGTGCATTCCCTCCGCCCCTGTTATTTGCTACTTGCTGCATTAATACTCTTGTTTTTAAATTAACTCTGCTTCTTTCTCTTTCTCTGCATTTACTCTATTTTCATAGTATTGTGCCATGTGCAATACTTCACTCTGCGATTTTGCTTGCCATGCACTTTCAGATGTCATTATTAAATTTTGAATTTTCTGCAGCAACCCTCTCACATATTTGTCAACAAATAATCTCTTCCCGCGTTCAGTACTCAAATCTTGCCCACTAAAATCTGCAAATACTTCTTCAAATCTATTGAAATAGTCAGTAGCCAGTTCATCTTTACCTTGCACACATGCCGTTAATTTATCCCAGACAATTCTTTTTTCAGGTATTAATATTTTCAATTTCTGTACTATTTGCGCTGTTAATGCTAACAGAACCGGCGATGGCTTCTCGCCAGCTTTTCTGTCTGTAACCTCTTTGATCAAATGTTCCCATGTACCACCCAAAATATCAGCGTCATCTACATTCCTAATTTGCTTCCATATATCTATCGGGAGAATCACAGGAAATAATAGATCAATATCACTCATTGTAAAAATAGACAATTTCAAATAGGACTCAATTTCCTTGTAAAATCCCGCCGGATTCTTCCTCAAATCAAGGATTGTTTGTTTTATATTATTTACCTCCTGTCTGGAAAAAGGTACATGCGCGAACTGTTCTGTATAATGGACTTCTATTACGCTCAGTGGATTTCCATCAGCGGCAGCAATCTCTACTTTTGGTACAAATGTGGGGGTACTTCCCTCATGGGCAATTGCAAACTAGGTATTTCCTCATTGGTTTGTTTATTAAGCAATGTATCTAAATCAAGGGAGAGTGCAGACCTTCCAGTTTCAGGTGAAAATGCTCTTTTCTATATTGTCATTACATCGGGGGGGCAACAAAAATTATTTTCAAAACACTTGTCTTGCAAATACTCAACCATAACCTGCAATACCTTTCTCTGCATTTCTACCGTATACTGATCAAACGTATCATGCACCTCCATTGGAGTAATGGTAGCATCTGTAATCCATCTGATCGCCTCTCGCGTACACATTTTCATCTCTTCACTAACAGGTTTTAGCGGTGGAAAAAATCGCTGGTGGAAATATTGAACCACCTGTTGTTTCCCTCTTTTCATCTCTGCATGCAATTAATTAAGGTTGTTTTTAAACTCAAATAGCCGGTCTACATGTTCTTTTACTTCTGCCGCACTTTCCCTCATATGCGAAAAAGCATTTAGATCCTGCAACTTCTGCGATGCTAACATACCAATCAATTTCTTCCATCTATCTATAAGATACTCCCCCATGCATTCTAACAATACCTGTTGTTCGCAAAGCTTCTTCTAGTCATACATTGCACCCAGTGTGGATCCCTCATCATTGCCTTCAATGTACGTTTCTGCCCATTGTTTCAGTTCTTCTTTTCGCTCCCTGCTAACCGTGCTACGAGTTACTCTAGTGCCCTCCTTTTGCGCAGGCCCCGCCTCCGTAGAACTGCCTCCTGCATCAGCCGCTAATTCGTGCTCTGTCATTGGTAGGGGAAATGGTGTCATGTACACAGGAGGAGAGGGTGCAGATGGAACAACAGGAATGGGGGTGGCAACTGAGGTGGAGCAATGTGTACTGGTGCAATAGTGTCAACATTACTTTGAGGACGTTCTTGTCTATGTTTGTTCAGAATTTTATTTATTAGTTCATCTGGTGCATGCAACTCTTGTTGTGGATATATTTTTTGTATGCCTAATTGAAAACTCCTATCCCCTCTCCTGATATCCTCTGTCACTTTGAGCTCCTCTAGTTCTAGCACTTTTTCTGTGTTTGATTTGTGTCTTCATGCATGTTTCTCCCTACTTTTTAAACAGAGATTAGCTTCTTTCCTCCAGTCTCTTATGACATCAAAGGTCGCGGGGCGCGCCTTCTTGCGCAGCAGTACTGATTCTTAGCGTTCTATACGTGCTAATTCAAAAGTCCCATTTTTCGGCCACTGCAAATCTTCTACATCTCTGGTCTGCCTATGCCAAATTTCACTAAACATTATTGCTCCTATTCCATATTTCACATACATTTCAAATACTGGCGACCCTACGGGTGGCGCAACCTGGCCAGTTTCCAAAGATTGTCTATCGCAGTGGAAAAATCCCACTAGACAGCAAGACAATTTCCCAGGCATATTGATCTTACCATGGGCGTTTGATCTTGCAAGAGCAACACTTAATCAATATCAGGGCTGTTAAGAATTGTGGCACAACTCACCCTATCAATCAATTAGTCACTCAAGACGTAATTCGTCCATATACTGACGCAACCAAGAATCGTCGTGACTACGTATCTGGCTCAATCTGCCTCGTTTTGGGACCCGCGCCTCGATGCTCTCTGGCTACTGCTTGTCGATTAGGGACCGGTTGTGTACAGATCTGCAAAGGAGTCTCTCATCACTTTCACAGGGGCGCCCCGAACACCTTTCGATCCCGGTTCAACGGGCCTCATCCTCGATTCATTTTTTTTTGCCTTTTTAAAATTCAACGTACACGATGGAGCAAAAGGGGGAGGGTCCCTATTCAGGCGCCATTTTTTGCTAGGCTCTGAAGATCCTCCGCAAATGGAAACTAGGCATAACCACCATATACTAGTGATACAACAGACACAAGGTTCGATTTCCAAGTACTAGGGTTTATTGCAAAGCAAATATATTCTCAGTCGGCCGGCTGGGGTCTAACGTCTCGCAACGTGTGTCACCCAGACCTCGTGAGTTGCAAGAGAGCGAACATTCTACAACAGTATCATATATATAAAAAGACAATCATACAATCTCTTGTATATACAGTATTTGTAATATGGTGGAATTATATAATTGAAGTGTATATGGTATTTATAATTTTAGTACATTTGAGGATACGGCTAATGGAATCTGTGGTTGTTTGAGAAGAAAAAAGTATAATACTGGGTGTGGATACTTAGTTGCATATGGTAATTAGGCTGACATTTGTGCAACAGTTGCAATTTGTAGTAAGCAGACATGTTTCTTTGTTATGAAGAACATAAGGCACTTGTTCAGCAAGGATACTGTGTTCGTAGGAGAGACACATTCCAAAGCGTGTTATCTACTGGTTTCTATTCGTGAACTAGGTGTCAGTCTGCTCTAAGAAGAGCCCCAAAGGGGGCCGCTAGAAGAGTATAATTCATGTTTAATGGCCTGTTTCTCCAGTTTCAGCGAGACCGGCTGGCACCTGGGACACTGATTAAATGCCTGTCTGCTCGCCTTCAAGACCTTGTGAGGGAGGAAAACAATGTATTTCTGTACTGTTTGGAATTTCTGTCTGGGCCGGTTTCTCCACATGTAGACTGTGGCCTCGCTCTGTGCATGAGCTTTCGGAATAAAATACATTTTTGCAAAGTGTTTAACAGAAAGGAAGAGAAAGCAAATGGCGAATCTCACACAAAATGGACGCCCTATGGTTAGGCTGACGATTCTCTGTTGGCGATGTAGGGCATTTCATGCGATTGGTTTTTGGCCAACATAATATACCTTCTATACTTGGTTAGTGTAGTTTCTAGACTTACAGTAGAACAAGATATGTAACAAGAAACGGATGGTGCCTTTCACAAGTTACGCTAGCAGCACCGTGCTTTCGCTTGTGTTTTTTATATGCAGAGAAGCACATGATTTTCCATATGCTTCCCTACCATATAGCCTTGTGTCCACAGCAACACTTCCAGACCTTGCTGCCAGACCTCTTGAATTCCTTTTATGCCCCTCTGCACTGTCCTTTATTGCCTTCTGTGTTTTTTGTTCCCTCTGCCACGTGTTTACAAATGGAAGCTTTTTCTTCTATTTGTTAACAGTGGCACGTGTGATTTCTCTGCAGCATTTTCGTAAAATAACAATCTGTCATTATTTTAGAAAAATGCTGCCGAGATGGATTGCGCCCGTAACACCTTCAAACAGGCACAATCCACATTAATCACTGTCGTGCTCTCTGAGGACGCCCAGGCCCACTTGAGAATAGCAGTGGAGCCTGAGCGTCCTCTTTTGGCACAGTGAATTGTGCTGTTTAGTACCTTCACTGCACCAAGATGAGAATATGGGCCTCAGTGTACCCCAAAACGTCCTTTTAAGGACTATTTATCACATATAAATACACAAATACAATAAAACAAAAGATATTCTTTTTTATTATACGCACTACAATTCTTTGACTATTATTACAACCACGGTTAGACATTGTTAGTTAAAGGAGGGGCTCACTTCGGGTATTATAATACAATAGAACTTAAAGGATCAATATAGTACAACACTGCTCATGTATTTATGTAAGATAGTCTAAGATAAAGAAAGCAGAGAATAATAGATAACAGTTAACTAGGTAGGGACACATTTAATAGGCAGAAGATATAATTGCATGAGTGACAATACCCAGAATAAAATACAGTGTATGGGTCATCAAAAACTAGAGAAGGATGGCTCCTTTTTGTATTAATTATTTAAAACTATTTTATTCTGTTTTTCACCACAGTCTCACATTTGCGAAAGTCTACAAAAAAAAGAAAAACACTCAGCCAAAATGGCTCCCAATACCTACCATGTCATTGATATTTCACCCCCAAAATCACCATACCTATAAAAATAACTTTAAAAAAGAAATAAAACACTGACACCCCAAAATGTATAGACAGGGGCATGGAACTACTCTTACCAGCGGTTATCTGTAGTCCTGTCTAACCACAAATATAGCTGTAAATATCAGCAAAATGGGCAGAAAAATAATTCTTTCCTCCCCCCCAAGCCCTCACCAAGTGGCCCCCTCATGTGTGCCAACTGCCCCCACTCCCCAGTTGACCTCCACACCTCCCCTGCACTCTCCCTGCCCCCCACAACAAACACTTTTTCAGTGACCCAGTTTGCTTTGAGATGTCAGCTATTTTAGGCTAAGGCTAAGGCTACAGAATGCTTCATGTTGCAAACTCAGTCCCTAGACCCCCTCCAACTCCCAAATTTAACGTGGTGCCCTCTACGCACCTCTAGACTGATGGCATTTGTTTGTGTTTTAACCTGCAAATAGTTTTTTTCTTGCGTTTCATTTTCTCATACACTCGGCTATAGCCACTGATATCTCTTGAATTAATAGAAAAACAAGATGGCGGTTGTTTCATTTCTAAAATACCCCAGGTTTGGGTAAATCCGCAAGATATAGCTATCTATTTTTGAGAAGGAGGCACCCCCTTTGCTGGCAAATATTTAAATAACTACTGCATGGAATAATCCCAAGCCATGTATGGATCAAGAGTCCAACGATTCATGCCCAAGTTGTTTAAGACCTGTTCCAAATCCGTCCAGTGGTTTGGTCTGTGCGCTTTGGCAAACATTGACCTTGTTTGTGTATGAGAACATTAATGGGAAGTAGGCTGCATTTTAGGAAAAAAAATGTGTTGTCTTCTAAAAATCTTATTTTTGAATGAAAAATTAGTGATATCTGCATCTGGTCTGCTGACTCATTTCCTGATTTGGAGTCCTCAAACACCCCTGGGCCAATCCGGGGATGCCTTGGTTTTTTTCGCGGACATCAAACATGCATGCTGATTGGATGTTGAACAATGTGGGATGTGTCATATTTTTTTAAATGGTCGCCATATTGTATTCCCAGGCATTGTCTGCAAACAGCACAGTTATAAAAAAGTCTGGAAAATACAAGTGGGGTTATTTTGTGGCAGAAATAGTGTCTGAAAGGATGGAGGAGTAGAACAAAGTTCATGGGGAACTGTTTTTATAGGTGAAAAAAAGCCATGCAGGTGCTGCATACTCTACAGTAAATTTTACTGTCCACGGAAACAAACATGTGCCCAGGTGCTATTGAGATTGGGGGATTCTGGGTGAGTCATGTTATTTGAAGGTATATTGTATGTATTTATGATATGGTTTAATTCTATTGTTGTGTTTGTGGCCAGTGCTGCCATGCCCCCAAGAATCTGGCCACTGCCAAAGCAATATGTGTATAGTAATTATAGGTATGCTAGGGGGTATATACAGTATTTGTAATATGGTGGAATTATATAATTGAAGTGTATATGGTATTTATAATTTTAGTACATTTGAGGATACGGCTAATGGAATCTGTGGTTGTTTGAGAAGAAAAAAGTATAATACTGGGTGTGGATACTTAGTTGCATATGGTAATTAGGCTGACATTTGTGGTTCTTTTTTAGTGACAAAAAAACTGTATAATTTGTTAAACAAGATACTTTAAAATCTTTAATTGCATACAATTGTACATATAGATTTACTTTTTTGACCCTCCATAAGTAGTACATTGTATGTACTATGTTTGGTACAACATTTGTGCATGGTACACTGTTGTATTAACATGAAGTAATCATTGGTTCATTTTGGGGGGGAGTCCATGGTGGATTAAACAAAGTTACTCTACATACAGTGTTTGGCATTTGCATGGTGTTCAAGTATATACATGTTATAGAATACATGTGTGTGGTAGTATGTGTACATTATGTGAGTGTAAGTGTGATTGGACCTTTGAAGTGTATTGTAATGAAGGGCATGGCTAAAGTAGTTAGATACATGTTGGTGTATTTTAACTCTATTGGATTGTAAAAGGACTATGTAGTAGTATGGCTGTATGGTGCCAGAATCATTGTGATGGCATATTTGAATTATAGTATAATGAAGGGTATGTTGCGAAGGCATCATGAAGCAAAATGCAGACAACTGATTCATATTTGTACTCAAAACAAGTTTGTGGAATGGAGACAGGCCAAACTTGCCCTATATTAAGGTTGGATTTCCCTACCTAAAGAAAACTAAGGATAGTCTGTGTCAGAATATCCAAATCAAGTATCTGTCTGTGTCCCAAACCTAAGCTTGCCCTCAACTAAAACAACTATAAGTATACAATGTGTAGAGATGTCAGTCTCAAAAGAATAGTGCTCAACAACAAAGTTCAGAGACCCCTCCAGCTCTTGGCTTAGGATCAGCTTCCCCTTCCCAAGTTCAAAATGGTGCGGTTCCCTTCCCCAAGAATTCATACCTTCATGCTTTCCCAAGAGTTCAAAACTTCCAGCTTTCAAAATGAACGCACTCGGTCTAGGTGCAGTTGTAGAACCACACAGTCCACCCATTAAAGGTCACACAATCAATACCCCTTCTAACTGCTTCCATCAACCTTAAGCCATTGCTTCCATCTGGCCCTGATGCTTAGTTGGTTTCTCAGTGTCCCACTCTTTAGACACTGTCCTGTGTCTGTCATAGCCACCATGCACTTCAGTATTTTTTTTTTATTCCTCTGGCTCTTGCTAACACAAGTTTCTGTCAGCTTGCAATGCTTGGGCACCTCTTGACTTTGGGCCACTCTTTAGTTTCTAAAGTTCATACTCTCGTTGGCATTCTCTTGGCTTTGCAACTAATTGTTTAATAAACTTTCTTTCTTGACTTCACTTTCATTCACTACTTTGCTTTCTCTCTGTTTGTGAGCATTCATTTGCATTTTCACTATGTGCGGTTTTCATAAACGCTTTCAATTAGTTTCACTTCACTCAATACCGGTATTCACAAGTACTTTCCATTTGCTTCAGTTCATTTGAGATCTTGACAGTACTTGTTCCAGTATTCAACAGTACTTTTAATCCCTCACCGTTAAAGGAATGGTGCAGTCAAATATTATTGTTCCTATGGTTCGGTCATGTTGATCGATCGTACAAACATTTCCTATGCACCTTACCAGATTTTTCGTCTTTTGTACACAATTGAAATCAGGCAGCAGGGCGCAACCATATTGTGATAATCTTATCAGTTGCTGCATCGCCCTGGGTGGACTGCCTTTGTGGCACTATATCATATCCCCTGCCCCTGAGCCTGACATCACCAAATCATTGGTATTCTCCGCCTCTCTCCGTGACGTTACTGGGCAGCATAGCCAAGCACGCCCAGTCGTCACCTACGTGACTTGACGCAGAATTCGGAAAACAACACACATCGGGCCTCATTACGACCCTGACGTTAACCATGGCGCTATTAGCGCCATGATTGACGCCGGTAAATTACCAACATTCCAAGGTTGGCGTGGCGGTAATTCCCCATTCACCATGGCCCCTTCCCCATTCCCATTTTTGGCCCATAGGGCTCAATGGGAATGGGGAAGGCGCTAATTACGGCACCGTAAATTACGGTGCCATAATTAGCTCCTAGGTCCCTTTGCGGGTTGGTTTTTTAACGCCTGCTAAAAGCAGGCATTAAAGTGCAACTCGCAAAGGGACCTCGTAATCAGGCATTAAGGGTTTAACGGCGCTGACACCTTTTACGGCGCCGCTAACCCCTTAACGCCTGGGTTGTAATGAGGCCCATCGTCTCACAACACAGCGCGTCACAATTCGGAATATGAAACTGTACTTTAAAAGGAAACAGCAAGACTGTATAATTGGTAAAGTACATTTATTTCACATTAAATGCTTTGAAAACATTCAATGATTGACATATTCAATCAAAATTGAACTTTTTTTCTTTGCTCTCGATCTGCAAAATTTTATCGTGAGTCACACGCTGTTCCTTTTGGGTACACAGGGTGTTCGTTTTGGGTAAAAGAAGCACTTTGGTTGCATGGTGAATTGCAAGGCTGGTGCATCAACTTGGCACTAGACCACCGTAAAGATTGTTATGTTGCCCCTAATCGCTGGTACAGCGTAAGGGCATATCGCCCTTAGCGATCGTCCCAAAAAAGAGTCAAATAAATCCAGTGATTGACATGTAGCTGCAGCTGGCGGTTGAAGAAACCATTGGTTGGGGTCTGGAATAGATGACAATCGCAGAATGGCAGGATGTACCTGTTTGCAAAACATAAAAATAGAAATGTGTCTCAGTAGCCGATCTTTATTACAATTAATCATTTTACTTATTAGCACAGATGTGACACAACATGAACCGAGAGAACACAACGTGGAAAGTACTCCGCTATTTGCTTCCGAGGATAGTGCAATGGAGTATGTTCAGCTCTAAACGTAATGCAACAATTCAAGGTGCACAATGTAATGATTTATTAGCGTTGAACCAGGGGGAAACGAGTGGTGGTCTACATGCGTGTCGATGCTGGACTGCCCACGTCCCCGATAGAAAGACCAGCACACAAAGGTTGTACTTGCGCTTCATTGCAATATGCCACACAGAACGAACAAGTACAATGTAACCCAGCAATAACAGTCAGCTATTGATATTTGGACTAGTTCTGGTATAAAATCATCTAAAGAGAAATTCACATTATATTCAGCATTTCCATTCTCTTGGCGTAATGCAGACTGTAATGCAGACTCTGTTTGTGTCAAAGATTTTTCATAAACTGGACTTGCATGTAACTAAGTCCAGTTTTGGAATGGACAACCTTATCATATCTTACATTATTACACCCTTGCTTCAATTCAGTCCCTTTCGGAATGGTCCCTGTCTCTCAAGGTCAAAAAACAATAGAACCTTATACTGTGTGTGCGAGGCGTGGGCCTCCCCAGCTCCCAAGCAAAATTCCAAAGCTGGGGACCTTCACTCACAATGAACATACATTCTTAGTTTGCAACATCTCGTGTCAACGCATCCATGAGAACTGGAATTGTGAAGCACTGGCCCTGGACGAGAAATTTGGGGGCTGTCATTGCTCGCTGTTCGTGGTGCTGCTGAGGGGTATGGGAAACTTGCCAATGACAGAATTCACCCTACTCCAAAATTGTAGTCGAGGGAACACAAAAACAGAGTGAAAGTGTGTCTAGTAATAGCCCCACCTCTGCTTATCTCACGGCCTCTTACCCCATGGCATGTTTTCACAGTCGGTACTTCTTGTGTGCCTAGTATCTTATGTAGCCTAGGTCTCATCCCTTTTTGTGTGGTGAGCAGTTATTCAGCCTTTCGGGGAACTGTATGGTAAGACAACTGCCGAAACTCAAAGATTCTTACACACTGTTATCCATCGGGCCCTACCACGATAAATAAAGGTCCCACAGTAGCTCGACGAAACTGTGAAATGTGAAAGCACAGTGTTACATTGTATGGTAATCGTAAAAATTGTACTTCTTAAAAAAAAAGGTCAAAGAGGATAGATTTCAAAAGAGAATTTTCATACTTTATTTGAACACTTTATAAAAACATTTTTGGCAAAAATAAAAACAGATGGTAATCATTTGTACCAGGATTTGAACTGTTCAACACGCTCTGATTTGGGTGGACATGGCATGTTGGCAATGTTTTGTGGCAATGTATGTGTGCTCTGAACAGATTTGCGTGCAATTCCATGAGTATGCATCTCTACGACATTAATAATAAGATATTTAACAAAATTGAATTCCATTTCCTCATATACTGGTTTGACCACCCATTTTATGCTTCTTTTCGTAAAAGGCCATAGTGTAGCGAAGCATCCCTAAGTTTCCTGCAGTCCTAGATTGTTCACGTCCAACATTCTTGTTATGCGCTAATACCGCTAGTAATGTCCTATATTTCATCCCTCCGATGGCAAAATGCAATCTGTTTGGCCTGTACTTTAGGCACATATTGTGGAACACCTCCAAATCTCCTGTGTGACAGAATTTGGTGAGTCCCTTCAGATCTCTTGATAGAGTTTTATCAAACACAATCTTTTCAAGGGCTTTGTGTAGAGGTGAAGGTGGAATTAACCACTTCTTCTTCCGTGCCTTATCCGGGGACAAAGGGCCATGGTCACATTAGTGGAAATGTTGGTTTTCTGTCCAGTGGTGAACGTTGGAACAGTGGTGCATTAGTGGCCGCCATTTTTCCAGTAGAATTTCCACAGACCCATCACATGTTTTGGAGCTCCACCAAAGATGGTTGCTGAAAGACTGGGACCACTGTGAAATACTTTCCAAACCTTTTTTTTTCCCTGCAGCTGAGATTTTTTTATTGATTGATTTGGCAACATGCCATACATCAGATTGATGTTTAATATTTGGAAACTGCTCTCTCATTGTCTTGGCTATTGAAACGTGTCTGTCCATGGCTATGAGGTCAATTTGCATTCCCCTCGATTGTAGATCTTCCAGTGATTTTATAAAACCAAGTTTCTCCATGGCCAATGAGGATTTACATTCGGACACCTGCACGACCACCGAACTCACAATTTTTTTTACTTTCCATGTCCTGAAAGTGGTATGTGCAGTACTTTGCAGAAAATCGGGGGGTTTCACACTGTCGATCACCGGCTAGCCTGAGCTTTTTGTCAGAGAATGTACTTTGAATAGACAATTGTTAAATTTTTTCGAAGCTTCACTAATGGCAGGGAATAGATAATCACGTTGATATATGTAGTACTGCGTTTTTGAAATGAAATGAAGTCCCACAAACTGACAGAAACTAGATAACTTCCTGAAACTAGAGCCACTGAAAAGTAAAGCTGCTGCACACAGTAGATTGCCAGCTGGCAGTTTCCCCCAGCATCGGTTGAGTGGACCATGAAAATGTTTTATGTAACATTTCACAGCTGGCATGTATTTTGAGGTTACTGCCTTGTGTTAGACGAATCACATTCACCAATGGCTTCCCTCATACCCTCTCACTGAATGCACACATTTCAGCATCCTTATAATCTCCATCAAGCTGCTGTCGAATACTATGCATTTGGCCTCCTTTATTAGACTGTCATCCTGCATTAATGTTGTTTCGGACTGAACCGTTGTGGACATATCAGCCAAACTGGACGTACTATAGTTGATATCTTTGTCTAGTTCGTCGGTCAATTGTGTTGATGGTTCAGTCTCTGTCATTTCAACATCTGTTACTTGACTGTGAATAGGAGAAAACATCAATGTCGACTGCTTTTTGGGTGGTATTTCTTTGGCGGGTGTGGATTGTGTCAAGTGCTCTGCGACTAATTCAGTTTCATCTTCATCTGGTGGAGCAGTCGCATTGTAGCAATGGTCCAAAAGCACTTTGCTGGATTCGCAGGTCACATTACATTTATTTTCTGGCCATTGGACAAAGGCATCTCAAGTCTGAACACGCTGCGCCTCAATAGTTCCTCCATGGTGAAAACAGTTTGGCAAGCAGCATCTCTCATTTGTGTCGCTGTCTGTGTCTGCATAGTCCGTACTCCATCGGGCAACTACAGGACAGACAGGAAAAAGGATGTTCAATGTAAATCCAACATACAGTATCGTACAATTTACATTAAAAAAAAGCATAGAATGAAGGCCTCAGCACAAAACAATTGCTAATAATAGAAACTGTTTATAAATAACCTTATTTTTCTTTCTTTTCATTGAAACCTTCTTTACTCTAACATGGCCAACAGCAAGCTTGTGCACCAACTCAGATCCACGTGCCTCCCGTTCAATATATGGATCTTGTATACATCCCTACAAAAGAGTATCCATTTAAAATAAGTCATTTGTATTACAAATAAAATTAGATCAACTTTCTTTCATTATAGGGTACTGTCAGTACGCATTCCTCTGGCTCCGGATCGACTACAAGGGATGATGTAATTGTAGAGGACGCTCCAGCAACTCCCTGAAACACAGTACTTGGATTAGTATGGATGAAAATATTGGAAATTGAACACACACTTTGGGGCGACGACAAAGGTACATATAAATAGCAAAGCACGAATGAAACATTGTGTAAAAGAATTACACTATATGTAAATATGATCAGATTATCTTATTCGATGGAACTGTCAGTACGCATACCTCTGGCTCTGGATCAACTACAAGGGGTGATGTAATTGTAGAGGACGCTCCAGCATCTCCCTGAAACCCAGTACTTGCATTAATAAGGATGAAAATATTGGAAATTGAACACACACTTTGGACAGACGACAAAGGTACATATAAATAGCAAACCACAAATTAAACATTGTGTTAAGTAATGACACGATACGTAAATATGATCACATTATCTCAAATTCCATGCATAAAACAAGTCTGGAACAGAATAGCTAAGTAAGATTACCTGATACGCGCTCGAAGTGTTTGATGACTCCAAGCAAGACATGGATGTTGAATCTTGTTGCTTCATATTCGGTGGATAGGCATGGAGTTTGTAAAGGGAACATATTATTTGATTTAGAAATGGCAACATTAAAAATTGGCATGTAAGGAGACTGAATACGAGAAAACTATGCTTATGCAAATGCATAATATAGCATAGTTATCTGTGCCCATAAATCAATTTTCTATGAGGGGGAGGGTTCTAAAAACAAGGACTGATGTTTAGCAAAATGCAAAATGGTCATTATTTAAAAAGCTATACAATCATATAAATATCGAAAGTATTTTAAGTGACATTTACACCTAAAATACCAATCAGTCCATTTGGTTACCTGCACACTACCGCAAGGCCTAAAGCTAAATCCGGAAGCATGACTCACCTGTGGCGGCATGTGAACGAAAAAAGTCGGAATAGCGTTTGGGAGCAAATTTCGAGTAGTTCTCAGTTGATTCTTCTTTGTGTACAAGGATGTGTCGTACATATTCGGGGTAAAATGCAGGCTACAGATGGGGTATTGATCACCCTTCTTGTCCTCCAAGACCTTTTTGACTCTACTTTCAAGCTCTGCTGGTGCATATCTGCAATATCTGACCCATTCTCTAATTTGATCTACAGTCTTAGGGAATACATGCATTGTAGTTCCTTCAGATTTGTCATGGGTCTTCGAAGGGCAACCGGAAATCGAACATGCAGGCTTTGTTGTAAATTCTGCAAAAATAAGGTCAACATTATTTGAAATTTACTTTGTAAAAAAATGTGAGAAAGAAGGAATTAGACCATACATTCTTCAATGCAAGCTTTGTTTTGGTCACCACAGCAAAACCAGTGCAGCGTGGGCGGCTGTATTATAGGATAACTTTCATAAACAATTCATTGATGTGATGATGGAACTGTCAGTACGCATACCTCTGGCTCTGGATCAGCTACTAGGGATGATGTAATTGTAGTGGACGCTTCAGCATTTCCCTGAAACACAGTACTTGCATTAAGAAGGCTGAAAATATTGGAAATTGAACACACACTTTGGGACGACGACAAAGGTACATATAAATAGCAAAGCACGAATGAAACATTGTGTAAAAGAATTACACTATATGTAAATATGATCAGATTATCTTATTCGATGGAACTGTCAGTACGCATACCTCTGGCTCTGGATCAACTACAAGGGGTGATGTAATTGTAGAGGACGCTCCAGCATCTCCCTGAAACCCAGTACTTGCATTAATAAGGATGAAAATATTGGAAATTGAACACACACTTTGGACAGACGACAAAGGTATATATAAATAGCAAACCACGAATTAAACATTGTGTTAAGTAATGACACGATACGTAAATATGATCACATTATCTCAAATTCCATGCATAAAACAATTCTGGAACAGAATAGCTAAGTAAGATTACCTGATACGCGCTCGAAGTGTTTGATGACTCCAAGCAAGACATGGATGTTGAATCTTGTTGCTTCATATTCGGTGGATAGGCATGGAGTTTGTAAAGGGAACATATTATTTGATTTAGAAATGGTAACATTAAAAATTGGCATGTAAGGAGACTGAATACGAGAAAACTATGCTTATGCAAATGCATAATATAGCATAGTTATCTGTGCCCATAAATCAATTTTCTATGAGGGGGAGGGTTCTAAAAACAAGGACTGATGTTTAGCAAAATGGTCATTATTTAAAAAGCTATACAATCATATAAATATCGAAAGTATTTTAAGTGACATTTACACCTAAAATACCAATCAATCCATTTGGTTACCTGCACACTACCGCAAGGCCTAAAGCTAAATCCGGAAGCATGACTCACCTGTGGCGGCATGTGAACGAAAAAAGTCGGAATAGCGTTTGGGAGCAATTTTCGAGTAGTTCTCAGTTGATTCTTCTTTGTGTACAAGGATGTGTCGTACATATTCGGGGTAAAATGCAGGCTACAGATGGGGTATTGATCACCCTTCTTGTCCTCCAAGACCTTTTTGACTCTACTTTCAAGCTCTGCTGGTGCATATCTGCAATATCTGACCCATTCTCTAATTTGATCTACAGTCTTAGGGAATACATGCATTGTAGTTCCTTCAGATTTGTCATGGGTCTTCGAAGGGCAACCGGAAATCGAACATGCAGGCTTTGTTGTAAATTCTGCAAAAATAAGGTCAACATTATTTGAAATTTACTTTGTAAAAAAATGTGAGAAAGAAGGAATTAGACCATACATTCTTCAATGCAAGCTTTGTTTTGGTCACCACAGCAAAACCAGTGCAGCGTGGGCGGCTGTATTATAGGATAACTTTCATAAACAATTCATTGATGTGATGAAAATCAGAACATGTTACTTGTCCCTTGAATGTACTATCGTGCATGAAAAGGAAACATGCTTATATTATAGACACGGTCCACGAAGGATGTAATTCGATTCCAATTGACAATGATGAAAATTGATATATCGATAATATAACAAATGAAACTCAAGTTAATAGCAATGAGACGAATGAACATAGCACTACTGAGTATGTTAGTTCGAAATAGATAGAAATGTACAGATGAAGGAGATATGATTAGGATACATGCCCTTACCTTGACCAACAAACAGTTTGATTCAGCAAGCAGAGTAGTTAGTGGCAGGAGAACAGGGAGATGTTCACAGGTAGCACACTGACGAGTTGACTCGCAGCGGTCACAGAAGTTCACAGACAGCACGACGACGAGCAGATTATCATCGGTCACTGCGGTTCTCAGGTAGCACGTTCAAGAGTTGACTTGCAGTGCTCAAAGATGTTCTCATAATAAATATCAAGTGGTTTATAAAGAAATACAAAAAGGGGTGTGTATGTGAATGAATGACGTGTATATGTTGTGGTATTATGTGCATTGCAGGGGCGTGGCCTGCTTCAAGGGGACGCTGCCTGGAGACACTGGGTCTGAGGAGGGCATGTGAACAATGACCCCTACACGAAAGATACCTTTGAAGTGTACATGGTGTTTGGCACCTTGGCCGTTCGCGCCCCTGACAGCACCCCTTGCCAGCGCACATCCACTGGTGCCAACTGCCTTTGATAATGGAGGGGGGGATGGATGGGCCTGGGGTGTGCAGACAAGGCACCGGAACACTGCTGAATGGAGACACACTTGATTCACTGAAAAACTGAAACAACCATTGATAAAAAAAATATGCTGTTTTATTTTGTTTCTTATTTTGATGACACAAACCTACTACACATTGTAAAGGTCTGGTTGCAGCACAGTGAGGGAAAATCCCCTGTATTGACCGCTGTCACTGGGGAAAGTTTCTCTAATGGCATCAACGACACAGGCGGGTATTACTCGTCGAACGCGGTGTGCAAGCCTCCCATGAAGCCACCATGTAAAAGAACGATAGGCCACCAGCCTGTACCACCTATGAAAAAGAAAGATACAAACTGTTTTTAAATGACCAAGATAAGTGTATTAAACCTTAGTTGTTAATGACAATTCTTGTATCCAATGGCATTTTTGCCAGGACAAATGCTACCTAGACACTGCACAATATTGAACGACTTTTAGAGGATATCTAGACTAAATTGAGATGACAATGATATATTGAAGTTACGACAATATAGGAGACAACCATGAAATAGTAGTGGCCTAACTGACATTACAACCAGAGTACACTTACTCGTAACTTGGGTTAGGTGGGCGAACTGTTGCGCGAAGTTCGTGCATAAGCACCATCAAAATCCTCAACACGGGCCATGTGTGGCAGGCTGCCCTGAAGTCTGGCAGCTCGGTAACTCATTGCGGCCGAGGCTCACCTTGCGATATGTAGGACAAGCATCCAGAGTTTTCTCGGCAGCAGCTGTTCTCCACCTCGGTTGGCATTAGCGCACACCGTTTGCAGGTACACCAGGTGGAGACGCCGTCAATGCAACTAGGCTCAAGCTCTTGATCTGTTGAATCGTCCTCCCAACTGTCGTCTGAAGCCCCACCGTTTCCGCATATTTCTGTTTCCTGTAACTCCTCCTCGGAATACTCAGACTCGTACTGCTAGGGCATTATTGTTGCCATTGTGTGGTAAACAAACGAAAATAATTTATAGCGATGGTACTGGTATCTGTTTGCACGAGCTACAAGCAACAAAGGTAGCTGAACAGAGCACAGAAACGAATCATAGAATACTCAAAGAAATACAGTGAGAGGAATGGAATAGAAAATCTGATGTTGTGTGTTGTGAAACGGTCTGTTTATACTTATTGAGGAAAGAGACGTCCTGCCATTTCCATGGTGACACGTCATTAGCTGAAGCGCAGAGAATGTTGATATGAAACGTGCTTTAGCATTGTGAAATGGGCGGTACGCGTCTAGTGATGTCAGGCTCAGGGGCGCGGGATATGATTTAGTGCCACAAAGGCAGTACACCCAGGGTGATGCATCAACTGATAAGATTATCACAAGATGGCAGCGCCCTGCTACCTGATTTCAATTGTGTACAAAAGACGAAAACTCTGGTAAGGCGCATAGGAAATGTTTGTACACTCGATCAATGTATGGTTAGAAACACATGGCCGAACCATAGGGACAATAATATTTCTGACTGCACCATTCCTTTAACTCAGCATTTGCAAAAGGACTTTCTGATATGTTACTGGAGCCACCCCATCAGAGTGGTTTTAGTTTTTCAATCATCCATCACACACGGCAGCGTTTTTCCTCTTGGCGTCCTCCGTAACTCACTTCTCCAGGCTCTGTCAGCTTTCCAGCCTCTCCAGACTTTGCCTTCTCTTGCGGTCTGTACTGACCGTACCACCCACTCTCCTGGCTTCCTTTGGCAGTAGCTGCATTCATGTATAGCTCTGGGGCTTCTCCCGAAAAGACCCGCTGCGGCGGACTGCAAGATCCTCGCACACATGATCACAGATACAGCTTCCCCTTCTCCTGTGCAGCACTGGTCCTGCTACCTTTGTATCCATCTTCCTTTCCTCCAGCCCGTTCATCATTGTCTTCAAAACAGCAGCAATTGTATGCTCCTCAGGTTTGTTAAGTTTTCCCAGGAGTGAGTCATTGAGTTCTCTTGCCTGACTTTGAAGGGCTCCATTAGGCAGACATGCCTGGTTGTTTATCTGGTATGCCTCCTTAGTTCCCTTCATCATCTCAGTACCATAATGGTGTTCAGTATTGTCTGATTTAATAAAAGAAGCATTTGACCTCTGTTTGGTCTCTGATCTTTGTGTGTTAGTACTGGGATGAGGAAGAGACCAACTAGCAGGACACATCCTCATTTCACTAAGGTGTTGTTTCTGGTAACCAGTTTGACTATATCCCACAAAGGCTTTAGGGATAGAGGGCTCATTATGAAAGGGGAAAGGGGGATACTGCATCTTGTCAAAGGATGTCTTCTTCCCATTCCCCAAGTTCCCTCCACCCAGTTAATCCTCTCGTGCATATCCACCCGAGGGTCGGGATCCAAAAGAGATTGCCTTTCATGGTCACCTGAGAGGAGGATAAGAGGTGAGGAAACCCTCAGGTTCTTCACAGACCCTTCCCCTATGCGAGTTAGATGTTTTACAGGGAAACCGGGAGAGAAAGTCAATATTGCCCTGAGCTTGACCCTTCCGGTGTTCTACTGTGAAACAATATGGTTGAAGGTCCAAGAACAATCACATAACTCTTGAGTTGGACTCTTTTCTTTGAGTGATCAACACCAAGGGAGAATTATTGGTCATTAATCTGAACGTACGGCCCAGTAGGTAATATTTGAGATGGAGTATGATCCACTTGATTGCCAGGGCCTCAAACTCTATGGCTGAATAATTCTTCTTTCTGGGAAACAACTTCCTACTGATGTAGACTATAGGGTGATATGATATGATATGATGGGTTATTTATAACGTGCTTAATACCCAGAGGTTTCTAAGCACGGACCCGGGGATCGAACCTGTGTTGCTCTGTGTCGTCTCCCTTCCAAGCTTCCAAGGCGAGCATGTTGCCACTGAGTTATCCTCCCTCCCGGGTGTTCCAATCCGTTATGATCTTTAAAGAGAACGGCTTCCAGACCCATCAGAGAGGCATCTGTTTGTAAGATTAATTAATTGGAGAACTCTGCTACCTTTAGGATTGGACTCTGACAAAGGGTCTGCTTGTAAGTATTATAACCGATTTCATATTCATCCCACCTGATCGCTTGGGGCTCAGAATTTTTCAGTTTATCTGTGAGTCTGGCAGTATTACTTGAGAAGTTCAGGAAAAAGCGGCGATAGTAGCCGATCAATCCCAAAACGGCTCTAAGATCTTTCTTGGTTTTTGACGTGGGGTATCAAGGACAGCCTTAACTTTTATATTGTTGGGGCTGTACCGTGCCATTACCCACAACAAGGTAAAGGTAGTAAAAATTATTTTCTCAAGTCTCACCATGTATCACAATATCATCTATATAGGCCTGTGCAGAAGTCAGATCTTATCTCTGAAAGGTTGTGGATGCCCCATGTAGACCAAATTAAAGTGGAACAGGCCTATAGGGGTGCAAAGGCAGTTTTGTATTTGTCAGGACAAGATAACAGGACCTGCCAATAGCCTTTTGCAAGGTCTATAGTAGAGAGATAGACAGCATTACCCAGCCGGTCAATAAGGTCATTAATACGTGGCATTGGGTAAGCATCAAAGGCAGAGATGGCATTGACCTTCATAAAGTTGATACAAAATCTCCAACTCCCATCAGGCTTTGCCAACAACACAATGGGGGAAGACCAGGGGCTAGAAGATGGTTCAATAATATTAGTCTCACGCATTTGCTTGACTTCGTGAATGATGGCTTCTTTTCTGGACTCAGGTAATCTATAAGGTTTTAAGTGCACCACCTTCCCTTCTGTAGTGCTGATATGATGGTAGATATCCTTTACTCTCCCTGGTTCCTCTTAAACTGTATTATGAGGTCATATAAATCTTGCTTTTGGTCATCACTAAGTTCAGGTGGAATCCAAACTGTGTTATCCGAATCCTCAGGTGACAAACAAGACACAACAGTGGCATTAGTGTAAGGAGGGCATGGTATCAACAGTAAGACAGATACAAGTGACCATAGTTCAAGGGTGTTTATTGAACTTCAGTTGGGTTTGAAAAACACCTATAGAATCCTCAATTTAAAGATGGGAGCAAGCTTCAACCATCATATTATAATAAGCAGTCCTAGTGGTGTCTTGTCAAATGAAAAGGGCCTATACTAATAAACCTATTGTCAAGCTCTAAATACAAGTAGTGTGGGAAACAATGTTATGCAAAAGAAAATTGTTTGAGAAATCGGAGCCATTGGTTCCGCTTCCCCACGTTTTAAGCATGGGACAAGGCGGCACACTCAAGCTTAGCACAGTCTCTGGCTCTGGCACGAGAGTGCAGTTGGAAACTTCAACATCATGGCCTTCTGTGCCAAAGTCTCTTTGCCATTCAAAGTCTCTTCTTTCAGATGCCCTGATGCAACAAACAAACAATACAGTTCCTTTCAGTATTTCACATGTACACAATTTTCTTTGGATTCCCCTCTGCCAGGCTCAGGGCTAATTTAACACAATGTTCTCAGGATTTTCACTATTCACCTCGGCCACCCCTCTGGTGGGCTCAGATCCACTTTAATACAAAGTTCTCAATTAATCTCCTTCGGCCGGGCTTGGACCAATTAACATATTTTAACACACATTTGCTTTAGCACAAAGTTTTCAATTCCCTCTGCTGGGCTCAGACCAAGTTTCTGTACTTAGCCATCAACTTGCGTTACTGTATCCACATCGAAGACTTTTAATTGTGCACAGGATTTTCCTTGACCCATTGCAGGACCACGTTGATACACAATTTTTTGCCTTTATTTCACTTCTGTCCACAAAGTTTTCAATTGGTTACCTTACGGAGACCTTCGAATGAGCACACATGTGGTGCCGGACCACTCTGTCAAAGGTATCGTATCTTGGTTTCAAAAATTCAATCTCTCATCTGACGTTCAAATTCACTCACGTTGTTTATCACACGTGTTCCAAACAATGACTGTTTCAGCACTTGTCATACAATGTTGCCACTTGCACCCTTGGCTTCCACACAGACTGGTTCTGTATCGGTCTCCCCAACTGACTGGCTGTGTTGATTTCACTAGGCTGCTTTGTTGTTGGAGCCAAGGACAGTACCACCACAGCTGGCAACTCTCCCAGCCTTGCTTATCGATGCAGGAGAGCCCTGGGTACCGCTGACACATAATACCGAATTCTTCAGCTGGGTTTCCTGGTCTTATGATTTCTATTCTTGAGGTTTCATGAAAGTAACAGTTCCTTGTCTAAAAGGTCAAGGGAACTTCCCTCCTTGTCTCGCTCAGAGTGTGCTCTCGTGCTCCACCTTTTATCCATGTGGGGAAGTGTAATGGTAGTCAGGTGTGTGTGATAGTAAGTAATTGCCTGACCTTGCTTGACCACTGTATAGAGACACGTCCGGTACACAGCTCGGGTGTTAGTCCTTCTTCTCTCATAGCAGGCTGTCCGTGAGACAGTGTTTGTGTTGTAAAAAGGGACGGGTCTGAGTTGCTAAATATCCTACCTGATAGGATGGGGTAAAATTGTTACATGGAAGGGGATATTGCATCCCACCCGTCGGTGTCCCACTCCCCGAAGAACCCTCACCCTGGTGATCCTCCCATTCTGGTCCATCCCCAGGAACTGCATCCAAATTGCGATGACTGTGTCCTGCCCACCTGGATGACAGATCCCCGGGGACTAGTGCGTGAGACACCTTCTGGTTTCTCACATTAGACTCTGAATGATTTTCCCTCCACTCCATTAAGAGATTGATGTGATATATCTGAGTTTGTACTCAGCAGTCAGGCTGGGACATTTTGTAGGTACAGGGTCCAGTCTGCTCCAACACCTCATATGGTCCATGCCATTTTATTATTTACTTATTTTCAAAAGTGGGCACCAGTAGCAACACCTTTTAGTACCAATAACTACTTTTCATATGTTCTTTTAGAAGGGTGGCAGTTTGGGAAAGTGGGATTTGGGCGTCCTTCTGTTCTGCCGAGGTTTCTCGCAGCATATCCAGGATTTCTCAAAGCTTCCATCCATAGAGTAATTTGAATGGGGAGAATCCTACAGAATCCTGGGGGGTCTTCCTAACCACAAATACAGCACATGGGATCATTTGATCGCAGTTTCGACCATCCTGCTCCACTAATTTCCTCAATATGGTTTTCAGGTCTATTAAATATTTCTACAAGGCTGTCGGTCTTTGGGTGGTATACTGATGTTCTTAAAGTGGTAATATGAAATAGTTGTTTCACTTCCCCCATGAGTTTGCTCATAAAGGTAGAGCCTTGGTCTGTGAGTATTTCTTCTGGAAACTCTAACCGTGAAAAGAAAGGGAGTAGGTGTTTCAAGATCTGCTGAGTTGTATTAGCTCTCGGGGGAAAGGCTTCTCGATAGTGAGTGGCATAGTTCACTATTAACAAAATATACTTGTTATTCTAACTTCAATGTTTCCAGGGACCCAACAATGTCTATACCAATTCTTGAAAAGGGAATCTCAATGATTGGCAATGGCTGCAAGGTAACTGATTGTGGTATATGGGTGCTAGCCTTTTGGAAAAAGGGCGCAAGACTGGGCAAAGCTTTTAATATCTGCATACATTCTGGGCCATTAGAAATAATTGATGATTTGGGCTTGTGTCTTTGTCTGTCCTCTATGTCCTCCGGTTAGATGGGAATGAGCTATTACTTTTAGTGATGACTAGTTGTATTTTTACTATGCCCTAAGGAGTCATGTCTGCCTGGTACATTAGCCCATGTTTCAAAAAGATTACAGGCTCTCCTCTCTTCTGGCCCTCTTGCTCAGGTGTAATTTGCAAAAAGTCTTCAGCCAATAAGGGGTTGTTTATTTGGACAAAGGCCAGCTCTGCAACAGTGTTTGCTTCTTTTTCTATGGTTTTTCTAGTTTCGGGGTCTTGAGGAGCACCATATGGATTATCAGCCTCCCCAAAGCCTTGAGTACCACAATCTGGTGTTTCCTTTCTGGCCGCTTCCTTTATTCTAGGGAAACTGCTCCCTCAAGCACCACTGTACAATGTTCTGCCCCTGTTGGACACATTACAGAACCATGGAACGGATGCCTTCCAACACGTTTATGTCCTTTCTGAAGTCTGGATCAATGACTCCAGCCAGCACATCAATCCCAAACCTCCAGGTGAGTCCTGTTTTGGGAGCCAATCTGATGTAGGTGTCAGAGGGTGGGATTAGTATCATGTCAGTTAGTCTTCTTTTACCTGGGGTTATTATCTCTTCCCTATTGCTACACATATCAAAACCCAATAGAGCCCTTAGTGGCTACTGAGGGGTCCGATGTTCTGGGACGTACTTTTTCAAATCTGAGGGTCCCCCAACTTGTATCGGTTGAGCACATCTCACTCTGACACCAATTGGTAAGGCATCATGAAGCAAGACACAGACAACAGATTCAAATTCGTTCTCCAAACACGTTTATTTAAATTAAAATGTGGGGTGGAGTAAGGCCTAACTTGCCCTGTGCTAAGGTGGGATTATTCTACCTAAAGAAAACTGAGGATTATCTGTGTTAGAATGTCCAAATTAAGTATCTGTCTGTCTCTAAAACCTAAAAATGACCTCACAACTAACTGTATACAATGTTTAGGGATGTCAGCCTCAAAGGAATAGTGTTCAACAAGAAAGTTCAGAGCTCCCTCCATCTCTTGGCTTAGGATCAGCTTCCCCTTCCCCAAGTTCAAAACAGTTCCTAGAATATTGGATTCCCTTCCCCAAGAATTCAAACCTTCTTGCTTCCAAAAATAAAACAGTTCCTTGTGAGACTTCCCACTTTGGGGTCCATACCCCAAAAGTTCAAACCTTCCAGATTTGAAAATTAACACAGTTCTGTTTCTTAACTTCAGTTTCTTAGACACGAATGTGGCAACATACAAGCTTGACTTCAAACATCTTTTCATTGTCTTTTTCCTACCAGGGAACTCGGCCTAGGTGCAGTTGTCAGACCAAACAGTCCCACCCATTAAAGGTCACGTAACCAATAGCACTTCTTAGTGCTTCATCAACCTTACGCCATTGGTTCCACCTGACCGTGATGCTTAATTGGTTCCTCAGTGTACCACTCTTTAGACACTGCCCCGTAGCTGGCATAGCCACCATGTACTTTAGAATTTCAGTTTGTAGTCCTCTGGCGCTTGCCAACACAAGTTTCTCTCAGCTTGCAATGCCAGGTCCCCTCTTGACTTTGAGCTACTCTTTAGTTTCTAAAGTTCATACTCTCCTTGGTATTTATTCTCTTGGCTGTGCTACTTGACTTCACTTTAATGCACTACTTTGCCTTCATTCCGTTTGTGAGCATTCAATTGACTTTTCACTCTGTGCGGTATTCAATAATGCTTTCAAGTATTTTCAGTTCACTCAAAATCAGTATTCACAAGTACTTTCATTTTCTTTCAGTTCATTCGTTATCTTGACAATACGTGTTCCAGTATTCAAAAGTACTTTTAATCCCTTGCCATTCACTCGGCATTTGTAAAAAGACGTGCTTATAAGTTACACGAGAGCCCCGGTCAGAGTGTGTTTTGGTTTTGTACTCACCGGTCGCACATGGCAGCATTCTTCCTATTGGCGCCCTCCGCAACAGGCTTCTTGAGGATTCAGTGGCATACAGGCTTCTCTATACTCTGCCTTTCTCTCGCAGTCTCTACTGTGCATACCACCTGCTCTCCTAACTTCCTTTGGCGGTGGCTGCGGTCATGCAGAGCTCCACAGCTTCTTCACAAACACGCTCAAGCAGACAGCAGCACTGTCACATAGTTGACCATGGCTACGGCGTCCCCTTCTCCTGCGCAGCACTAGTCCAGCCAATGGAGTCTTCAACTTCCTTTCCTCTAGCCCATTCATCGCCTCTCAAAGTGGAGGGCATTGTTTTACTCATCAGGTGTGTTAAGGGTCCCCAGGTGTGGGTCATTGAATTCTCTTGCCTTACTTTCAAGGACTCCATTACTAAGACATGCCTGGTTGTTTCTCTGGTATGCCTTCATCATCCTAAGCCTCATTTCAGTACCAAAGTGGTGTTTGGTACTGTCTGATTTAATAAAAGAAACATGTGCACCTCTGTTTGGTCTCTGATATATATGTGTGTGTTAGTGAAATGAGGATGTGTTTTTCTAGTTGGTCTCTTCCTCGTCCCAGTACTAAGGTGTAGTTTCTGGGGAACAGGTTGGAAAGAGGAAGAGGGGAAGGATTGACAATATCCCACACAGGTGTTAGGGATAGAGGGCTCATTATGAAAGGGAAAAGGGGATAACACATCTCATCTAAGGGAGTCCCCTTCCCATTCTCCAAGTTCCCTCCACCCGGGTGAGACTCCCTCGCATATCCAACCCCAGGGTCAAGATCCAAAAGCAATGGCCTTTCCCTGGCCGCCAGAGAGGAGGATTCCAGGGAATAAGAGGTGAGGACACCCTCAGTTATTCACAATGTTTAAAGTAGTTAGATACCTGTTGGCTGATTCTAAATGTATATTGTATCATAATTTAGTGAGTACATTTGTGTTGCAAGAATATTAGGTAGGCATTTGGTAAATTTGCAGCTAACCTATGTTTTGGAGTAACAGAAGTGTTGTTACATTGAAAACAATCACTTTTTTTTTGTATAGAGCCTGAAGTGGTTCTGGAACCAGTGTGGTAGATTATGCCTACTGGTGTGAAGGTTTTCTTGACAAGAGCTACTTGGCCATGTGTAAAGCAAGTCAGCTTACAGTTACCAGGAAGCATTGAAACTTAGAAGCATTGGTATGACATATTGGCCATGTGAGTTTATTTGTATGATAGAGTGATTGTCTGAATTGCAAACATAGCATAATATGCCACGATTTGCATTCTGCAGAAGCTGGATAAATATAATGGATTCATAATTTAATATGGATACATAGACAAATCGCTCATTAGGGTTGTGTTCTTGTGAAACATGATTTCAGAGAGTGCATGCATGTTTCCACATGTATGACATCTGGAAGATTTCACTTATAGAGATGTTTTTGGTTGATAGTACTTGTGGACCTTCCTGTATGTTTATGGTGAAGTTTACCATTCCTGAACAGTAGTCCAATTCTTGCCTTATAACTGGGACACTGTAGGTGTTGTCAGGATTATTTGTGGCATTTCGATGAAGGACAATCATTTGCAAACACAACTAGTCCAAGCTGTTTATGTAAATGTTGTGAATAATTGGTGGCAATGGAAGAGAAGATGGATTGCTACATTTGCAAACAATTTACTCCAGATGTGTTGCTGAATTTAAATGGATCAGAGAGTTGTTCCTCTGTATCCTTTGATGGGCCTGCAGTTGTTTTTTGAAAAGAGACAGTTGTTTCTTTGTCTTTGTTTCAGCAGTTATTTGTATTTTCAGTGGTATTGCAGGGAGATCTGGTATGGTTACTTTTTATTCGTTTTCTTTTTAAAGGTTTTATTTTTCGAGGTATAGGGTACATATCTAGAATGGGGGTGTACAGTGAACATAGCCTGTTGTATTGAGGATTCAAGGAATGTCAGCATTGACTTTGTTTGCATCAATGTTAACTAGGAATACACCATTGAGTGTACAGAGACGTGAAAGTGTTGCATAACTCCTACTTTCTTTAAAGACTGTGTTGCTAATGTCAATTATGTGTGATCTACAGTTAGACCTTGGGATTTGTAAATAGTGAGAGCATATGTAAGAGATAGAGAGGATTGTTCTCTGAGTAGTGGATGTTGACAAATTGAATGTTGTCATGTGGCTATGTTTGGAATCCAACAACTGTACCAATTGCTCCATTGACGAAACCTTGTTCTACATCTGGGTTACATTTTATAATTATTCTGCAGTTTAGACACAGAGTTAATACTTTTACTAATCCAGTTGTGTTGGAGATACATTTTTCTAAGCTATTTAGCTGTGATGTTGCTTGTTGACTCATAGGGAGCGTCATGTCATGCACTTCTAGTTTATGGAGCTGATACACACTGTGGGTTGCATTTCTTTTTTCAACATATCTTTGAATTGACTACAGCTTGCAAGGGTGCGCATTAAGCACTTGAATTTTATATTTTGTTGAGTTAATTGTTCCATGACATCAGGCGCAGATGACTTTTAATCATATAACTCATGGATTGCTCTATTTTTTAAGATTGATTTTCCATCTTTAATAAGAAGACCATTTCTAATACTTTTTAACATGTTAGCATAGGTTAGATATGCAGTGAGGGCTTTTTTGAGTTTGTTCTCTGTAGAGAGAATGTTGCCACAGATCTACAGTTCCAATGCTTCTGAGTGTATTACAGTATTGTTTGTGTCCTAATGTTTTAAAAATAGGTTGACCTTTTACTGGTGTTAACTGTAGGAGGTCTCTGAAAACAATAATGTGCTTTCCTCCAAACAGTTCTCCGTAGTCAGTTTTTAGGATTTCTTGCATTCTGAGATGAATTAAAGCCAACATAAGGTGGGAAGCCATGCTTACTTCATCTATCAGATGCATTTTCATTTGTTTCAGAATTCTGCATACTTCAGTAGCAGCTACAAGTTTTAGTTTCATGTTTAAAACTATGTTCAATTTCTTCTAGATAAATGGTGAGTTGTTCATCATTTAGCTGTGATTTGAGAACTGACAAGTCTTCTTCAGATTGTTTAGATTGATACATGCTATTTTCTACCTCAGTCATGGCTATTTCTGCTTCATTTAGAATGAGTGGTTCTCCAAGTGGTTCATGGCGTCTGGTAAGAGAAGGTTGACTGCCTTGTTGGCATTCATTGTCCAAAATTTGTTTGTACTGTTTAAAATTGACATTTGTTATACTGCTTTCATTTGCATTGAATGCAGCTGCAAATGAGTCATGGTCACCTTATAATTCTTCTTTTTGTCTCCAAGCTTTTTAAAGTTGTAGTAGGGCCATGTAATTAAGTTATCTATGTTGTGGAGGTTGACATGATAACTGTATATGATTAATTAGGCTGGGTTTGGTAAGTTTTACTAGACTTCCTTCACAAGTTGAGACTGAATATTTGCCGGTTATCTCATCTGGTGTGACATTGTTTTGTAGTAGTAGCTTTGGGCAATGTCGTACAGGCACATGTTTTCCAAAGAAGTACTTTTGGGTAGTATGTGCCTATTAAATTGTTTTTTAAAAGATGAACAATTTTTGTGACAGGGTTTTGTCAAATGATCTGTCAAGCCAAAGGTCTTTTAGCTCCGTCTTCTCATCTTTGGTGATATAGGATGTGACATATATTGCGACTGCAGTGACATTGTCTGCAATGTATTGTTTGTCTATATTTGCATTCCACAAGAGGGCAATGATCGCATTGTAAATATGAATGTACTTGAATGCCTCGTCTGATTTAATGTTGTATGTGTTCTTAGGGTAGTTCCCTTTCACACTGTCTAACAGAAGACATTGAGCTATGTACTTGTCCTTTTGTGGAAACTGGTCTAGGGAAATCAAAGCGACATTTGGTATATTGTTTACCTTTGTTTTTATATCGACATCAGCAGTATTTGCCACACGTATGTTTTTGGAAGCGTAATATTTGTGTATGTAGGAACCAATGTATGGTTTCTGAAGGGATGTCACAAGTAATATATTTTTCAACACATGTTAAAACAGTGGCAAAGTGTCATGGCAAAATCTGGGAGCATCTTTTATCCACAAAAGCATGTGGTTGTGTGGTGCTCGTCTGGATTGATATCCCTTTCTCCAAAAAAAGTGTTCTACTTCTCAGAGTGGAGAGGCAGTTGTATTGCAGATGAAGTGCAGCAATTTCAATGAATCAATTGTGAAAGTACCTTGAAACATTGACATGGTCAAGAGAACAGAGTTTTCCTGCTGTTTTTATATCTATTCTATCTTTATTTTGATTTGCAGTACATTAGAAGTCATGCAAGTCATCCTACGCATATTCTGCACATCTTGAAGTAACAAACCATGTGTGTGGGCCTAGGTTCCTTAGCATACAATGAGTATCAGCATGACATCGGAGCCAGCATTCTTTTGTACAATGCATGTTCACCAGGAGATTTGTGATACTTGACTGCAAAACATCCTCTTTGTCTTTTATCTTTTGAAGCAGTTGGATAGCAGACATGTTAAAGAAATGAGAGCCTGTTTTTCAGATGCATGTAACTCCATAACATCAAGTTGCTAGTTCATTTTCAAATAGGAGGTGGAAAATGTATTCTATCATTTGTCATTCTTGGGTCTTCAGAATACATTTGTAAAGAGCGATATTCTGATGCACTCATTTGTGTGGATGTTCCTCCTTTTCCTGTAGGAAAGAGTGGAGGAAAAGAACATGCTTCAACACTTTTCTTTTTTTTGTGTTTAATCGTGTTTAAAACATTTTACAAACTTGGTGCAGATCTGTGTCAGTTTATCCTACCCATGTCAGTTTATCCTACCCATGTAGGTTTTCATCTATTGGCTTTCTACACTTTTCTCTCATATGCTCATTATGTATTTTTTGGCTCGATGCATTTGATATGTTTATAATGCATCTTCTATGGTGCCTTTGGAATGTAGGTGGTGAATTATATACTAGTCTTATATTATTTGTTGCATTAACACGATGTAAACATTCAAATTGCACAGTTTGTGGTGGATTGTCAATTATTTGGGTGGTTTCTCTTCAGTTTTCCTCTATGTTTATGCCTCTGTAGTATTCATTGTTTTTTTAAGATATTGTAGGGTTTGTCTAACTTTATTTAAGTTGACTAGTTGTTGCCAAATTTTTTTTTTCTTTTTTGGTACACCATTAGCTAGTAACATCAATGGTTGATCTATGGGCCATCATACTCCTAGAGTTTCTACATTTTCTTTAAGATCTAATGGCAAATACACTACTTTGCTACAAATGCCTTTTAGTAACTCAGATGGAGGCCATTTGGCAGTTTTGGGTTGAAGGCGTACTATGGCTTGAAATGCTCTAATATCAGTTAAGTTGTTTTGAGAGCTTTTGGAAGTGGGAAGGTTTCTAGGTTATTAGTGATAGCACGTGATGGCATGTGGTTATTGTCAAGCTTTGTATTGCAGTATGTGCAAACTATTGAGGGGTCAGTTATTTTGTATTTATTTTCTGCTGTTAGAAATAAAGCTAATTGAAACTATTGGGATTCCACATTGTCTTCTGTTTTGTAGGT
The DNA here is from genome assembly GCF_040938575.1 of Ambystoma mexicanum. Lineage (NCBI taxonomy): Eukaryota > Metazoa > Chordata > Amphibia > Caudata > Ambystomatidae > Ambystoma > Ambystoma mexicanum. The sequence continues at coordinate 403,978,776 of NC_090939.1, read as the reverse complement.
CATATCTTCTATTTATGTGCCACTTTTCTAAAAGGTTCTGCGACAACAGACACATAGAATGTCTGGTATTTAAGCAGATTTGTTTTGAAACGTTACTCTTTCTTTTTTGCATGTGTTTGTAAGGAGGTTAGTGTTTGTGAGGTTTTCACTAATGATTTCTAAAGTTACTGAATTTCAGTTCAAAAATATTTACTTTGTATGTGTTATATTTCTCTAACAAGTTCTTTGACTGTTCCATGTCGGAAAATGTTATTTAAATTTTGCAGTTCTAGAGCAGGACATTTTGCATAGTACAATCTATGCACAAGGTTTCGCATAGCGGAATGGTGTGTTGCTAACAATTTGATGTGATGGAAGGTGTTTTTGAAAGCAGTTCATGAAATGCAGACTAATGGATGTCCTTGCAGTCCAGTGTGAATGCGTACTGGGCAGCAGTCCATGGTTTGTAAAGTTTTGATTCTCCTTTTGCCTTTTAGTTTGACATAGTAATTGAGGAAATGTCATAAAGATTTGAAGGATTGTTGACGTACACTACATATTAGGCTGCACATACATTTCTACACTGGAAGGTTTGTTTGGGCAAAAGGAACATTTGGTTGAAAGTTTGTTGGAGACGTTTTTTCTATAAGGATTTCTTTTGCAATAATGGTGTTTCCTACCACTTCATAGCCTCGCTCATTATTGTCTATGGCAATTGGGTTTATTTGTTCTTGCGTAAGCCTCTTCATTGAAATATGGTTCTGTGCCGGTTGTGCGAATGCATTCATCTTCACAGAGGTTTGAGAAGGTATCTTTAATGACATTGCACATGTTTAGAAGTACTTTTAGTAATTTATTGATTTAGTTTAGTTAGTGGTTTTATTCTGTTTAAAATGAATATAAACAACTTTTGATTTAGTAGAAATGCACTGTCAACTAGAGCTTTGTAGGATTACTTTTCTGTAGTCATTTTTAAATGTAGATTGTGACTTTTTAGCTTTTTTATGAGATTATTAAGAACTTTACAGTGGAATGTGTTTGTAAAATTGATTTTCTTGAATGTTTTACGGTGGCTACATTAACAATGGTAGATTTAGTGTTAGGCTCATTTTGGCATGCTTTTTTTACATCTTTCTTTACTTTTAATTTTAGTAGTGGCTGGTTTACTTTCTTTGAGTGAGCTTATTAGCTGTTCTGTTTTCTTTTGCCTATAAATTGGTTTAGAGACAGATAACTATATGCGTGTTTCTATTTTTATCTGTTCTATATTGTCTTTGTTTTCTACTGAGTTGGTTTTTAGTTGGCAGTCTTTTAGATGCTAGTTGGCATTGTTGGGAAAAAGAAAGTGTGTGTTTCAAAGTTGTAAAATATGTATGCATGTATTATGCATTTCTGTGTGGGTGTTATTGTACAGATGAATAGTGTAGTTGGATGATAGGTGTGGTTGGGAAGGTAGTAAGAGTAGGAAGCTGTATAGGTGTGATGGGCTTGGTTAATATGTCATTGATATTGGGCGGTGTTGAATAAAATAAGTAGATTCATGTGATGGGGAAAGGCTACTAAAGTATTGATAGAATGTGTTGAGTAGTACTGTTAGTGAGTAAGAGTGGTGGTTTCATTTAATAACTAGGAATTTTTTGATGTCTTAAAGAAAACAGTGGTTGCTGCAATGGTGTGATTTAGTGTATAGGTATGAGGGTTGTTTGGGTGTAATTTAAAAGGGCTGATGAAGTTTGTGTATTTGTGTAAATGTGTCTCAGCAGTTTGGAATTCAATGAGGGTGAAAGTTGTTGGGTTGGAATTGAGGACTTCATGTGGATAGGATTATGGAAGCATAAAGAAATTAACAGCCTGATTCATGGAATTATTTGCGCGAAAAACACAGATGTGTGCGCCTTTCTGCCCGAAAATCCCTGTTTGAATGGGGATTTTCAGGCAGAAAGGCCTGCAAATATGCGTTTTTCACGCAAATAATTCTATGAATCAGGCAGTAAATTGTTGTATAGAAGTTGATGAGAGATCGATGTGTTAGGCAGTAAGGAATTGGTGGTGTATTGATTAAAGATCAATTTTCAGCTAGGATTAAAAACAGTGTGAATGCTGCAATAGAATCAGTAAGAGTGAAATACAATATTGTTGAGTAGAAATGATAATATATAGTGGAAGTACATTGTTAGAATTAGAGAGATATACATGTTATATTAATATACTTACTTTGTAGGATGTGAAGAGTTTTCTTTGTTCAGTATCTGTCTTTGTTAATCTTGTTTTTTCCTGTAATTGTAAAATAAATTTAGTTGGCTCATGTTGTAATTGTGAAGTAGTTTTACTAAGAGAGGTTGTTATTTATTAAGGTAGGAGAAGCTGTTGGAAAAAAGAGTCAATAAAGTGATGTTATGGGTGGAGTAGTAAAGTATGTTAACTTTGTTGTTAAAACAATTGCATTATGACAAGTGCTTTGTGGCATATAATAAGGAACAGGGTAAACATTTGTGTGTAAAAAAAGATGCATATCTAGGTCCTTTCTGCAGCACAGGAAAGTTTTTTCTAGGGCAAATATGTAATGGTATTAGCTGTACCGCAAAGTTTAGCTTGATGTAAAGATGCATGAAAAGTGAATTGTTTTGCAGTAGGGCAGCTTTTGTGCTGGTGCTTTTAATATTAAAAGTGCAGTCTTTGTGGTGCATGATATTTGTAGAGTAGAGTAGGGAAACTGTGGCCTAGGTGTAATGCAATGACAGTTTGTAGCTGGATCAGTATGTTTATGTTAGTATATGGTGTCTTGCAGCAGTGGTTGGAAAAGACTAGTATTTTGTATGTAAGGAAAAGTGTTGCTTATAGACACATTGGCAGTATACACATCTTCCGCGTAACATATACATACATGCCAACCCTCCCGATTTACGCGTGAGACTCGATTTTTCATTGAAAAATTTCACTATTTTTTTTTAATGCTAATCCCAATGCAATCGTATGCGAAAAATAAATGTTCATGGTTGCTGTGGTGAAATCTCCCTCTCAGGTACTCCCGATTGTTCGCATGTCTAGTTACAATATGAAAGTATTCAAATTTCTCCCATCTACTATAATGAACTATCACTTCCAAACCTCTCTGCTATCTACAACACAGCTGTAAAAAAACAATTGATTTTCATGAACTTAAAATTCTACTCTTTTGCGAAGCATGTTGAACTAACATACTGTAAATAACATATAAAGGCTGCTCATAGTCAAACGAAATGCATGCATACACTATGTTCAGATATCAAACAAGAATACTACCACAAAAACATAAAAATCAACGTGTACATTAACATCAGTGCTATAAACACACAAAATTACTAACTTCTTCCTTTTACAATTGCAGTGAAGACAACTCTTCTGAAAATCAGCAGCATCGAAACTACAAACAACATATCTGAAGAAACCTGCTTAATCCACAAAAAATGTGTGCACCAAAAAAAACATTGATTTCTGAACCATTCTGCCCACAAATCCCCATTTATTAAACAGAGATTAGCAGGCAGAATGGCACACAAATCCCTGTTTTTTTTTTTTTTTTTTAACACAAATAACATACTCAACCCTTAGAATGTTAGTATTACAAAACAAAGAACTGTTTTCATTTTATACCATTACGTTTACTATTAATGCTTCTCCTCACCACTAGCTCACTTTCTACTCTCATTTGAACCGCAGTGTAGTAACATACAAACAGAAGAATAGCCTTCCCAACTCATTGTAACTGCCCAATGCACATTCACACACCACCACATACATCTTCCCCATCAAACTCATACACTCATGCACACAGCACACATACATTGCAAAACAGACCAACCCATACATTCTGTTTTTTAAAAGACCCCAAAGAATGCCCACCAAAAAGCAAGTTTGTAGAAAGCAACACAGAAATAGAGCAAATGAAAATAAATGTCCAAAATAAGCATCCATCTCTAACAGAGTTTGTACAAAATGTTCAAACAGAACAGCTAATTCAGTCATTTAGCGAAACAAAAGAAGCTTCTTGTACAGAAACTTTGCCTCCTCTATCAAAATGTAAAACAAAACAGAAAATGCTTAACAAGAATTTGGTTACCACTACTGCTAAAACTGCTCCTATAAATCTTCATATACTAGCAAGTAACCATACTAAAAAAAGTATTTTAGCAAAAATGTTCGGCCACAGAGTCCTTCAGAATCTTATAAAAACAGGAGTGAAATCATGCACAACCCTTAACCTACCGTAGAAAATTAATCCTAGAAGCTCTTGTAGACAGTGCAATCCTTCTCAAAAGGAAGTTATTTATTTTAGTTTTAAACAGGATGAAACCACTAGCAAAACTTAGTACTAAACTACAAAAAAACTTCTCAATAAACAGAATGTCAACAAAAATATCTGTGGAGGTGAATGGAGTCACACCACGACCACAGAACCATATTTTAATGAAGAAGCATACAAACAAAACCAAAGAAACACAATTGCCATCCATAGCAGTGGACGAGGTTATGAAAAAATTTATAATACCATCATGGAACAAGGAACACAGCTTACAAAAATATCCCCAGAAAACTCAGAATTACCTCTCCATTCGACTGAACCAGAACGTCCAGTATACAAATGGCCGTGCACCTCAATGTGTAACATTCCCAACAAATCTTTCAAATCTTTACTCCAGTTCCTCAATCAGTATGTGAAAGGTAAAGACAAAATGAAAGTGCTGCAAAATATGGATACCTGTCCAGTGCGCAAATACACAGGACTACAAGGACATTCATAAGCCTTCATTTCAAGACCTATTTCCAAAATTACCTTCCATGATATCAAAATGATATCAACACATCATTCAAATGTAAGAAATCTAGTGTATAAACTGTACTATGCTAAAAGTCCTGCTTTAGAACTAGCTTTTTTAAATAGCACTCTTCTGCATGGTACACCCAAATACCTTCAAGAAGAAATCGACCGTATCCAGAGAAAATATATTGGCAGTGAAAGCCACTTACAAAATGCAATAGCTTTAGAACAGACTAGCAACAATTCTGCACATGGCAACCTTCTACTACACACATACAAAAAAGAAATACTAAAGTACCAAACCATGTGTGTTGCCGCAGAACCTTTTACAAAAGTAGCACAAAAACTATAGACGTTACACCCAAAAATAGAAGACAATGAAGATTTCAAATAGTTTGAATTAGCTCTCTACCTTTTAGCAAAAAACAAATACGAAATAAGTGCACCCTTAATAGTTTGCAGTTACTGCACTACAAAACTTGACAACAACCAAACTCCTTCACGTGCTATCACAAATAACTTGGAATTATTCCCACTACCAAAACCCCTGCAACAACTCATAGTTCAAACAGTACACTCATTTCAAGCAATAATACGCCTTCAACCAAAAACAGCAAAATTACCTCCCTCTGAATTGGTGAAAGGCATTTGTGGCAAAGTAGTTTATTTACCATTATATCTGACAGAAAAAGTACACACTCTAGGAGTGCAACGTCCAATAGAGCAATCTTTAATTGTCTTAGTAAATGGTGTACCAACAAAAGACAAAAAAATTTAGCAGCAACTCGTGGATTAACATAAAGTTAGACAAGCCTTGCAATATCTGAAAGACAATAATGAATACTACAAAGAAATAAATATTGAAGAAAGCTTAAGGGAAACAACAGAAATAATTCAAGAGTCACCAGAAACTGGTCAATTTGAACTTCTGGATCCTGCTGCATTATCCAATATTTTAGACCATTATACAATTCATCCATTGCACTCTAATGACAGCATAGATGATGCACTAGAAACATACCAAATGCGACAAACCAAAGGTTCACCAATGAGCATATGGGAAAAAAGTATAGAAGCACATGCTTTTCCTCTACTATTTTCTACTGGCAAAGGAGGAAGGTACGATGATAGACCCACTCAGATAACAGCATCAGAATACCACTCATTACAAATGTATTCTGAGGATCCCAGATTTAGACAAAATGTGGAATACATATTCCACCTACTCTTTGACTGTGTTGCACACATATTGAAATCGGGAACCCACTTTCAAAATATGTCAGCTACGCAATACAAAAATTGCAAGAAAAAGATGAGGTTTTACAATCAAGCATAACAAATCTGTTTGCAAACATGCGTGGTATGAAAGAATACTGGTTCCGACGTCACAGCGATGTACGTTGTATGATCAGAAACCTTGGACCACCCACTTGGTTTGTTACATTAAGTTGTGCAGAATATGGCTGGCAAGATTTACATGATTTTCTACGCATATCAAACAAAAACAAAACAAACATAGATATACTAACACCTGGAGAACTTTGCTCTCTAGATCCTGTTAATGTTTCAAGATATTTCCACCATTGTTTCATTGCTATGCTACACTTGATTTGTTATAAAATTGTTCCTTCCCTCGGAGAAGTGTAACACTTCTTTTGGAAAAAAGAATACCAAGCCAGAGGAGCACCACATATTCACATGCTTTTATGGATTAAAGGTGCTCCTAAATTTGGTCAGGAGAGTGATGCCACTGTTTTGCAGGTCATTCAGAAATATGTCACTTGTGAAATCCCTTCACAAACGAGACATAGTGACCTTTATGCACAAATTGTACAATTTCAAAGACATAAATGTGGCTAATATTGTTGTTGCAAATACAAAAACAAAGGGAAATACTACACCAAATGCCGCTTTGGATTCCCTAGACAAGTTACAGATACAGGTGAAGTGAACAAGTTCATGTCTTCAGTTAGACAGATAGTTTTAAAGGTAAATCACCTAAGAACACGTATTATATAAAAAGAACAGAAGAATCAAAATATATCAATGATTACAATGCAATCATTGCCCTCTTATGGAATGTAAACATAGATGTGCAGTACATTGCAGACAATTCCACTGCAGTTGCACGATATGTTACAGCCTATTTAACAAAAGCAGAAAAAACAGAGCTTCAAGACCTCTGGAATGACCTATCATCAGACAAAACACTATCTCAGAAATGGTACAGCTTAGGCTCTCTCATAGAGAATCTGGTGCCTATGATGCTGCAGATCGTTTAACCGGTACTGCTTTGTATGGAAAATCTGAAAATATAGTATGGCTAAGTCTTGGTCCTGCTAAATCTAGAAAAATATTTCTCAAATCATACGAGGACATAGACACAATAGCCAAAAATGATCCCAACAGCCATGACATTTTGAAAAACTATTTACTAGACACATGCTACCCAAACAGGAATACCACTTTGGAAAACATGTGTCTATACCACATAGCCCAACACTTTGCATACAAAAATAATATAAAACCCGATGAAAACAAAGGTAGATATAGAGTGACAGATTGTGAAGGTAGTTTAGTGAAACTTACCAAACGAAGCTTAATTAATCATGTCAAATTGTCATTAAAAACTCCTCAACAGAAATAACTATATTACATGTCCCTGCTACAACTTTTTAAACCATGGAGAAAAGAAGAAGAGATACTAGATAACTATGACTGCTATAAAGATGCTTTCAAAGCAAATGAAAGCACTATTACCGATGTTTACTTCACGCAGTACAAAACAATGTTGCACAATGAACAGCAACACGAAGAAGAACTCCAGGCCCAACTAGATAAGGACACTTCCGACAGTAGTCAACCTTCTGTAACAGGAAGCCAAGAACCTGGTGGGACAGCCACTAATAGCAAATGAGGCAGAATTAGCTACAAAAGAAGTAGAAAACACCATGTGTCACTATGAAGAAGATACAAAAGACTTAACTGTACTACAATAAAAACTTAACAAAGACCAGCGCACCATTTTTGAAGAAGTAACAAAAGAAATTGCACATGGTGTACAACACGAAAATAAAGAATGTACCTGTCAAAATTACAAACCTATACTGCTATACGTCAGTGGTGAAGCTGGTTCAGGCAAAACATTCTTAATCAAAATCATCAGCAAGTTCCTTCAACAATTGACAAACAACAAACTGTCAGCTATTGTAACTGCCCCCACAGGTTTAGCTGCCTACAACATAGGCGATGTCACCATACACTGATTACTACTACTTCCAGTAGAACACCAAAACAAATTAGACTATTACAAACTTTCTACAGAAGCTGCAATGGAACTACGCAGAGTATTAAAACAAATGAAAATGCTACTAATAGATGAAGTGAGCATGGTCTCCAACCTAATGTTGGCTTTGATTCACCTCAGATTGCAAGAAGTACTTAAAACAAACTACGAAGAACTCTTTGAAGGAAAACACATTATTGTTTTTGGAGATCTTCTTCAATTGACACCAGTGAAAGGTGAACCTATTTGTAAAACCTTAGGACACAAACTCTGCCATAAAACTGTTGGCAGCATAGGAAATGTTAACCTTTGGCAACATTTCCAATACAGAGAATTAAAAGAAAACATGCACCAATCTGCAGACCTCACTTACGCAAACATTTTTAAAAGTATTAGAGTTGGTGTGCTATCTCAAGAAGCAATATTGAAAACCCAGAACATCCATGCACTTTATGGCGATAACGCATGTGCTACTGATGTTATGGAACAATTAGCGCACAAAAATGTCAATTGTAGGGCCTTAATGCCAACTCTTGCAAGCTGTTCCAAATTCAATGAAACAATGTTGAAAAAAGATATGCAACCAATAATTAAAATTTGCCCCACAGACAAAGTGGATGTACATGGTATGACACTACCCGTGTGTCAACACGCCACAACAAGACTAAATACCTTCGGAAATTCGATCTCTAACACAGCTGGGTTGGAGAAAATATTAAAATTATCCTTAAACTGTAGAGTAATGCTTAAACGTAACCTTGACGTGGAGCAAGGACTAGTTAATGGAGCTCTGGGTACAGTTGTTGGCTTTCAAACATACCCACGTGACAACAACATTCAGTTTGTCAATATTCTCTTTGACAAACTTTCAGAAGTAAAAAGGATAGGGTGCTCAACAGCTCGATTCCTTCTCTTCAAAGACATGTATGTATGCAGAGAACAATTTTCTCTAACTCTTGATATGCAGTCACCATTCATAAATCTCAAGGTCTTACCCTAGACAAGGCATTGATAGATATTGGTAGCACAGTCTTTAAAGAAGGCATGAGCTACGTAGCACTATCATGCTTACGTACACTTGAGGGTCTATTTCTAATCAACTTTGATGCAAGTAAAGTAAAGGCTGATAGTCCTTGCATTTTAGAATACAATAGACTATGTTCACTATACACCCCCATCTAAAATCATATCCTGTTCCACAAAAAGGAAAACGTTGTAAAAGAAAAGTAATTTAAACTGAAATGCAACAGGATTTGACTGCAAATCCTCCAAAGAGAGTAAAAGAAGCTAATACTTCATTAAATACCACAACCAAAGAAGAACCTATTAGTCAAAGTAACTCAGGTACTTCTTCAAAGAAGCAACAGACACTCTGAAAAACTGACTTGGACACAGAACTATCTGGTCCATTCAAATTTTCAAATGTAACTGGTGTAAATTGCTACGCAAATGTAGCAATGAATATTCTATTTCAATTGCCACCAATTGTTGACAACATTTACTTACACAGTACAGGCCAATTGTGTTTGCAAATGCTAGTCCTTCATAGAAACGCAACAAACAATCCTGACAACACGTATAGTGTTTACGGAATAAGGCAAGAATTGGACTTCTGTGCTGGAATGCTGAAATTCAATATAAACTCACAAGAAGAACCGCAGGAATTTCTAATGTACTTACTACAAGTACTGGAAAACAAAATAATACCTATAAATGAAATCTTCCAGATTTCATACATGTGGAAACATACATGGACACTCTGCAACAATGTGACACAGGAACAAATCCCTAATGAGCGCTTTGTGTATGTATCCATACCTAATTGTGAATCCATTCCATTTCAGCAACTGCTACATAATGCAAACAATGGCAGATTATGTACTACCTGCAATTCAGATAACCTTACTAATACAAACACATAGTAACTATGTAATACTAATGCTTCTACATTACAATGCAGATGGAACCAAAAACAACTGCAAGCTGACTGGATTCACACAGGGTCAAGTATCACTTGGTAAGAAAACCTTCACAACAATAGGTATAATCTACCATGCAGGATCCTCAACCAATGCAGGTCACTACACTGCATGTATTATAAAGAAATGTGGATGGTTCGATTGTAATGATAGTACCATTACTCTAAAACAGAGATTGCCAGCAAACACTTATTTAATCTTCTTAAAACCAAAATTTAATAACTAATCTGTACTTCAACATTAACAAAAATTCAATTAAAAAACTATAAACAGTTGGAATACACCAACAGGGATCCAACTGGCCCAAGATTCTATAACAACCAAACAGATAAATGAATACCACTGAATTGTAACAAAAAATAGACAGTTAGAATACGCCAACAGGTATCTAACTGCTTCAGAAATCTGCAAAAAGACAACAGATAGAACATAAACCAGAAACAACAAGTTAACACTGAAAGGAAACAAACAAATAGACTGTAGCATAACCAAAAAAGGTTTTTTTATCCAACAAGGATTTATTTTTTCTCCACAGACCCAATGATTTGAAAAACAAACACAGAAAATGAGCAAAATGCACAGTACACTGGTTTGTAAACCAAATTTGAGCGTCCAAAAGAAGCTGAAATGTCAATTATTCAATGTAATAAGTCTTTATAAAATACATACACTAACATGCTCTTTTTTTTTTTATCACAGAAATTGAAAAAGAATATTTCCAGGTACCAAAGTCATGTAAAAAATATATCGAATCTCAACAAATCAAACAGTAAGTATAATTTCAAACATTTGATAGATATTCGAATCTATAGATGTGATCTATAGCTGTGATATGGTGGGTTGGTTGTGGCCAGGGCCTAGAGTCATAGGTGTATAGCCTACGGCCTAAGGCCTGCAGCCACGCAGCCAAGACTCTAAACCCTGGCCACAACCACCGCAGCATATTACAACCACAACCACAACCACTGCACCATATCACACCCATATCACACCCATGCTGACTTATAACTTCAGTGCTTATAACTTCGGTCTTGCACCCTTGACTCTAGGTCCTGCATATCAGACCCATTGTGGCTTATAACTTCCCTACTTATCACTCAATATCACACCCATTGATTGAAACATTTTAACTGCGGCATATACTCAATTTTAAAGACCGCTAACACCACGCGTTTCCTTAGAACAGTTTCAACTTGCCTGTGCACAGCACAGACGGCAATACTATCCTTAGGACACCCTCATTTTCAATAATTACAAACATCCTGGACAGCGCGGGCATGGCTAATACATCAGTAGTGCCTGCCACCTAAACAAATGCAGTATTTCACCGATCTCTTCCTCCCTAAACCTCCCCAAGCACACTTGCACACCAAAACACTCCCCAAAACTGCATTTTGGCTCTGTTCCCCGCTGCACTGTCGCCAGATCCAAAATGGCGTGCGTATCGGAACAATCTGACGCACATCACGCCTCACTCCAGCCAATTGGCGGACACGTCGCATATCTGCGGACATGACGCCAGCCCATTACCCAATCAGTGTCCTGCCCACGGAGCGAACAGGGAAGTGTCTCCACGGAGCGAGCATACATAGATATCACTAATTTTTCGAGACCTACTTTTTGGTCATTTTAAAGAAAACTACTGGACGGATTGTCGCCAAATTTACAAAAGCATGCTTTCGGGACCAAACCCCTGCTCCTGCCACAAATTTGGTGAAAATCCATCCAGCGGTTTGGGCTGTAGGCGTACGCAAAGTTTTTCCCCCATTCAGTCTATGGGAAAAAAAGACGTCCCCCCCCCGGACCAAACCTCACCAGATTTTTTGCAACGTTTGGTGAGGATTCGTCCAGGGGGAGTGTAAAATATATATATATATGGTAAGACTAACTTTAACTTCAGCCAAAAAATGCCCAAGCACTCACGACCATTACTGAGTTCTAAAATTATTTTATTTGATCAAAATTGTGCACAACATCATAAAAGGCATACATTACATTTCTGGGCAGACCAGCTGTCATGCAGTGCTCACCCCAGCCAGCTACATGTTGAAGCATTGGTTATAACTGTACTAGGTGCTAAAATGTTTTGTAATGTTGGTGCTTTACGAAAAGTTACACTTGATCTCATCCCCAGTACTTTGCACAGATCTGTATCTGTTGTCAGAATGTTCCAGTGTCTGTGCATTATGGCTTTGATTTGTTTGGCTTGTTGATTGATTAAAGCCTGTTATAAACCTTATTGTTTCATCTTTGGGTTTGATTTGGGGTTTGAATAGATCAATTCTGGATAATTTCTCAGCTTTGTTGAAACATTCCGTCAACATACTTTTTGTATAGCCTCTGTTGACAAATCTATTGCCAATGTTCTTCGCTTCTGTTTGGAAGTCCACCTGGTTACTACAAACTCTTTTAGCCCTCAAGAATTCTCCATAAGTTATGGATTTCTTGAGTGCTGTGGGGTGGTGACTACGGGCATGAAGAGTTGAGTTAGAGCTGGTTTCTTTTCTATAGAGAGTTGATGTTAACTTGTCTTGATCAATAGAGCATAAGACATCCAAGAATACCAATTTGCTATTGCTGATAGTGCTTGTTAATTTCGAATTAAATGCATTAGAGTTTAAAATGTAGATGTACTTTTCCAATTCATTTTCAGTGCCATCCCATATTAAAAACAAATCATCGATGAATCGATGCCACATCACTATATGTTATGTAAATTCTTCCATCTCTTCACTCCATGCCACTGTTGTCTCCCACCAGCCTGTGTATAAATTGGCGTAGGTAGGTGCCATGCACGACCCCATGGCCGTGCCCTGGGTTTGTCTGTAGATTGCATCTTCATACAGAAAGTAGTTGTGTTCTTGGCAAAATGTTAACATATCTAACAGCATGTTATTGTGCTGACGGTAACTCACAGATCTGCTATTCAAAAAATTATGGCATGCGTTCAATCCATGTTCATGATGTATTGACGTATACAAAGACACTACGTCTAAGGAGACCAGGAAGTAATTGGGCTCCCAGTTAACTTCACTTATTTTCACCAAAAGATCTGCTGTGTCACGAATATATGAGTTCAGGCTGAGCACAAATGGTTGTAAAAACCATAGAGTTCCGGTTGAGCTAACAATGACTGCCGATCATGTGACATGCAATTTTGCAGGTGGGAGGGGCCTATTACCCCATCCGAGAGGTAATAAATACACGAGAGTATGTTATTTTGGAATTATAACAAGCCTGAGGAAGCTCGCAAGTCTAGAGGAACGCGTGGCATTTTTCCACCCGTTGGGGTGAGTGCTGCATGACACCTGGTGTGCCCAGAAATGTAATGTATGCTTTTTATGATGTTTTGCACAATTTTGATAAAATAAAGTAATTTTAGAACTCAGTAATTGTCATGAGTGCTTGGGCATTTTTTACCATCTGACTTGCATTTTCACCTCATATTTTGAATATTTAGAGCCTAGCCCGCTCCAGCCCTGAAGCACCAGCTCAATAATGAGGCAGAGCACATTCAATTGGTTAGAAACTGTTTATTACATGGCCATGGTAGTTATGGTTAAGTTGGTGTTTCCATAGGAAGAGCACTTTTTGGGCGGCTTATTACTTTGCTCTCCCTGGACGAATCCTCACCAAACTTTGCAAAAAAAGTATTTGGGTCACTCTGAATTTTTTTCAGGGGGGGGCAAAGTTATAGGGGGGGTGCCAAAACTTTTTTTTCCCCCATAGACTGAATGGGAAAAGAATTTTGCTCGCGTCTACAGCCCAAACCGCGGACAGTGTCCTGATTGGCCAATCGGCTTGCGTGATGTCCGCAGACATGCAACGTGTTCGCTGATTGGACGGCGTGGAGCGTGAAGCGCGTCAGATTTTCGGTAGTGCCCGCCATCTTGGATTCGCGGACGTCCGCGGACAGCGGGGTGAAACTTTGTTCAACATTTGTATTTAGTAGAGTGTGTTGGTGTGTAGGAGTGTTTGGGGAGGGTGGGAGTGTATGAGATAGGATGAAAGTTGTGTTTTTTTATGTGTTAGACGTTCTTTTTGTGTTTGATTTGTCTGCGGACATCACCTGTGTTCTGAAATGTTCTAAATAAACTGAATGGGGGGTGTTCTGAGGACTCAATATGTGTTTGTTTTGTTCGCAAGCAAACTGAAACTGTTCTAAGAACACTCGCTGTGTCCTGAAATGTTCGCAAGTATGAATGGGGGGTTGTGGCTGGCAAGTTGAATGTGTTCTAAGAATACTCGCGGTGTCCTGAAATGTTCGCAAATAAACAAAATGGGGGTGTCCTGAGGACACTGTCCGTATTGTTCTCTGTCAAGTTGAATGTGTTCTAAGAACACTTGCGGTGTCCTGAAATGTTCGCAAATAAACAAGATGGTGGTGTTCTGAAGACGCTTCTAAGAACACTTGTGGTGTCCGGGGAATGTTCGTAGGGGGTGTCCTGAGGACTCTGTCCGTATTGTTCGTTGTCAAGTTGAATGTGTTCTAAGAACACTCGCAGTGTCCTGAAATGTTCGCAAATACACAAAATGGGGGTGTTCTGAAGACGTTGTCGAACACTCGCTGTGTCCTGAAATGTTCGCAAATATGAATGGGGGGTTGTGGCTGGCAAGTTGAATTTGTTCTAAGAACACTTGCGGTGTCCTGAAATGTTCGCAAATAAACAAAATGGGGGTGTCCTGAGGACGCTGTCCGTATTGTCCTGGGTCAAGTTGAATGTGTTCTAAGAACACTCGCGGTGTCCTGAAATGTTTGCAAATACACAAAATGGGGGTGTTCTGAAGACGTTGTCGAACACTTGCTGTGTCCTGAAATGTTCGCAGATATGAATGGGGGTTGTGGCTGGCAAGTTGAATGTGTTCTAAGAACACTTGCAGTGTCCTGAAATGTTCTCAAATAAACAAAATGGGGGTGTCCTGAGGACGCTGTCCATATTGTTCTCTGTCAAGTTGAATGTGTTCTATGAACACTCGCGGTGTCCTGAAATGTTCGCAAATAAACAAAATGTGGGTGTTCTGAAGACGTTTCTAAGAACACTCGCGGTGTCCTGGAATGTTCGTAGGGGGTGTCCTGAAGGCGTAGTCCGTATTGTTCGCTGGCAAGTTGAATGTGTTCTAAGAACACTCGCAGTGTCCTGAAATGTTCGCAAATAAACAAAATGGGGGTGTTCTGAGGACACTGTCCGTATTGTTCATTGTCAAGTTGAAAGTGTTCTAAGAACTATCGCGTTGTTCTGAAATGTTCGTAGGGGGTGTCCTGAAAACGCTGTCCGTATTGTTCGCTGGCAAGTTGAAAGTGTTCTAAGAACACTCATAATGTCCGCGGACATTAAAAGTTTCCATAGACCATAGTTGAAATATTTGACTCTATGGATGTGATATGCTGTGGTGGTTGTTGCCAGGGCATAGAGTCTTGGGTGCATGGCCAAATGGCCATGCACCAAATGGCCATGCACCCAAGACTCTATGCCCTGGCAACAACCACTGCAGCATATCACATTCATATTTGCTTATGACTTTGGGTGAAAAACAAATGTATAAGGAACAAAGGTATTAGATACTATGGATGTGATATGCTGCTATGGTTCTCCTTATTATTGTTTACTTACTGTTTGGTCTAGTAACCGGAGTAAATGTATTTCTTGTTAATTTCTGTGATAAAAGAAAATAGCATGTTAGTATTAGTATTTTGTAATGACTTATTACATTGTATAATCAACATACTTTTTTTTTTGGACCCTCATATTTAGTAGATCACAAATCAGAGTACTGTGCAATTTGCTCAGTTTCTGTATTTGGTGCTAAAATCATTGGGTCTGTGGGAGAAAAAAAAATCCATGTTGGATTAAAAAAAAATAATTCTGTTATTCTACAGTTTATTTGTTTGTTTGTTTTCAGTGTTCACTTGTTGTTTCTGGCTAATGCTTTATACTTTGGCTTGTTGCATTTTTTTGGAGCAGTAACATATTATTTATTTGTTTGGATATTATAAAATTTTGGAACAGTTAGATACCAATTGGTGTATTCTAACTGTCTATTTCTTTGATGTATTTTAGTGGTATTTATTTATCTATTTGGATATTGTTAAATTTTGGGACAGTTAGATACCAATTGGCGTATTCTAACTGTGTATTTTTTGGTCTAATTAAGTGGTATTCATTTATCTGATTAGTTGTTGTAGAATCTTTGAGCAGTTAGATAGCTTTTGGAGTATTCTAATAGTTTATATTTTTTTAACACAAGTTTACTTAGGGTTTAAATACAGTTTAGTTATCAAATTTTGGTTTTAAGAACATCAAATAAGCGTTTGTAAGATTTCCTGGTAATCTCTGCTTTAGAGTAATGGTACTATCATTACATTTAAACCATCCACATTTCTTTTTTATATATGCAGTGTAGTGCCCTGAATTGGTTGTGGCTCCTGCGTGGTAGATTATACCTATTGTTGTGAAGGTTTTCTTACCAAGTGATATTTGACCATGTGTGAATCCAGTCAGCTTGCAGTTGTTTTTGGTACCATCTGCATTGTAACGTAGAAGCATTAGTATCATGTATTTACTATGTGTTTGTATTACTAACGTGGAGCGATTATCTGAATTGCAGGTAGAGCATAATCTACCATGGTTTGCATTTTGTACAAGTCGCTGAAATGGAATGGATTCACAATTTGATATTGATATATATATATGAAGCGTTCATTGGGGATTTGTTCTTGTGTCACGTTGTTGCAGAGAGTGCATGTATGTTTGCACATGTATGAAATCTGAAAGATTTCATTTATAGGTATGTTTTTGTTTTCCAGTACTTGTAGTAAGTACATTAGAAATTCTTGTGGATTGTCCTGTGAGTTTATAGTGAATTTCACCATTCCAGCACAGTAGTCCAATTGTTGTCTTATTCCATAAACACTATACATGTTGTCAGGATTGTTTGCTGCATTTCTGTGAAGTACTAACATTTGCAAACACAATGGGTTTGTACTGTGTAAGTAAATGTTGTCAACAATTGGTGGTAATTGAAATAGAATATTCATTGCTACATTTGCGTAGCAACTTACACCAACTATATTTGAGAATTTAAATGGTCCAGGTAGTTCTGTATCTAACTTTGGAGTTTGTCTTCCTTCTTTAAAGAAGTACCTGGTTTACTTTCCCTAATTGATTCTTTTTTGCTTGTGGTACTTGATGAAGTATTAGTTTCTTTTACTCTCTTTGGAGGATTTGCAGTGACATCCTGTTGCATTTCTTTTTGATTTATTTTTCTTTTATAACGTTTTACTTTTTGTGGAACAGAATATGTGTTTAGGTGGGGGGTGTATAGTGAGCGAAGTCTATTGTATTCTAAAATGCAAGGAATATCAGCGTTTATTTTACTTGCATCAAAGTTGATTAGAAATAGACAGCCAATTGTACGTAAGCGTGATAGTGCTACGTAGCTCATGCCTTCTTTAAAGACTGTGTTACCAATATCTATCATTGCTTTGTCTAGGGTAAGACCTTGTGATTTATGAATCATGACTGCGTATGCAAGAATTAGAGAAAATTGTTCTCTACGTACATAGATATCTTTGAAGAGAAGGAATCTAGCTGTTGAGCGTCCTATCCTTTTTACTTCTGAAAGTTTGTCAAAGAGTATATTGACAAACTGAATTGTGTTGTCGCGTGGGTATGTTTGAAAGCCAACAACTGTACCCAGTGCTCCATTAACTAGTCCTTGGTCCACGTCAAGGTTACGTTTAAGCATTACTCTGCAATTGAAGGATAATTTTAATCTTTTCTAAGCCTGCTGTGTTTGAGATTGATTTTTCTAAACTATTTAGTCTTGTTGTGGCTTGGACACACATGGGTAGTGTCATACCATGTACATCTAGTTTGTCTGTGGCGCTAATTTCCATGATTGGCTGCATTTCTTTACTTAGCATGATTTCATTGAATTTGAAACAGCTTGCAAGAGTTGGCATTAAGGCCATACAATTGACATTTTTGTGGGCTAATTGTTCCATAACATCTGTAGCACATGCATTATCGCCATAAAGTGCATTAATGTGCCGGGTTTTCAATATTGCTTCTGCTTCTTTAGAAAGTATACCAACTCTGATACTTTTTAAAATGTTGGCATAAGTGAGATCTGCAGATTGCCGCATGTTTTCTGTTAGTTCTCTGTATTGGAAATGTTGCCAAAGGTTGACATTTCCAATGCTGCCAACAGTTTTACGGCAGAGTTTGTATCCTAATGTTTTAAAAATAGGCTCACCTTTTACTGGTGTTAATTGAAGCAGATCTCCAAAAACAATAATGTGTTTTCCTGCAAAGAGCTCTTCATAGTCTGTTTTGAGTACTTCTTGTAATCTGAGGTGAATCAAAGCTAAAATCAGGTTGGAGACCATGCTCACTTCATCTATTAGTAGCATTTTCATTTGTTTCAATACTCTGCGTAATTCCGTTGCAGCTGCTGCAGAAAGTTTGTAATAGTCTAATTTGTTCTGGTGTTCTACTGGTAATAGTAGTAATCGGTGTAATGTAACACCACCTATGTTGTAGGCAGCTAAATCTGTGGGGGCAGTGACAACAGCTGACAGTTTGTTGTTTGTCAATTGTTGAAGGAACTTACTAATAATTTTGATTAGGAATGTTTTGCCAGAACCAGCTTCACCACTGATGTACAGTAGTATAGGTTTATAATTATGGCAGGAACATTCTTTATTTTCATGTTTTACATCATGTGCAATTTGTTTTGTTACTTCTTGAAAAATGCTACTTTGCTCATTGTTTAGTTTTGATTGTAGTATAGTTAAGTCTTCTTTATCTTCATACTGACACATGGTGTTTTCTACTTCTATCATAGCTAATTCTGCCTCATTTATTATTAGTGGTTCTCCCAGTGGTTCTTGGCTTCCTGTTACAGAAGGTTGACTACTGTCAGGAATGTCCTTATCTAGTTGGGCTTGGAGTTCTTCTTCGTGTTGCTGTTCATTGTGCAACATTGTTTTCTACTGTGTAAAGTTTACATCAGTTATAGTGCTTTCATTTGCTTTGAAAGCATCCTCATATGAGTCATAGTTATTTAGTATTTGTTCTTCTTTTCTCCATGGTTTGAAGAGTTGTAGCAGGGACATGTAATATACTTCTTTATGTTGAGGAGTCTTTAATGACAATTTGATATGATTAATTAAATTTGGTTTAGTGAGTTTAACTAAGCTGCTTTCACAGTTTGTCACTCTATAGTTTTATAGTTTTTTTTCATCAGGTTTCATATTATTTTTGTATGTGTAGTTTTGGGCTATGTGGTATTTATTTTAAAATTAGTTGTTGACATTTTCAATAACATCAGTTACATATTTCCATGTTGTGCCTTATTCTTGTACATGTAAAATACATTTTAATTTTAACTTTAACAAACAGTAACAACTGTCTCCTTACAGTGTTCACGTGATTCAGCTTCTCTCGTCCCTGGGGGTTAGGGGTGTTCGGGAGGGGGCAATCAGGTTGTTTGTAGGGTGTGGGGGGATGCTTCCCAGAGGCCCGTAGCGTCTCTCATCAGCTCTCATCGGGTCTCCCTGTATGGCTTGCAGGTATGTTCGTTCCAAGCCGTTGGCTCAGGGGGGCTTGTCGTCGGAGGGGAGAAACATATGTCTAGTGAGTTCTTTCCATGCTTCCAAGGCTCTGCTGGACTCATCTGTTGATCTGGCCACGCTTTCTTCCCAGGCCTTGGTCTCAGCCAGGAGCCATCGTTCCGTTTCTCCATGCCATGCTTTATATTGTGGTCCGGCTGTTTTTTTCCAGGACATGGCTATGGTTCGTTTGGTTAATATGCACGTTATGTCCATAAGTCTGACTATGTGCTTTATCTTGGCTAATCTGGGGTAGGTTCCTAGCAAGCACTCCTCCGGTGTCCATTTGTATTTGGTCATACCTGCTTTCTCACATGTCTGTTTCACCTTTTCCCAAAGTGTCTTCGTTTTGGGGCATTCCCACATCATGTGGATTAGGTCTGCTTCCTCCTTGTTGCACCAGGTGCAGTTTGACTGCATTTGCTTGCTAAATTTGGCTATCCGTTTCGGAGTTAGGTAGGTTCGGTGCAGCACATTAATCTGTATTTGCCTGAACCGGTGATTTCTCGACACCTCCTTGGGGAATGTAAGTGCCCTGTTCCACTCCCCCTCTGTCATTTCCCTGCCAATATCTATTTCCCATTTCCTTTTCATGTCCATGCTTCGGGGGTTAGGTGTATCGCTCAGTTGCCTATATATTTGGGATATTGGTCTGCAGCCCTCCCCCATGTTGTATAGCAGCGTTAATAGCGGGTCAGTGTCCGGTTCTTCAGGCCATGTTTCCCATTTGCTTCGTGCCGTGGCGCGGATCTTCTGGTACCAGAGGAACTGTCCCGGGTGTATGCCCTCTCTGTCCCGCAGCGTGCCAAATTCCTTGAAGGTGCCTTCCTCATATAAATCTCCCCAAGTGTAGACCCCTTCCCTTTCCCATGATCTGATTTGTTTCAGGTCTGTGGCCGCTGTGTATAGGTCTGCAATCAGTGGGATCTCTGGTGAGTAGGCCCTCTGCACATGGGCGAGTGTCCTCGCTCTGCGCCAGACTTCCCTCCCCAGGGTGACTATGTGGGGTGTTTCTCCCAGCAACTTCGGTGGTGCCCAGACTAGTTCTTTCAGGTGGTGAGGGAGGCTCATAGTCTGTAGTAGGGGGTTTTCATCGGTAGGTTCGTCTGAGAGCCATTTAGTTATAAAGCTGAGTTGGGCTGCTAGGTAATATTTTTCTAAGTTAGGGAGCTGAATGCCGCCCCTGGCGTATGGCAGGGTTAGTGTCGACAGTGCTATTTTGTGCCTATTTTCTCCCCATATGAACTCCTTTATCAGCGATTCCAGTAGTCGGAAGAAGGGTTTTTTGATATAATAGTGTACATTTTGGAACCCATACAGGGATCGCGGTAAAACAATCATCTTAACTATGGAGGCCCTTCCCATCATCGACAGGGGAAGTCGCGACCAGAAGTTCATGGACCTGCGTAGGGTCGGAAGTGCTGCCTTTGTGTTGTGTTCATGCATCAGTGTGGGGGTGTGCATTATCTGGATTCCTAGGTATCTGAATTTGGTGATTTGCCATTTTATCCCTACCTTCGGAAGTGCCTCCGTCTCAACGTGTTTTAGGGCCGCCAGGGGGAACATGCAGGACTTCGACTTATTGAATTGGATCCCAGATACTCTGGAGTAGTTGTCCAAGACTTCCAGCATGACGGGTACGTTGAGGTGTGGGTCTCTAACATATATAAGGACATCATCCGCGTAAAGCGAAATGATGTGGTCTACCCCTCCTAGTCTTATGCCAGCGTCGAAAAACTGCTTCCTAAAATAGATCGCTATGGGTTCCAGCCCCAATATGTACAGCATTGGGGATAGCGGGCAGCCCTGCCTGGTCCCTCTTTGTATGTCCCAGGCTTCTGATATGTGTTTCCCGGACTTCACTCTAGCTCTTGGTCCAGTGTACAATACCTGAACCCATCTAATGAACCCGGGTCCGAAGCCGAATTCTCTAAGTACTGCCACCAGCCACTCCCAATAGATGGAGTCGAACACCTTTATGGCATCTAGGGACATTAGTGCATATAAGCTCTTGTCTTCATTGGTTTGGGCCATGATGTGTTGTAGTCTGCGCAGGTTTATTGACGTGTTTCGGCCCGGTATAAAGCCGCACTGATCGCTGTGTATTATATCCCCTATTATTCTGGACAGTCGCTTGGCTAGTATTGTTGTTAAAATTTTCGCATCATAATTTAGCATTGCTAGCGGGCGGTAGGAATCGCACAGATCTGCCGGTTTGCCTGGTTTAAGGACCGGGACCACCAGTGTTTCCCTCATGCTTTCGGGCAGCACTCCCCTCTCATATGCCTCTTGGTACACCTCATGTAACAGAGGTGTAAGGGAGGGTTCATATGCTTTGTAGAACTCCGAGGGCAGGCCGTCAGTGCCAGGTGCCTTGCACGTTGCCAGGGACCGGATAGCTTCTGTTATATCGTCAAGCGTGATTTCAGCATCTAATATCAGAGCTTGTTCGGGTGGTATCTTATGGAGTCCTATCTCATCAAGGGTGTCTGTAATCTGTTCTGGAGGGGCCTGTTCCTCATGTGAGTAGAGTTGTGTGTAGAACCGTTTAAAGGTGTCGTTTATGTTCTGCTGCGTGTGATGTGTGTTCCCTTCCTCATCTCGCAGCGTGGTGGTGAGGTGTCTAGGGTGTTCCCTTCTGCATAGCCAGGCCAACAGCCTGCTCAGTCTGTCCGCCTCTGTGTGTGCCCTGTTCGTTTTGGCCGCGTGGTCGAGCTTTTCCAGCCTATTCCACGCTGAATCATTTTCTCCCCTGAGTTTCCGAAGTTCCGTTTCCCTGTTCTGGTCACCTATGGGGGCTGCCTCTAACCTTTCTATCTTCTTTTCCAGCTCGTCTAATTCTTTCCTGAGCTGTCTCCTGATTCCCTCGGCCTTTGCAATGATTTCCCCCCTCATCACAGGTTTCAGGGCGTCCCATACCGTGCTGCTGTGTTCCACACTTCCCGCATTGTTTTCTATGTAGCTATCTATGCAGTCTTGTAGCTCCTCCCTAATGTCTGGGTCTTTGAGTGCTTCCGCTGGCATTTTCCACATGGGGATCGGGGGTCTGGGGCCATTGTGGTTCCATGTCACCAGGAGTGGGGAGTGGTCAGATATGGTTCTTCCTAAATACTGCGCTGCTTCCACCTGGGGTAGGTGTTCTCTGCTTATGAGGACGTGGTCCAGTCTAGTGTATAGTTTGTGCGGGGATGAGTAGTATGAGTATCCTCTCTGTGTTGGGTGTGTTTCGTGCCACACATCTGCCAGGTCCAGCCTATCTATCATTGCGGTCAGGGCCATTGTTGATGCTGATGGACCCTTCGGATGGGGGATGGATCTGTCTATTGCTGGATCGCATACACAGTTGAGGTCACCCCCCCAGAGGAGCAGACTATCTCTGTCTTGCACGATTTTGGGGTATAGTGAGTCCAGGTGGGCCGGTATATTGCTGTTGGGAAAATAGGAGTTCATTATGCATATTTCTGTCTGCTCTATGTGCCCCCATAGTATCACGAATCTACCCTCCGGATCAACCTCTGATTTTCTCAGGCGGAAAGGGAGCTGTGGGTGTATCCAGGTGTACACTCCCCTGGCATATTTGGAGTATGCAGTGCCAAAACCCTGCCCCCCAGTGTGTTTGGAGTTTGGCCAGTGAGTCAGTCGTGCAGTGGGTCTCCTGTAGTAGCGCTATCATCACCCCTTTTCTATTCAGATAGGTCTTAATTCTGTTTCTGCGAATGTTTGTCCCCAAACCTCGCACATTCCATGTCAATATTTTAACTGCTGTTGTGGTCATGGTGGTTCAAAGTGGACATAGTGTCCGTTCTGCTCCTCTCTTTTTGGTGTCCGTGTGCATGGTACTAGCGTTAGTAGCCCCTTCCCTGTGTGGGACAAGATGCAAGTTTCCTTCTCCCTCAGTTCAGTCCCTCTCCCCCTTCTTTTCATTCTTGGAGACTTACCAACAGTAGTAACTTCCATTCTTTTGAATGGGAACAGCAAACCGTGTAACTTTGAACTGCCCCCAGCAGTTGCTTCCAACTTGCAACGCTCGGGGGATCCCGAGCCTTCCAGGCCACTCCTGGCCTTCCGGATCAGGGTGCGTGTAGGTAGATTGCCTACACAGTTTCCGTGGGGGTGGGTCGTTTTTCCGTGCTCGTGTAGTCCTTCGAGTTCCCGTCCGATTCGGCAATCAACTTAGTAGTGTTCCACTGGGATCTCTTTGTCTGCTTTGGTGGCTTTGCATGGGGGGGCCTCACCTTTCTTATTATAACTGTGGGTGGGTTGTCATCCCATATCCGATTTTGGTAGATCATCTTTTCCATCAGCCAGGTTGTTTTGTTCCAGCCATAGATTTGCTGCAGCTGGAGTCTCTAGGAATGTTGCTCTTCCTTTGTAGAGGACCTTGAGGCGTGACGGGTAGAGCAACATATACTTTAGGTTGTGTTTCCGTAATTGCGCTTTTATTGGGATGAAGGAGTTCCTTGCTCGTTGCACAGTGGGTGTGTAGTCCGGATATATGACTATCGTTGAGTCTTTCCGTTTGATTTCTCCTCCTTCTCTTGAATATCGTAATATGGTTTCACGGTCGCGGAAATTCAGAATTTTAGCTATGATTGGTCATGGGTGTGAGCCTGGCGGTGGGCGTTTTTGAAGGGATCTGTGGGCTCTTTCCACTGAGAACCCCTGGGAGAGCTTCCCTGGGCCTCCTGCAGCAACAGCGTCTCGACGAAGTCGGTCGGGTCTGGGCCCTCCATGTCCTCAGGAACCCCTAGTATGCGAATATTATTTTGGCGGGCTCGGCCCTCGGCATCTTCGGAGCGCGCCTCCAGCCTTGCCACCTTCTGCTCAAGATCCTGGACTTTCGTTTTCAATTCTTGGGTGTCCTCCACAGTGTCTTGTAATGTATTTTCTGCCGCCGTGACCCTCTCAGTGAGGTTACGGGCATCCTGACGCATGAGCTGTATGTCCGATTTCACCTCCTCTATCTTCCCCTCCACCGATGTGCGGAGGGCAGATATTGCCTGTAGGACCTGCGCATGTTTGAGGTCTTCTTCCTTCTGGGAGGGTTCCCCCGAGGTTTCCTGGTCCCGTTGTGGTTGTCTCTGGGGTTTGGCCGTCGTGAATGAGTCCATTGTGACCAGTTTCAGTTTGCTCTTGGGGGGTGACATCTCCCTCCCAGGGTCAGTCCTATGTCCTGTTCCAGATCTTGACCCGCAGGTTGTGTGGTCCTGGCTTACTGCCTTCAGGTAGTGCTGTGGTTCCGGTGCTACTTGATGGGACCCTTGTGCGGGGCTCCGTGTCCAGTTAGTGTCTGGCAGCCTCAATAGTTATATGGGCCTTCTCGCCTCACTGTCCTGCTTGTCGATTTGTGACTCAGGCTGGTCCTCCTCCTTGCTTTGGTCTGGTCCCGGCTTCGTTGGGGCTTGTTCCGGTGGGGAGTATCCCTGTGGCAGTTTCGTCGGGCAGTGGTGATTGCCCTGTATCCGTCTTGCTGCTGCCTCCGTCCCAGGGGGGGTGTTAACCTGCCATTTGGGCCCAGTGTGTGGTCGAGGGTGCCCCCGGCTTCCGATAGTCGGCGGACCTCAGCCGCTTTCAGTGCAGTCTCCCCAGGGGTACGTTGATCGCTCTTGTGCCCCCCAGCGGCCTGGTTGGTGCGGTTGCCGTGCTGCCAGACGGGCTGTAGTTATTGATGTGGGCCCTCTGCGTTATCCAGCCATCCGGGGGCCCAAATTAGGTTGGCCTTCCTCTCGCTCCCGGGTGTTGGGGGGTCATACAGGGCGAGGTCGGGTGAGGTCTTCGCCCCGTGCGCTGCGTCGTGCTGGGGCCCGTCACCTCCCGCTGTGTGCCCTGTGGCTCCCCTCAGTTGTGGCCCTGCCCGGCCTCACCTGCGTTCGAGCGGGTCAGCGTCGCAGGCACGACTCCGTGCCCCCTGATTCACCGTCCCGCCGGGCGAGTCTTCGTCAGGCCGCGTCCGCGCACCGGTTCTTCCTCGATGTGCCGCAGCCGCAGCAATCCTCAGCCCCGGTTCTCCTCTCTCGGTCTTCTTCTCGCGTGGGCCAGGATGCGGTCGACGGAGCAGTCGGCAGGCTCGTCAGTGGCAGCGTCTGCGGAGTGGCCCGGTGTCGAGGCCGTTTCAGTTCAGCTTCGTGGCGGGCGCCGCCATCTTGTGAATCGGAGGGGCTCGACTTCTGGCTTCCCGTTTTCAGGCTTCTGGTCTCCGATTCAGCCCAAGGTCGCTGTCGAGTGTCGGCAGTCGGTTCCCCCGCGCTGTTACTCCTTTGTCTCGTGTTGCGGACTAAATCTCAGTGGCATTTATCCATTTAAGGAAGGATCACGGGCGGGGCTCTATGGAAGCCCGTCCCCACGGCATGCGTTGTGGGCTGGTTCGCAGAGCTCCCCCGCCACTCCAGGAATCTTCCTCGCGGGCTTTTTTGTGCTTTTTTCTCCCCCTTCTCTCCCTTCTCGGTCCAAGGGCCACACAGATCCGGGCTGCCCCCTCGTGCAAGAGACTGTGCAGGATCACAGGGTCGATTGTTCTTTGTGCCCTCAGGCCGGGCGATGTTGGCTAGCATGCGCCGGGGGGGTCGCTCTTATGTCTGCCTCCTCACCTAGTAGTATGTGCGTTCGTTTGCCTCCCTCAAGGCCTCCGCAGCGCAGATGCTGTACGCTAGCTCTCGCTGTAGTCGCGGGGGGGCCAGCCCCCGACCCCGCAGCAACCGGTGTCCTGATGGAGGCCGGGATCAAAAGGGTCGACTCTCCGCCGCTGTGCTGGGGCGCGTCCGGGGGGCTGCGTGCCAGCACCCCGCTCTGCAGCCATGGGGGATTCACTCTTAACCTCCGCTGCTTATCCCTGGATTTGGAGCCTGGGCGAAGCCGGGGATTGTGTGGCCCGGCTCCCCCGCCGGTGCGCAAGTGTGCGTTTGCGGGGCTGCGGGCCACTCCACGCTGCAAGGCTCGAGTGGTCTGTGTCCGCTCCCGTCTTTCAGGAGCTGCGGCTTCTCCCACGTCCGTTGCGCAGGGTTCGCCGGTGTTTCGCTCGCTCAGCAGCCAGAGCCCAGGTGGAGCCGGGGATCCGATGGTCCGATCAGTCGGTCGCTGTGCACGAGCGCGTCCTCTGCTGTGGGCTCCGCGGGGTCTCGATTCGGCTACTGCATCAGTCACAGCTCGCAGCGGGCGGCGCCATCTTGCGGGCCCCACGGGCTCGACTTTGGACTCCGCGTTTTCTGTCTTCTCCTTTCCGATTCGGCTCAGGAGTCGGGTCAAGTGGTGGGGATTAGTTCCCCTGCGGGATTATGCAGGCAAATCGTATATTGTAGAGCTAATCAGGCATTATTAGTTCTTTTTGGCAGGATCTCGGACGGAGCTCCACGGGAGCTTGTCTTTACGGCATGCGTGCAAGCCACGCCCCCCTTGGGCTATGTGGTATAGACACATGTTTTCCAAAGTATTACTTCTGTTTGGGTAGTATGTGTCCAATAAATTGTTTTTTAAAATGTATTGGCTGTTGGGATCATGTTTGGCTATTGTTTCTATATCTTCATATGATTTTAGAACTCTTTTTCTAGATTTAGCTGGACCAACACTTAGCCATACTATATTTTCAGATTTACCATACAATGCAGTACCAGTTAAACGATCGGCTGCTTCATATGATCCACATTCTCTATGGGTGAGCATTTTTATGCCCAAGCTGTATAATTTCTGAGACACTGTTTTGTCTGATTACAGGTCATTCCAGCGTTCTTGGAGCTCTGTCTTTTCTGCTTTAGTTAAGTATGCTGCAGTAGAATTGTCTGCAATGTACTGTACATCTATGTTTGCATTCCATAAGTGGGCAATGATTGCGTTATAATCATTGATATATTTGTCTTCTTCTTTTCTTTTTATGTAATATGTATTTTTAGGTGACTTACTTTTAACACTATGTCTAACTGAAGGCATGAGGTTGTTCACTTGACCTGTATTTGTAACTGGTCTAGGGAAACCAAATCGGCATTTGGTGTAGTATTTCCCTTTGTTTTTGTATTTGCGACGACAATATTTTCCACATTTGTGTCTTTGAAATTGTAAAATTTGTGCATGAAGATCACTATTTGTGGCTTCTCATGGAATTTCACAAGTGACATATTTTTCAATAAACTGTAAAACAGTGGCATCACTGTTTTGACCAAATTTAGGAGCATCTTTAATCCATAAAAGCATGTGGATATGTGGTGCTCCTCTGGCTTGGCATTCTTTTCTCCAAAAGAAGTGTTGCACTTCTCCAAGGGGAGCAACAGTTTTATTACAAATAAAATGTAGCATAGCAATGAAGCGATGGTGAAAATATCTTGAAACATTAACAGGATCCAAAGAACAAAGTTCTCCAGGTGTTAGTATATCTATGTTTGTTTTGTTTTTATTTGATATGCGTAGGAAATCATGTAAATCTTCCCATGCATATTCTGCACAACTTAATGTAACAAACCAAGTGGGTGGGCCAAGGTTTCTGATCACACAACGTACATCTCCATGATGTTGAAACCAGTACTCTTTAGTACCACGCATATTTGCTAATAGATTTGTAATATTTGATTCTAAAACCTCATCCTTTTGTTGCACTTTTTCTAATAATTGTGTAGCTGTCATATTTTGAAAGTGTGATCCTGATTTTAATATGTGTGCAACTCCGTAACATAAAGTTGCTAGTTCACTTTCAAAGAGTAGGTGGAATATGTATTCCACATTTTGTCTAAATCTGGGATCTTCAGAATACATCCGTAATGAGCGGTATTCTAAAGCTGATATTTGAATAGGTCTATCATCATACCTTCCTCCTTTGCCAGTAGGAAAGAGTAGAGGAAAAGCACGTGCTTCTATACTTTTTTCCCATATGCTGATTGCCGATCCTTTTGTTTGACGCATTTGGTACATTTCCAGTACATCTTCTACGGTGTCATTAGAGTGCAAAGGATGAATTGTATAATGGTCTAAAGTATTTGATATTTTAGCAGGATCTAGTAGCTCAAATTGACCAGCTTCTTGTGTTTCTTGAATTATTTCAGTTGTATCTTTCAAGTTTTCTTCAATATTAATTTCTTTGTAATATTCATTATTCTCTTTAAGATATTGGAAGGCTTGTTTAACTTTATATAAATCTACCAGCTGTTGCCATATTTTTTGTCTTTTGTATGTACTTCATTTACTAAGATAATTAAAGATTGCTGCATTGGACGTTGCACTCCTAGAGTATGCACATTTTCTTTTAGATCTAATGGTAAATAAACTACTTTTCAACGAATGCCTTTTACCAATTCAGAGGGAGGTAATTTTGCTGTTTTTGGTTGAAGGCGTATTATT
Source organism: Ambystoma mexicanum (assembly GCF_040938575.1). NCBI lineage: Eukaryota > Metazoa > Chordata > Amphibia > Caudata > Ambystomatidae > Ambystoma > Ambystoma mexicanum. Next base: position 403,949,803 of record NC_090939.1, on the reverse strand, counting down.
GCTTGAAATTGGTGTACTGTTTGAATTATGATGCTCTCATTTAAATTATGTTGTTGTAGGGGTTTTGGTACTAGGTATAATTCCAAATTATTTGTGATAGCACGTGAAGGAGTTTGGTTGTTGTCAAGTTTTGTAGTGCAGTAACTGCAAAGTATTAAGGGCTCAGTTATTTCGTATTTGTTTTCTGCTACAAGGTAGAGCGCTAATTCAAACCATTTAGAATCTTCATTGTCTTCTATTTTGTATGATAGGTCTACAGTTTTTGTGTTACTTTTATAAAAAGTTCTACGGCAACATACACATACATGGTTTGGTACTTCAGCTGATGTACTTTTAAATTTTAGTATTTCTTTTTTGTATGTGTTTAGCAAAAGGCTGCCATGTTTAGAATTGTTGCTTAATTGGTTTACAGCTATTTCATTCTGTAAATGGCTTTCACTTCCAAAATATTTTTTCTGGATATAGTGAATTTCTTCAAGTAGGTCTTTCGCTGTACCATGTAGAAGGATGTTATTTAACTTTGCTAGTGCTAAAGCAGGACTTTTAGCATAGTACAGTTTATAGACTAGATTTCTCATAGTTGAATGATGTGTTGATATCCTTTTGATATCATGGAAAGTGGTTTTACAAGTAGGTCCTGTAATGCAGGCCAATGAATGTCCTTGTAGTCCTGTGTACTTGCGCACTGGACAGGTATCCATATTTTGCAGTAATTTAATTTTGATTTTGTCTTTGCTTTTTACATATTTATTGAGGAATTGGCGTAAAGATTTGAAAAATTGTTTGTGAATGTTACACATTGACGTGCATGGCCATTTGTACACTAGACATTCTGATTCAGTTGAAAGGAGGGGTAATTCTAAGTTTTCAGGGCATATTTTTGTAAGGAGTACTTCTTGTTCCATTATGGTATTATTCACTTTTTCATAACCTCGACCACTGCTATGTATGGCAATTGTATTTGTTTGCTTTTGTTTGTACGCTTCTTCATTAAAATATGGTTCTGTGCTCGTAGTGTGATTCCATTCACCTCCGCAGATACTTAAGAAGTTCTTTCTGTTGACATTTTGCTTATTGAGAAATCTTTTTTGTAATTTAGTTATTAGTTTTTTTAGTGGTTTCATTTTGTTTAACAGTAAAATAAATAACTTTCTTTTGAGAAGAATTGCACTGTCCATCAACGCTTCTAAGATTAATTTCCTTCGATAGGTTTTAAGCATTGAACCTGATTTCTCTCCTGTTTTTATAAGATTTTGAAGGACTTTGTGATGGTACATTTTGGCTAAAATACTTTTCTTGGTATGCTTACTTTGCACTATATTAAAATTTGAAGAAGTAGTTTTATCTGTAGTGATAGCAAATTTTCTGTTAATTGTTTTTTGGTTTGTTTTACATTTTGATAGAGGAGGCAAAGTTTTTGTACTTGAAACTTCTTGTGTTTCACTAAATGACTGTATTAGCCGTTTTGTTTCAACTTTTTTTACAAATTCTGCTAGAGATGGATGCTAATGTTGGACACTTATTTTCATTTGCTCTACTTTTGCGTTGCTTTCTACGGACTTGACTTTTGGTAGGCATTCTTTAGGTCTGTTGAAAAAAATAAAGAAGGTATGGGTTGGGGTGTTCTGCAATGTATGTGTGCTGTGTGCATGTGTGTTTGAGAAAGATGATAAAGATGTATGTAATGGTGTCTGATTGTGCATTGGGAACTACAACTAGTAGGGATAGGTATTCTTGAATTTATGTGTTACTAAACTGGGGTTCAGATGACAAAACAAAAGTAAGCTAGTAGTGTGGAAATGTACAAATAGTAAATCTAATGTATACAATTAAAACAGTTGTTTGTTCTATAATATGAAAATTGTAGCGGTTCAGTTGGGTAATTTGTGTGTCTAAAATAGGAATTTGTGGGCCATTCTGGCTGTAAATCGCTGTTTAAGACATGGAGATTTTTGGACAAATTCGTACACAATCTCTATTTTTAGGCACAGAAATAGCTTGTATTAACTTTATAGTATGTTTCAGTAATAATACAAATATTATGGTGATATTCTACTTACTTTTTTTCTTAAATTAACAGGTAACTTCTTAGTTCTTCTTTGTTCTTTGAATTCGGCTGCTTCTTTTCAGGAGACTGGTCTTCACTCCAATTGTAAAAGCTTCAAATTAGTAACTTTGTTTGTAAATAGCGCTGTTTTTAATTTAGATATTGATTTTTTTAATTGAAATCCTCAGTGCCATCTTTAAAACCATTAAACTAATTTATTTACATAAGATACATTGCATCAGTTCAATACATATGATATGTTCTTAATGAACAAATTGTATTGAATGACTAACTGTAGCAAGAAAATATCTTTACTATGTCTTGTGAAATTTATAATATACCAGTGAATACCACTATTTCTGTAACTAAGCTGTTCTAGGTAATAGCGCCTCAATGTCATGTCTAAATTAAAGTAATTAACTAAATAAACAAATAAAAACAAAAAAATATGAAATTGTATAAGTATTTCTTTTAAAGATTTAAACATAGATTATGCTTACATGCAATTTTGTTTGAATATATGTACTCTATATATTTAATTTAAAAAATGTTACTTTAACATGATTTGAGTGTGTGTGTATAAAGAAAGTAAATTGTATAAAAGTTAATGAGATAGTTGATTTTAGGAAATTGAAAAAAATACAGTAAATTCATTTTACAGATTACACAAGCTAAAAGACTGTTTGAAAATGTGTTCATCTACTGTACAGAAAATATGCATACCTGAAGTTTGTGTTCATGCATATGGATATGCATGGAGCTGCAAGTAGAAATCTTGGAGACTTGTACAGTATTTCTGGTAGATGGTGCTTGCCAATGATATGACACTTGTACTCAGAGAGATTCACAGTACATTTGCAGTGCTGATCTATGATGATGCAGTTAGATGTAGAGGTCTTGAATGTGATTGGTGCATGGTCATGTGATTTCTTAGCTGCATCCAATGATGGAATGGCAGAGAGAGTGAAGTGGAAATGGTAGAAGGGCTGTTCATGTTACGATATGTCCGCGGACATGGCGGTAGTTCGCGGACATCAGGAGGTACATCCGGGGATTTTTGGGTTCAGAAGTCATGCAAATGAGAATGAGTACTAAAAGGGATTGGTCAGGAAAGTTTAGTGGGTGTGTTGTGCCAGAAGAGAGTTTCTCATATACTGTTTTTGCTGAGAGAACAACAGACAGCTATGTCTGTGTATTTTAGGAAAAAGATTGTATGTATTTTGTGAGATTCATGGATATATTGGTTGAAGGTGCATGCAGAAAGCTGTGGAGTAGCTGTAGATCTTGGATTCCCACATGTGGAAGTACACTGGCATGGATTCCGTGGAATGAAGTGGTTGGACTTGCTACATCTCTGTGCTACTTTGGAAACAGAGCAACATCCAGACATAATTGTAATTCATTGTGGAAGGAACAGTTTAGGACATGTGACTGGAATTGTTTTGCAGTTTGCTATGAAAGAAGGACTTGGGAAGGTTATGGACATGTTTCCTAATTCTCAAGTGATATTTTCACGGATTGCGAGAGACAAATGTGGCTTCGTTCTTCTTCATTTGGTCCACAAATGGAAAAAGCAAGGCGCAATGTTCATAAAGCTGTTTGTGCCTTTCTAAAAGATTTTGGCATGTCTTCTTTTCACAATGAAAATATTCTGTTTCTTAGTACAAACATTTTTCGCAAAGATTGAGTCCATCTTACTTATGGTGGCAATTAGATTTTTCTGAGAAATGTACAAAATGTATTGCGACCTTTTTTGGAATTACAACATCCATTTTGAAGTAGGTGTTAAGCATTTATAATTTTAGACTTACAAACACCTCCCAAAGGCTCTTTTCAGAGCCACCACTTCATCCCAGAGAAAATTGCAATGTTTGTGATAGGGTAGCAACCCAATTTTTTAAATGTTTGCAAACTCTCCGCGGACTTCTAAAAAATACAAAGGGCCCTGCTTCATTTATTTTCACTTCTATTTTTTAACTGTGAAAGGCGGCTCTGAAAAGAGCCTTATTTTCTTTTTGATTTTTGATATTTTGTATTTTCTTTTGGTTTTTTATACATGACACACTAGGAGAGGAGGGGAAAGGAAGGTAAAGGGGGGGACACCAACCACAGGGATAAGAAAGGGCAAGCTGAGAGAGGAAGATGTAGAGTCGCTCCCCCCTGCAGAGTACTGTGTCACAGTACATGCATACAACTGTGACCCTCGAAAGATAAGGGTCATCAGCATTCTTTTTTTTTTAATTTTAATTTTTTATTTTGATATAGCTGAAAACATCAACTTTTCAAAATCAATCAGAATCAATCAAAAGTAGTTACACATAAAATTGATAAAAACAATATAGACATACATACAATATCAAAAGACAACATGATGGAAAAGAATGACCAAACGAAACATAGTTAAAAATAGACCTATAAATTGAGATTTAAATTCATTAAGAAGGTGCAGTTAGATCTATAGAGAATGGGAGCCATGTTAATAGTAATAATTATAATAATAATAGTTCACAAGTATATAAAATAAATACTCACAAGAAGGCTAATTAAGTCATTATTTCGTCAGGTAAAACTGCCTCTAAAAAGTGAATGATGGCCTTCATTACTGAAAATCTAACATTCTTAAATAAAATACTCCATATCTCATTATCATTCTTCTCCATATACAAACTCAATAATTTGTTACAATGTTTATCACGAATGGCTATTAAGTTTTGACAGGACACAATTATGTGTTGGAGGGTTTCCTTTACATTTTGTTTCTCACAGAATCGGCAGAAGTTGAGGTCCGCTGGAATAAGTTTACGTCTAGCCAGAATTTCTCTCGTCGGCCATAAATTTAACTTGTCCGCAGGAATTTATTGCGAATGTTTGCAGATGGGCATTTCATAAGATAGCCTGCCGCTTGGCCTAGACATTTAGTACCGAAGTGATTAGGATCAAAGTCTCTATATTTTACACAAAGATCATAATTTGTAATCCAGTCCCAATTAAGGAACTTTCTTTTTGCTCGTTCCGGATAATCGATAAGAAATTGTAAGGAGATATTTGCTCCAACTAAAGTGTCCAAAACAATGTTTCTCCATTTTAGCGAGAAAACAGATGTAGACCCAGATAGGTGACGAGCGACCGTACTCAAGATATTATTATCGGTCAGGCCGAGAAGACTTTTACGGAAAAAGGCGCACATTCTCCATTTAACTTTACTATGGAGAGAGTTCAAACCCAGTTCGAACCGTAGTATTGGAAGCGGTGTGCAGTTCGGAAGACGCAAAACCTTTTTCCAAAAGGTGGCCTCAAGTCTATTCCATATGCTATCCCTGGAATACAGTTTGGATTCAACACCGTAGAGTAAAATAGGGACAACCTTTTGTTCATAGTACATCAAGATATGTTTCAGCGTAAATTTCCCGAATTTGTAAAGTAGGATTTTCGCTTGAGATATCAGATTTAGCAATTTCGAGTCTAACATATGTAGCAGTTTCCCATCACTAACCGTGTTTTGAATAAAAACACCAAGATACTTATACTCCGAAACAATATCCATAGTTTGTTGTTGGAAAGACCAAAATCCCTTGTAAGGTTTGCATCTAGTAGTAGGACTACAGACCATAATCTGGGATTTGGTTAGGTTTACTATTAGGGCATTAGCCTCCACATAGGTTGCTAATGCAGCTAAAAGATTTTGCAGACCTATAGGAGTCTGGGATATCAATACCAAATCGTCTGCATAAAGCAACCAAGGGATACGTTGGCCCCCTAACTCCGGAGCGTCCGCTATAATTCCACGAAATGATAGGCCTAAATCAAGAATAAAAAGATTGAACAATGAAGCCGCCAATGTACATCCTTGCTTAGACCAATACAAGTAGGAACAGGAGCAGACAGGAGTCCTTGCATTGTAAGCCGAACTCTCATGGTAGTATCTGTGTGTAATTGAATAATTAGAGCCAAAAGCGAGGAAGGACAGCCAAGATCTTTTAGTTTGTTAAAGAGAAGGTTTCGGTTTATGGAATCAAAGGCAGAACTAAAATCAATAAACGCAAAATATAAAGTTTGTTTCCTCGATGCATATTGAGACTTCAGCATATTAATGGTAATAATGTTGGGGATCGTCCCCAGTCCGCTAACAAAGCCAGATTGATACGGATCCCTTTTGAAGTGCTTCTTTGTCCAATCATTAAGTTCTCGCAATATGAAACGGGTATAGATCTTCCCCGAGACATCAAGTAATGAAATAGGTCTATAGCTAGACGAAATGGCACGATCACCCTTCTTGTATATTGGGATAACAATAGATCGTCTCCATGATGTCGGAATTTTTTGTGAGGTGTTAATTGATTCAAACATGATGAATAATATATCTGCCCATATGTTAGGAAATTGTTTAAGGTGTGCATTTGATAGGCCATCGGGGCCAGGTGCTCGCGAGTTGCTTGCATGGGTGATATAATACAAGATATCTTCTTTATCGAAGTGTAAATAAAACAAATGGTTAGACTTTAGCTCAGGAGCAAAGGATTGAGATCGCGGAGTTGCAAATAGATCCGAATAATAGCGTACCCACACATCCTCTGTTACGTCATTTGTTTGGCAGGCCACCTGATGGCCTGAAGTGGATTGATTTATAATATACCACGACTGAGCAGAATTTTTAGATGCTAGAGATACTAGCATATTTCTCCCATCTGTTTGGTAAAGTTTAGCTTTTATTCCCCTAGCCCAGTTTCTGTAGCTAGTTTGTAAACGTTGCAGAGCAGCCCCACGTAGATCTAGCGGTAATTTTAGCGCTTGCCTTTTTTCCGCTCGAACCCTGGATTTTTTGAGTCTTATTTCATGGTTGGGAATGTGCAAATGCGGTGTTTGTATATATTTATGAATGATAGAATTTGGTTGGAAGAGCTGCATAAGAACATCAAAAACCGTATCTGACGGCGATTGCTCTACGTCATTATTGTTTAATTCGCCATGATAACGTATCATAAAGGCCTTCAAAGAATGTTCAGACCACTTTAGTCGGTTTCTGGCAGGGTTTATCTCATACGTTCCCTTAAGAAAGGAAGAGTGTGGTTTGGAGACAAACATGTTCAAGCAGAGAGTAGTACACAGGATATTATGGTCACTCATCTCTGATTCTAATATTTGAAAGGATGTGACCATGTTTGACATATACATGTTAACATAAGTGAAGTCAATAATCCCATGACTACATGCGCGATGCCATGTAGCTCTAGGTGGTATGTCCTGTGAATGTGCACCGTTCAACATATAGAGGTTCCGTGATTTAGTGAATAGTAGCCACTTATCCAGGCGTTTTTGCTCGGATTTGAGAAAGGGACCCAAACAATGTAGGTTCAAATCACCCGCTGGATAGATCATATCTACAGCTCCATCCAGCGTGATTATGTCAAAAGCCTTAGATATTGCTTCCATAAAGGAATCGTCAGAAATGCCAAGGGGGTTCCAGTAGATGTTAATTATAGCACATGTGTAGCTTTCACATACAATTCTGGACATTTGTATAAAATCATTTGGACAGAACCACGGAAAGATTTTTAAACCAGACGACTGTTTAACAGCTGTTAACAGGCCAGAGGTTGGGCGACCCATTTGAAGCTTCACAGCAGGTAATAAACATACATCATAGTTATTCCAAGACGGTGATGTAACGAACCATGTTTCTTGGAGCAATATGACATCATACTTCAACAGATGGAGGGAATGATTATTCAGTAAGTGCCGATTCCCTCTGGAATTCCAGCTAACAAAGAATAACTCTGATGTGAAAGTAGATGAATGCTAAGGTTGCTTGCTCTGATGTTGACAAATGCAGGGTTTTCCAGGGCAAGCTTGAGGGATGGTGGAAGGTTTGATTTGAGGGGTATCTACACGCAAGGTCGATCTATCTGGGGCATCAGGGATAGGGAGCACCGTGAAGCCAAGATCAGCGATTTGTGACTTCACAGCCCAGATGGTATTAAGAACCACCCTTGAGTTAATCCATAAATTTACAACAGACTGATTGGAAGAATCTGGGAACTCCACCAAATCTATATCTATGGAGCTAATGTCATCAAGCTCTGGGATCTCACGGAATATCGAGAGAACAGAGGCCCGATTTATATTATACTGTTTAGCCGGCAGTGGCTGGCAACTAAGGGTCAGACAGTGAATTGCCGGACGCTTCGAGCGTATAGTTGTTAGTTTTTGTTTGGGTGGTAACAGTAACTCATTGGGGTTTATGCAGGAACTAAACCCTATTTTAGGTTGTTGAACTGTTTGAGGGGCGAAAGAGGTTTCCAAAAACTTAGTGAAAGTGGATTGTAAAATTCGTTCCATATCACCAAGTGAGTCTGTTTTAGCCTTGCCAGTTCCGCCCGGGCATATAGGCACAAGAGTTCCAGAAGTTGCTACATCCACAAAAACAGGGGGACTGGATTTTTTCAGGATTGGGGCTACCACAGGCAATGATTCAGACAAAGTGGCCGAGATAGGCGGCGCAAATGTTACATGTTTAGGGACTATTTTAGAGGATAAGTATTCGTCCACTGCTCTTCGTATCTCTCTCCCCATTCCCCCATGATCTGATTTCTGCGCCGCAAAAGTATTACCCATAGGACTATTTGCGGTTGAGTTGGATACACTAGCCCCTTCGCAATTGCAGTTGCCCAGTGTTGGTTTAATATGGGTTTTATGAGACATCTGCTCGGCCACACTAATCAATTCACTTAAAGGGCTGTATGCCAAGGAAGAAACAATGGGAGCTGGCTGTAACTTAGCTTTTTTTGCTTGCAATTGTTGCAAGTATTTTCTTGTAATGGCTTTAGATGCCAAAGCAGAAGCAGATGCTGGAGGTGAAAGTTTATTAATGAAAGCTTTAATTTGGGAGGTATGAGATGATACAGATTTGATGTTTTTCGATTTTTTTTCCTGATTTAACAATCAAGTCTTTCTAGACAGAAGTTTCTCAGGATTCTGAGGATCAAGCACAACGGGTTTGGTCTCAAAAAGGGAGTAGATGGGTCTCTTCTGCAAGTCAGTTTTTGTCATGACTGCGTTTTCCATAGTGTCAACTATAGGTTCAGGTATGAATGGTATAGGTTGATAGACTTGATCCTTGGGTTCATCCAAGTAAGATGTCTGTAAAGATACAGACTTCTTATCATTTAAAGCAGCATCCGGCTGGGCCAGGCTCTCAAGTCTATTAAAAAGAGCAAATTGATTATCAAGTAACAGATCAAACTGATTTGAGTGTGTTTCTGCCTTTACGACTAAAACTTCGAACAGTTTAGCAAGAGCTAGAATAGCATTGTTCATAGATGTAAGTGCTATGCTAGTACTGACAGTCTGGGAGTCAAGACCACCAGTAGTAGCAGGGCTTTTTCCAACCATTTTTCTGGGAGTCGGAGCTATAAAGGACAGATTTGCAACTGAGTTTGAAGCACTGACGTTTGTAACGAGCACAGGAGATTTAGACAGGTTAACCGAAGATGCTTGAAGTGACTCAATAGAGGCAATAGTATCTAGGTCAATAACAGGTATATCCTGAACAGCTGGATTCAACAGTGGATTAGCAATCAATGGGTCACTAACAGTGGGAACAGAGATATCACATGCCTCAGGGTGAGAAGCTGGAACACCAGTTAAAACGTTTGTTAGAATGACACTATCAGTGAGAGAAACATTTTCTTTCGCAAAGGTAACAGATAGACCAGGCGTTGTACCAGTTTTTAAGGTCTCACTAATTCTGACATCCATCACAATAGCTAGAGGATCATTTTGATCAGTTAATCATACAGGATTCCAGCTCCAAGCCATGCGTAGTATCATTTGAACCCAAGGAAGCCGTTACTGGCTGATATAAAGAGGTTTCAACGGCGTTTCCAATAGGGCGTAAGCTAATTTCAGTGCGACTGGAATCTCTACAAAAGGGACGAATATCCATTCCTAACAGCATCTCGGATCGACTCTTAATTGCGCCTATAGCACGAGTCCTCGGTGTGGAGCTAAGTCAAGGTTTTTTTTGTGGGTACAGAGTGGGAGATCTGGGAACAACTTGAGCCGTTGGATTTATGCAGCTCAGTTACCGGCGGCATGCCGGTTGTTAAAGATTTTAAGTTGCGTTTCATGGTCAACGGTAATGGTATTACCTACTAAATTGGAAATGGGTAGAGCGGAAATAGGAGGCTGAGTTCGTCGCTTTACCGCGACGAGCGCGGCGAAGCGGCAAAGCGGGACTTGAGGGGACTTGCTTGGGTGCCAGGTTAAGTAGAGTCCGCCTCCTCGTGTGCAGAGCCTAAACAAAAAATTAGCAACAATGTTTAGATGTTTGAATGTTTAGTTCGGTACTAAATACTGTCTTGGTATTCCAGAACTCGTTTCACCTTATGGGAGATGAAGTCCAGATGCACAAAAGGAAGTAAAGCGGCACCAAAGCGTCTTTCCAAACAGATTTCCAGCATCTCCAGGAGCTGCGCAAAAACGTCTGCGGCAAAGCGGGACTTGAGGGGACTTGCTTGGGTGCACGCGCGCGGTGCGCGCGCGTTCCAGGTTAAGTACAGTCCGTCTCCTCGTGTGCAGAGCCTTATGGGAGATGAAGTCCAGATGCACAAAAGGAAGTAAAGCGGCACCAAAGCGTCTTTCCAAACAGATTTCCATCGTCTCCAGGAGCTGCGCCTGATCAGCATTCTGTATGGCCTGTGAGGCAGCTTGAGGAAGATGCTGTCCCACAGAGGTGGTCCTTGTGCTGACAGGATCAGAAACAGAGGATGAAGTAGAGGAAATCAACCTGCTACGTTCTTCGCAAGGTACAACCCTGCAAATAGCCCCAGAGTGAAATGACCTCAGGTGTCGCTTCATAGTAGTGGTCCCAAAGCTTTACTTACTGTGCTTCCCGTGACTGAGTATCATTTTGCACTCATTGCAGGTAACACGGTTCGCACGAGCCTTAGGAACATTCCCATGAATGGTAAATAACCGCCACACCCAAGACTCACGCCTAGTGCGGGTAGTAGGGATTTCCTCTACCTGTCGTAAATCTCCCCCCGTCTCACCTGTGATCGGGATCTCCCTTGTTCGGCCACAGGACTCTTCCTGTGGATGGTTAGGGTCTTGAACAGGCTCGCCCGAGCCTCGTCAGGTTGCAGGACGCGTTCAGAGTTCCGGGAAGTTCGTGGTTCCAGGTTATCCAGGATTATCGATGAACGAGTAAGTAGCCGGGAAAATTCCAGGAACACGTTAAAGGGCAAGGAAGGAAGTAAGAGGATCAAAGGGAATCAAAGCAGAGAGTAAGTGTTAAGACGGATTTCTGAACTCTGTCCTGGTGGTGCAGAAGTTCAGAAGGCCAACCTAATTACTTGGAACAGGGTAACCTCTGGACAAGCCAGACCAATCAAGGTAGCGATCGCGGCGGTCAAGACTAGGTCTCAAGAGGGGTGAGGGTGACTGAAAGCCCGCAATGAGCACACAAAGCAAGATCACTTACAAACTACTCCAAACAGTTGTTATATAAAAATATATACACATTTATTTTAAGGCCTTTAAAACAATGACCGTAGCGAGAAAATCACAATATCACAATATTAAACCAACACCTACCATATCAACACAATATATATACAAATACGACAGTCGCAAGCGTTATATGCACGAAATGTGTAGTCCACCTAAAAGGGAAGGAAAACAGGCAGTGCGATACAATGCTTTAGACTCAGTTTGCCTTCAGAGGCACCTAACTAGATGGAAGTCCGAGCCCTGCGAAGAGTGGAGCCTTGTGCTCAAAGTACCTGCACGCGCTGGTGCCAACGGGCAAAAGGAGAAGCTCTTTTCGAAGGAAGTCAGGCAGTTCAGTTTAGTGCATACAGAAGAAGAACAAGTTCCGCGACTCAAGCGCAGCCTCCACAGTGGGCAGAAGCAGAGCGCGAGTACGGACAACAGGGTGCTGTTTTACACAGCGGGGAAAAGCAATGGGCTCCTGCAGGAGGGCAACCAGATCCTAGCTATACTACTCACCGGTCCCCGATGCAAGCAGACCCAGGCTTCTCCGCGTCAGTTTCAGCAGCTGGCAGGTTCGGAAGAGCAGGGAACGCCTCGTCGTCGTGTTGAGTAAAAAGACGTCCCAATCGAAGAAACCTGCACAGTTTTGTCACCACAGCCGGGCAACGGAGCGGCCGTGTGTGTCTGAGCCAAATGTACACTACTCACTTCCGACCTGGGAACGCCAAGTGTACGAAGCGTGTGAGAGTGACAAGGACTCGGAATACTACACAACCTGGCGGCGGTTACAGAGCAAGACTCCCGTGTAAGCTGGTCAGTCAACTGGATGGCCCAGAGACGCTTCCGAAGGCTTACTGGCAGGAGATGGTGAAGATGCCGAGAATAGCTGGTCCCGCTATTCCAAGGGACGAAGTACCAGTACAGGCCTTCTGGTTCGATCAAAGGTGAAAAGGGTTTCACAAGGCGACAGCAGTGCAGAGGAGGGTCCAGCCTCGTGGTTGCAGGATACTTGGCTCCTGTATTCCTTTGTTCATGAGAACTCAGGAGATCGACATGGTAGTGGTGTTTCCAGCCCCCTCTTATCCACGGTTCCCTTCGCGCCAAAACGGAGGGGACCCAATGGGAGATCCGCTCATCAACACTCACACCATTCGTGGACCAATCACGGACCATGGTGGTCCCAGTCATTCACACCACCCTAGACTCTCTGGCACCCAGGATGTGTATTGGGACCAGACATCCCAGCGCACACCCTGGAGGCACACATAAGACATGTAGAAGCCCGCGAAAGCATCTGTGTTTCGCGGGAAAGTACATGCCCAAATAAGGAAGGCCCCGGGTCGGCTCGACCTGGGGAAGGTGAAGGGAGCAAGACGGTCAGCGGACAGGACAAAGGAGCCTCGTGGTCTGGCCATTTTGGGAGCCAGGCCACCATTTTGGGTTAAGCGCAGAAAACGCGCTTAGAACGCCAAAAGGAGCTCAAAATACAAAGAAACGATCGCTGCCACCATTCCCGTCCCTGAATTACTTGCACCGATCAAATACAATCCTAAACGAGTATCTAGGGCCTGTAGAAGGCTAGAGACCCAAGAGAGCTGTAACTTAGCTTACAGTGCCCTCTTGTGTCATGTTGCACGAAAGCCGCAACATGATAAAAGAAACTACGGGAAACAGCGTTCCCCGGTACTGACTGTCTTAAGGGCATGTCAGTTTCCCCGTAAGAAAGGAGCGAAAGCCCAGAGGAGTGCGGCAGAAGGCTGCACATCTCTGGCAAAGTCAAGAACAAGGTGAAAAACAACAGCAAAAAGTTTAGGGGTTGCCACATGGAAGGAAAATTACCTACAATTACGAAATCTTTCCTAACACTAAGCACACGTCGGGTCACTTCCGAAGATAGCATTGAGACGCGTGGACCCGCAGGGGAGTGACCAATTCATAGTACGTGCCACGACGTGAAGGCTAGTGCGTAGCACGGAGCTTGGTTCGGCCATGTTGGGAGGAACAAGGAGTACTAGCCCTTCGTGATAATGACCATGAGGTCCAGAAGGGACAATTTTGCCGGGTCATGACAGCATGCCCCCTCTGAAGACTGGTTCCTCCAGGCTTGCCTGGGTGAATAAGATGGAATCTTCTGAGCAAACAAGGGGTCTTTAAATTAGAAACTGGTTCCCATGTCCTCTCGCTAGGGGGGGTAGCCTTTCCACTCAACCAGATATTGTAGTCGACCCCTCCTATACCTGGAATCACATATCCTGGACACCTCATATTCCAACTGGTCGTCCACAACAACAGGTGTGGGTTTGAAGGGTTTTCGAGAAGAACTAACGTAGGGTTTCAACAGGGAAGTATGGAAGACTGGATGTATCTTCTTCCAGGAATCCGGGAGCTTAAGTCGGAAGGAGACAGGATTGATAATCTCCTTTATAGAAAATGGACCATAATAGCGAGGAGCTAATTTGTTTGGTCGTAGATGTCGAGGTAACATTTTCGAGGCTAACCAGACTTGATCGCCAACTGAATAGGAAGGTGATGGTCTTCTCTTAGAGTCTGCATATCTTTTGGTTCGAGTCTGGGCTTGTTCTAATTGATCCTTTGCCTCTCTTTGTAAGTCGATCAGCGTCTGAATCCAAGAGTCAAGGGCAGGTACCGGAGTAGATTCTGGAAGAACTGATGGTAAAACAGATGGGTGATAACCTTGACTGCAATAGAAAGGACTGATCTTGAGAGCTGAATGATCTGAGTTATTGTAGGAGAATGCGGCTAAAGGTATAAGGAGAGACCAATCGTCTTGAACCTTGGTGGCAAAACAACGAAGATACTGTTCCACGGTTTGATTCACTTGTTCCGTTGCCCCATTGGTTTGTGGATGATAGCCTGAAGAAAGGGCACATTGGATTCCTAGAACACGACAGAGATGTTTCCAGAATTGTGAAATATACTGAGGTCCCCGATCCGAAATAATCTTGGAAGGAAGACCATGAAGACGAACAATATGTTCCAGGAAAATTCCAGCAAGTTCTGAGGAAGATGGTAGTTTATACAATGGTGTAAAATGAGCTAGATGAGTGAACAAGTCAATAGTTAACATGATTGTTGTATATCCTCGGGAAGGTGGTAATTCAACAATGAAGTCCGTGGCAATAACTTCCCAGGGTCTTGTTGGCAACGTAGGTTGTAGAAGCAGACCCGCCGGTCTCTGATTGTCGTATTTGTTCTGACTACAAATAGCACAGGTCTTGATGTATTGAACTACACTGGCCTTCATCCCTGGCCACCAGAACTGTCTTTGTATAAGGCGGAAGGTGTTGGTTACTCCTCGATGGCCGGAGTGAAGAGTATCATGGCATAGATTCATTACCTTCTGTTGAAGTTCTTTTGTCGGAATGACCACTGAATTGTTCTTGAATAAATATCCTTCCTTGATTGTCAGACGCCAGGGATTTTTCCTCGATATGTCCTTCCAGAGATCAGATAATTGAGTCTGTGCTCTGATTTCTTCCAGGAGATTGATCGCTTGAGCTACAAAGATTGTGGGTGGAAACATTTTAGGATAGATCTTATCCTCCAGGGGAACGTAGTCGGGACACCGAGAAAGGGCATCGGCAATCAAGTTTTGCGATCCAGGAACATGTGAAATTTGATATTGATATTGAGCAAAGAAGTAGGCCCATCGAGCTTGTCTACTGTTCCTGCACTCCATGGGTTGTAGGACCTGAAGATTTCGGTGATCAGTACGGACTTGAACTGGATATTTAGCACCCAGGAGTAAATGTCTCCATTCAGTGAAGGCATGACGAATAGCCAATAATTCCTTCTCCAGAACTGAGTAGTGAGTTTCGCTGGTGGTCAGTGTCCGTGAAAGATAAGCAATGGGATGTTCCAACTTATCATCGGATTCTTGTTTTAAAACTGCTCCTATGGCGTAATTGGAGGCATCAGTTGCCACTAGAAAAGGACGATTTATGTCAGGTTGGGCCAGGATGGGGGCCTGAGTGAATTCTTCTTTCAAGCGTTGGAATGCCTTATCTTGTGGTATAGACCAGTTAAATGGAACGTCTTTCTTCAGGAGGTTAACAATGGGTTGAACAATCTCGGAAAAGGTGGGAATAAATTTCCGGTAGAAGTTGGCTAGTCCCAGGAAAGATTGTATTTGTTTGACAGAGGTTGGGGCGGGCCAACTCAGTATGGCCTTCACCTTTGAAGGGTCCATACTAATTCCTTCTGAACTGAGGACAAATCGCAGATAGTGAACTGATGTAACATGAAACAAACATTTTTCTGGTTTGGCTAGGAGTTGATTTTCACGGAGACGTTGAAGTACTGCTTTTACATGTTCTTCATGTTTCAAGGAGTCCTTGGAAAAGATCAATATGTCATCCAAGTAAACGATAATGTTAAGAAATAACATGTCAGAGAACACCCTATCCATAAAACGCTGGAAGACTGCAGGAGCATTAGTCAGACCAAAGGGCATGACGAGGTATTCAAAGTGACCAAAGGGTGTTCTAAAGGCTGTTTTCCACTCGTCTCCTTCCCGGATACGGATCAAATGGTAAGCACCTCGGAGATCCATTTTTGTGAATATCACTGCACCTCTCACAGCTTCAAGGATATCCGAAATCAAGGGTAGTGGGTATCTGTCTTTCAGGGTGTATTGATTTAGGCCCCGATAGTCCAGGCAAGGTCTGAGCTCTTTGGTATCCTTTTTAGGAACGAAGAACAATGAAGCACCAGCTGGTGATTTTGAAGGTCTTATGGTGCCATTCTCAAGATTAGTGTATAGGTATTCCCGGAGGGCTCTCTTTTCGGGTTCTGAAAGGATAAACATCCTACCAAAGGGAATCATAGCTGAGGGTTCAGTATCTATGGCACAGTCCTCGGGTCTATGTGGAGGTAAGGCTTGAACAATGGCAGTAGAAAATACATCAGCATACCCTTGATAGATCTCTGGAACTTGTACAATATTGGAAACCATGAGTGGTGTCTCTGGACACCTTGATAGACTTATAGGAGCTGTGACTGAGGTATCCAGGTTTAAACAATGGTTCAAACAGAACTCCAAGCCCAGGAATAAGGATCCGGCCGTCCAGTTAATATATGGATTGTGCCTTTGTAACCAGGGCATGCCCAGAACCAAGGGGTAATGGGCTGATTTTATAATGTCAAACACAATCCTTTCTTGATGATGATTTATGGAAAGATGGATCTCCCATGTTTGCAGACTTATGGGACCTGATGAAAGAGGTCTTCCGTCAATTGCTTCTACTGGCTGTGAAAAACTTCTTGCTTCATATGGAATGTCATGACTTCTGACTCAAACTTGATCAATGAAGACTCCCATTGCTCCGCAATCCACCAAGGCCTGTATGGGGTAGACCTTGTCCTTGGATGGCGATAAAAAGGCCTGTAGTATCACCAATTTGTTTTGTCCAGGAGAGTTCAAGGATGGAATTGATGTGGAGCAAACATCGCTCTCCCGAAACCTTGCTCCATTTAGGATCGGGAGCTGGCGTTTCCTGAGCGTCGGGGAGGAGCCAGAGGACACTCTTTAACGAGATGTTTATCTGAGGCACAATACATGCACAAACCTGTGTGTATCCTTCTTAACCTTTCCTGCGGGGAAATTGGTCCACGAAAGGCTCCAAGTTGCATGGGTTCAGAATAAGTGCTTGGATTCTTGGCAGATTCAGTCCTGGTAGTATTCTCTGGGGAATTCCTTTGATTTAAGATTTTGTTATTCTTTTTCTTTTCGGCCTTTCTTTCTTGGATTCTGAAGTCTATTTGCATAGATAAGTCCAGGAGGGCCTGGAATTAACTAGGACGTGCCACTCTGGCTAATTCGTCCTTAATCTCTTCATTTAGACCTATGCGAAACAAGGTAAAACTGGCTTCCAGGGGCCAGTCCGCCTCTTTGACTAGCTGTTTGAATCTGGTAACGTAGGTCAACATGTCTTGGTATCCCTGTTGGAAGTCAAGTAACTTCTCTTGAGCACCGTGGACCAGCTCTGGACGTTCGAACATGGTCTTGAGTTCCGCGATGAAGCCTACATAATCATCCAGGAGAGCATCCCCTGAATTGAGTAAAGGAGTGGCCCATGTAAGGGCATTGCCGGTAAGATGCGATATTATGAAGCCCACCTTAGCCCTAGGAGTTGAGAAATAGTAGGGCTTGAAGGTATAATGTGCCAAACAAGAATCCAGGAATCCACGTAAGGTCTTTGTGTAACCGTCGTATTTATCGACCACTCCTCCCAATAATACGCTGTCCTTGTTCGCGGAGTCACGTGACAAGACAAGCTGTCTTAGCGCCGCATTCTCGGCTTTTAAATTCTGCATCTCTGTGGAAAGTTCTTGCATTCCACGCATCAAGTCCTGAATAGCATTCTCCATGGTAGAATCCGTATTGATCGTTTGCCGTCTCAAAATGTCGTAAATCTCCCCCGTCTCACCTGTGATCGGGATCTCCCTTGTTCGGTCGCAGGACTCTTCCTGTGGATGGTTCGGGTCTTGAACAGGCTTGCCCGAGCCTCGTCAGGTTGCAGGACGCGTTCAGAGTTCCGGGAAGTTTGTGGTTCCAGGGTATCCAGGATTATCGATGAACGAGTAAGTAGCGGGGAAAATTCCAGGAACAGGATAAAGGGCAAGGAAGGAAGTAAGAGGATCAAAGGGAATCAAAGCAGAGAGTAAGCACACGTCGGGTCACTTCCGAAGATAGCGTTGAGACGCGCGGACCCGCAGGGGCGTGACCAATTTATAGTACGTGCCACGACGTGAAGGCTAGTGCGTAGCACGGAGCTTGGTTCAGCCATGCTGGGAGGAACAAGGAGTACTAGCCCTTCGTGATAATGACCATGAGGTCCAGAAGGGTCAATTTCGCCGGGTCATGACACTACCTTATTCTCATCATCCTATTCTTCCTCCTCTGCATCCTCACTCCTGTTCCCCTCTTCAGGCCCTTGTGGAGGTGGTGGTGGTGGTGCTGAAGCAGGTGCAGCACCACGTGGCAGTTCAGCAGCCAGGGATGCCATCTTGATGATGGTGTCATCTGCAGGTGGCAGCAAAAATCGCTGTATTCTAAAGAATAGCCAGAAACACAATGAGAATAAGCTCTAGGGCGTGGTCTTTTATAGGGGTGCTTGTGCGCGGTCCGAAAAGTTTCAAAAGGTATGTAGAAACTCAGGATTACTATGTGGGACTTGTGCCATGGTGAAATTTTATTGAAAAATATTATGGATTAATTGAAAATGTACTTTTAATTTGTTCGGGGACACGAACAGTGTCCGCATTCAGAACACGTGATCAGCGTGGGCGCGGTCATATGATCCGGTCGCGAACAAGTCCGCGAAGGAAGCGCATGTCCGCAGGACACCAAATGCACAGAGATTGGCTAGCGCATGCGCGTTGATGTTCTACGGACACTGTTCGGGACCTGAACTAATTAAAATTGCGTCACACGTGAAACAAACATTTCAGGACAGTGCATGTGTTCTTAGAACAGTTTAAACTTGCTAGCGAACAGTAAGGACAGATATAGTGTTCTTCACGACACGTCCAATTTCGTTTATGTACGAACATTTCAAACACCAATTGTGTTCTTAGAACATTTTCAACTTGCTAGCGAACAGTACGGACAGGTATAGTGTTCTTTAAGACACCTCCATGTTCGTTTAATTACGAACAATTCAGGACACCGCGTGTGTTCTCAGAACAGTTTGAACTTGCTAGCGAACACTACGAACAGGTATAGTGTTCTTCAGGACACCTCCATTTTCGTTTACGTACGAACATTTCAGGACACCAATTGTGTTCTTAGAACAGTTTAAACTTGATAGCGAACACTACGGACAGATGTAGTGTTCTTTAGGACACCTCCATTTTCGTTTATTTACGAACATTTCAGGACACTGCGGGTGTTCTTAGAATAGTTTCATCTTACTAGCGAACAGTACGAACGGGTATAGTGTTCTTCAGGACACCTCCATTTTCGTTTATTTATGAACATTTCAGAACACCTTCACTGTCCGCGGACACCTACATTGTTTTTATAAAAAAAAAAAAGAAACTATTTACAACACAATATAAAAATTTAACTTTATTTAACATATATTAATAATTTATGACAGAGAAGGTGAGGCAGAAACAGAAACAAAAACAGGAGAATTAGGGATTTCAAAATGATTGTTATTAGGTGAAGAAGGGATGGAAGTCTCATCAAAACGTTTTGGGTGATGGAGAGGGTTTGGGGAAAATTGACGGATATGGTGAGGAGGGACAAGTACATGTAGGGCAATGGTACGAGGTTTTTGGTTTAAAATGATCTTCCTCAAAAGTTTTCAAATTATTAAAATGAGTCAACAATAAATCCATGCTTTCTTCTATACTGTGAAAAGTGTTATCCATAACAGGTTTTTCTGAAGTATTTTCTATTTTGGTATGCTCTGTACAAAAAAAAATATATATATGTTAAATGTATACAAATAATAATAATTAAATGGTTTATATTATAAAGTGTTTACCATTAGTTTCACTATCTTGTGACATTTCTTCATGTGGGAAATGCTCCTCTAGCCATTCCAGAGTACTAGACATTTCTGTGAGAGAAAAAAAAAAAGATATATTTTTTTATCTAATACAGAAAGTTTATAAATATATGAATAAAATTAAGTACACTTACTATTTCAGGTAAGATATGTCCTATGTACTCAGTGGGTCTGCTCTTGTTCTCAGTTCTGTCGTGTTTGTGAGGTAATTATGTTGGAAGCCAATTTATCTTCTTGTGGTTTATTCCATTTTAGAACATAGTGCATTTAAATGAATGGTTAGTGTGTTGTATATATGGGTTACATTTCTTATGTATTAGTACATATAATGTGTTTGTGTGCTCCTTTTTGAATTTGTTAAATGTTCCTATGTTATGATATAACAATCAAACATACCCCCCCAGAGTTTTTAGGTAGTGGTACTGTTCTTCGAACATGTCCGCAAACATTAAATGAGTTCACGGACATCAAGTACAGTAGAAGAGATTCAAAGTCATTATTGTTAAGTTGCACTACTAAAAACCTAAGAAATTCAGTGAAAAAATGTTGGTAAAGGGACGTTATGGTTAAGTTGCGCTGTTAAAAACCTATGAAATTCAGTGAAAAAACTTCATTAAAGGGACATTATGGTTAAGTTGCGCTGCTAAAAACCAATGAAATTCAGTGAAAAAACTTTGTTAAAGGGACGTTATGGTTAATTTGCGCTGCTAAAAACCTTTCAAATTCAGTGAAAAAATGTTGTTAAAGTGACGTTATGGTTAAGTTGCGCTACTAAAAACCTATGAAATTCAGTGAAAAAACTTTGTCAAAGGGACGTTATGTTTCCAAGTAAAACCGAAAAACCCTTGAAATTCGCCAGTTATGGTAAGCCATAACTCGCGCCACCACTGTGCACTGCTAAGACTAACACCCAGGACATCAAAGATGACATCACAAATGTCATTGATGACATCACTGATGACATCACATGTGTATGTACTTTTCATGAAATATGTGTACAAGGGATTCTTATTATAATGTTGCAAAACAAGTGTCAAGGATCATTGCAATAAATATCATACCCTAATTAGTGCATTGAACGATGCATTGATATAAATAGCATTCTATTATGGGGTTCTATCTAGTATACTAAGCTACTCATACAGAAACATAACATTGTGTGCAGTGTACAAGATGAAGGTATAATATTCGTAATGTTAATATGTTGAATAATGAAATGATAATTGTTTTCTTAATAGATTTTTGTGTACTGTGAAATATGTAATAAGTAGCTAATAAAACACATGTATTACATAATTGCATTACTATAGACAAAACACAAAGATACAAGAACACATACCAATATGGGTATATACAGGGAAAGTGAAGTTAGCAAAAAAACACAAGTAGTAGCAGAAACTATTCATAATTTAACTGATTATTTTCATGCAAATAAATGATTGCTCTGTTTCAAAGCTGCTATTTACCCTGGGTATATGTATCACTTGATGTGATTGGACCCTAAGGAAAGTAGTGTAATGTAGTGTAATGTAGTGTAATGTAATGTAGTGTAATGAGTGCAATGTATACAAATATGACCATATACAGGGAAAGTACAGCCATAAAAAAAACAGAACTATCAGAAAGTGCTCATAAGTCTATTGCTTATCTTTATGCACAAAAAGGATTGCTGTCTTTCAAGCTTGTGTCTTCCCGTATGTATATATTTCATATGATGTGACTGGACTCTAAGGGAATTACTGTAAGAACCTACTTGAAGGATACGTCTACAAATAAAATACAATTTTTAGTTTCTAACTGTTACTGAAGCAAACCATGTGGCCTAGATATGTCAGCAAAAGAAAAAAGAGTGAGCCAGACATGTGATGTCATAAGTGATATTTGTGATGTCATCTTTGATGTCCTGGGTGTTAGTCTTAGCAGTGCACGGTGGTGGCGCGAGTTATGGTTGCTTAGCTTACCATAACTGGCGAATTTCAAGGGTTTTTCGGTTTTACTTGGAACCATATATATTTAAGCAAAGCAAAAAAGACCGCAAAATCTTAATTTCTTAAAAGCTGCACTCCCATCTGGTTTTGGATCCTCTTGAATCCAGCATGAATTGCTCAACAAAGAATTCAATTGTGGGGAACCAACGGCAATTAACTGCTCCACAAAAGTTGCATCATAAGTAAAACTTAAGTAATTAGCTGTTTAAAAAGGGCTTCCCAGTAGCATAGGAGGCTAACTGACGCGTTTTGCCACTCTCCTGTGGCTTGCTCACAGTAATTCCGCCCTGTAGTGGGAGCTCATTTAACCCATGACACACCAACAAACATTGAAGAGGTGACTTACAAAATTGCTGTTTTTACTGTCGGCCATCTTAGAAAGGGCAAATAATGCTCGCGAAGTGCGAGTATGTTATAATGCCCTCTGAAAAGAGATTTGTTTGTAAATAAAGCAGGTAAGTATGCAACATATAAAGAACCTAAATACTTCAGAAATATGTTACAATTTACAAAACAGGATTTAATACTGCCACCATTGTCTTCAAAACGATGCAAAAGTCATATAATATCAAACACTGTCATACCGTTATTCGGCATTACCCTGTTGCTATGTCTGAACACCAACAATTTACAGGTCTCAGTGAGAAGACACTGTTCTGCCAGCACCTTTTACAAGTTTAAGGCTTTGTATACTGAAACCATATTCGCATGTTATCATGTTGATATATGTAAGCCCGTAACATGACTTTACCCATATACGGGACCTAAAATCAAGAGCATGGAAGTTCGTTATAGTGGCATGGCGTAATGTACTAAGATATTGATAAAATCCATCAGTAAAGTGCTAGTGCATAGTGCAAAAAGAAGCAGCATGGTATAATGACCGGAGCATAATACCTCTGTCATAGATTAAAGTGCAAGTGCCTTTTGACCAGTTAAAACCAATATCTCTACACAACATATGTTTGCACACACTGCACATTCATACCATTTATAGCTAATCGACATAACCATAATGGTTATTAAGTGTCATGAGTCCACCATTAGGCGTATTCAACAATAAAAGATTTAAATGTTGGGTGCAGGTAAAGTTCCTCTATGTTTTTAAAGAGGTGATTAGCATTAAATATATATGTAATTTCTTAAAATTAAAGTGCTGATTGAATACTCATGAAAAACCTATACAAATTCATAACGGTCATGCGAATGGTCAGTCCTTAATTCTTAATAGGGTGTTCAGACAATTGTGCAATGAATCAAATATAACCCAGAATATTCTAAGTATGTACATAAATGACGTAATCTGAAAAAACAAGGCCACATATCAGTTCTTTAACATTGACTGTATGACTGTTCAATAATCTATAAATATTCGCATATGATGGCAATAGGAATGTCCTCACTTCTAAGAATCATTGGCCAGTATAGCAGTAAGTTAATGCATCTAAAATTCAATCTAATTGTCTGTACCTGTATGCATATGTGTCATCAAATAAGTGAACATTTTAAAATTAACTTGTAATCCACCACCAAAAACAAGAAAAGGAAGACGGGGCAAGAGGTCAAGAATTAATATAGGGAAAGAAGCAACCAATAGAATAGTTTCATTAGTAAATTGTATCTCAAAATGAAAGCACCAGTTTAAATATTACATTGAGGAAACTCGGCTGCAGAAAGTGATAGTACAAGGAGAGAACAAAGGGAGGGAAGTAAAATAACCAATATGCATAATCTACGGTCCCAAAAAAGTACATAACTCCTCATCCACATTGTGGCCAGTTGGATTTTTGCTCTCAAAATCAATTATGTACTTTGTTTCCTCTTGTCGCAGCGGTTTCTCGTTATCGCCTCCTCTTGGGCCTGTTGCACCTTTGTAGACACCAAAAAATGTTAAAGTGCTTGGATCTCCGTCATGAAACTCTGTAAAGTGTTTTGCCATGGGATATGAATGGTCCTTGTTGACAATGGCTCTGATATGTTGTAAAATGCGTATCCTTAATTTACATTTGGTACTGCCAACATACCATTTAAGGCATGGGCACTTCAGGACGAATACAACAAATTCGGACTCACAAGTGATTCTGCCTTGAATTTGAATTGATGTCAGCAGGATGGAATGAATATTACTACTGCAATTCAATGCATATTTACACGCTTTACATTTGCAGCACTTAAAAAAACATATTGTCCCCCTGAGAGCCAATTGCTACCTTTAGATACACTTTCTGAAGCCATATAACTTTGAACTACTAAGTCTTTTATGGACATGCTTTTACGAAAGGTTATATCTGGCCGTTCTTTTAACATACTGCCTAAATCTTTGTCCACTTTCAGAACTTTCCAATACTTAGTAATAATATTTCTTATAGTAGAAGAATGACTTCCAAAGGTTAGTATCAATCTGGTTGTATTTTCTTCTGTAGTGTCCCGAGAATCAGATTTGGATGTCATCAATAAGTCTTGTCTGTTCATATTCTGAACTTTCAAGTAAGATCTTTCAATCACTTTTTTTGGGTATTTCTGTTGTAGGAAATTGTGGGCCGTAGTTTGACTTGCTAGATCGAAATCTTTTACATCACTGCAATTCTTTCTGATGCAAATACATTTGCCATAAGGGATGCTCCATAAAAGACTTTTGGGTTGTGTGCTATTTGCATGGAGAGGGATGTTAGCTCCTGTTGTTTTCCGATGAAGTTGACAGCCAATTTTTTTATCTACAATTTTGACTTTCACTTTGAGAAAGACGATTGAATGTTCACTATGTTGTTCCGTGAATTGTAAATTCAGTTTATTGACGTTCAAGAGTTTAACAAACTCATGCCAGTATTGAGCTGTGCCATTCCACACGATGAATAGATCGTCTATGTAGCGTAGCCACAATATTATTCTGTCTGTGAAGGTCTCATTTTCTTCGGCCCATACCACTGTTTTTTCCCAATTACCCATCATGAGATTCGCATATGATGGCGCAAATGTGGTTCCCATTGCGGTGCCCTGAATTTGGCGAAACAATTCATCATTGAAGGTAAAAACATTACTCTCTAAACAGAGTCTTACCATTTCAAGAATCATAGTAGAATGGTCGAGGTAATTGAGGCAGCGTGTTTTCAAAAAAGTATCACAGACCTTTGTGCCATCCTCATGTTGAATAGATGTATATAGTGATACCACATCCATGGTGGCTAGCAGATATGTTGATTCCCATGGTAAATCATCAATTTTACAAAGGAAATCAGTGGTGTCTCTCATGTATGAGGGTAGTGTGGAAACAAATGTGCAGAGTATTTCATCCACAAATTTGGACATGTTTTCGAGGAGTCAGCCACATAATGTGACTATGGAACTCCCTGGAGGTTTAGAGGGTTTTTTAATGAATTTTTGGGAGGAAGTATATAGTGGGAGTGATAGAATGTTTGGTGAATAGGAATTTCACCATATCTTCGTCCAAGATGCCTGCATTTTCCCATTTTGTTAGGAAATCCCAAATTGTATTTTCCATCTGATTGATGGGATTTCTCACAAGTTTTTAGTAGCATTTGACATCGTTGAGCTGTCTATAAGTTTCTTTAATATTGTCCACCTTGTTCATTAGGACTATATTACAGCCTTTGTCTGCAGGTTTAACTATATATTTGTCCATTTTGCATATGTCTGACAAAGCATTACATTGTTTCCAGGACAGATTGCTTTTAACATATTTGTATTTTCTTCTCCTTTCATGTTTGTGGTCATCGATTACCACATTGGAGAAGGCTTCGATATGAACATTCTGAGCACTTAATGGATTAAACTTGGATTTACATTTGAGTTTGCTTTTAGATGGCCAGTCAGTGCAAATGCCCAGATGTTCCATGACCAGTCTATCCAAGTTGTCAGAATTTTCAGCTGAGATCTGCTCACTTTCAAGCTGGAGGGTGACCAATGTGGTAAGAGTGTCCATATCCGAGATAATAGCATCTGTTTGTCCTTCCAGTGGCATTTCTGGTTTCTTTTTATATGTGTTTGTGGCAAAGAACTTTTTTAGCCTCAACTTGCGCACAAAACTGTCCAAGTCTAGTCTCATCTGCACATAATCAAAGCCCACCAGGGGGCAAAAATTGAGTCCCAATTTAAATAATTTTGTCTCTTCTGTTGTCAGAACATGATTGGACAAGTTGATAATCTGTTGTTCATGTGGACTTTGCTCAACATTATTGTTCACTTGCCAGAGTGCAGCGATCTTGGTGGAGGGTTGTTGTTTGTATTTGTAACCCCTCTGCCCCCTCCTTGTTGCTTTCTGCCACCTTTTCCTCTTGTTGGGGCCGCACTTCCTCGTGTTTTTTTGTTGTTGTTTGAGCAGCCATCCTGGCATAGCTGCCTCATTTCCTCTAGAAAATTGAGGCGTACCATGGGTTCTTCATCTTCATTTTCTGTGATGTTAGATTCAGAATTAGATGCTATGGATTCATGATTAGTTTCATTTGTTGATCCTAAGGGAACCGCCGTCTCCTTTACTTTTTGCCTCATTTGGTCAAAGTGATCTGCAAAGGTATATACTCTGCCCTGTTGATAGTCGCCTTTATCATGTAGAAACTTTCACTGTTTCCTCAATTTTATCTCCTCTTCATATGTTTTTTGTTAGGGAGAATTCTCTGTTTAGGCTGAATTTCCTAACCTAGTGAGTCCCCCAGCAGCTTTGCTGGATTTTTGGGGTTTATTTTTTTCTCCTGCCAAGAGTGAGACTCTTTTACCCTCACTCTTGGACATGATTTGAGTGTGTTCCTTTGACTCTGGATGTGTTTAATGGGCTATGGGGTCTTTTACTCCATAGGGCTTAATGTGTTTTTGTGATGTGTGTTACATAGCACCCTCAGTGCAGTAACACAGGGGTGTCATAGTGACCCCCCAGTATAGACTCCATACCCTGGGACTGACTACTGTCTCCCAGGGCATGTAAAGTCACCATTGACTTTACTAGTCTTGAATTCTGAACAGAACCAGTACAAACCATCATATTGTGGACGTACTGGCTGGGGCATATCGATTGCCCCGGGGTCTGTTAGTCGAGGGGGCACGTCTCCGTCCCCCCTGATCGAGTTTTGGCTGGTGGCAGTGGATACTACTTTTTATATTCAACCGCAAATATTTCTCTATGGGATTTTCCCATTGTTCGAGGCTACTATCTTTATTTATTTAATTACAATAGCCTCGAACATACCGCCGGTTTATTTAATTATTATTAATTCTCCGGTTGGTATTTTTTGCCAAAACTCGGTCTAAAATGGCAGTTGTGTTCTCTTCTGTGACTCCAACCCAAGTCGAGCCCTTTGTTCCACTTTTTGGCGGGCTTCTCCACAGAAGCCCTTCAAAGTGGTGCCACTCTGTCTGGGGTACTTAGGAGGGGTGGAGGGGGATTTAGGCACCCTGGACTGAGTTGCCTAGGCAACTCAAGTCGCACTCTGTCCTGATTGCCCCATTCCCATTATGTTTCCTATTCCGATTACCCATCCCTTTGATAAAAAACAATATGAATGTTCCTGTCCCCATACACAATGGCTGACATTCGCGTATGTTGAATCTAGATCTGACATGTCCGGTCTCGCATAACGCACTTTTAATTAGTCTGCAAACCTACGTGCCTGATCACAGAAGTCACTGTACATGCGCCCATCGGGTTTAGGCGTCATGGTCTGCAGACGTCACTGTGGCATCGCGGACCTCCACGGACATCATCATATGACTGCGCCCGTGCAGCGTGATGACATGTCCACGAATGGTGTCCATGCTCCATCAACATTTTTAAACCACAATTTCGGCCAATCTAGGAAGTTTCAAGTGGAAATATTGCAATTTCCCACCTCTTAGCAGCATTCTTCACACTTCTATCAACTTTGTAGAACTTTTTATGCTGTGTTTTCATCTCTGACATTTGTAAAACTCTGAAGGCATCGTGGATGGCACCGGTCATCATCATGTGGCCGTGCACATTCTACGAATGGTGCTCGTGCTTCACTGACATTTTGAAACTGCATTTTTGTCCGATCTAGGAAGTTTGAAGTTGAAAGTTTAACCTTCCAGACCACCTAGTGCAATTCTTAGTTGATATCTCAACTTCTGACTCCTTTCCAAGTCCTATTTTAAACTCCTGAGTCCATGGATAGGAGAAAAGTGAGCGGACAGTTCCTCTGAAGAGACCCACCCATTACTTTCAGTCATTCTCAAATGTCAGAACCTCTCAGGATCTCTGCCAGATTGAGAGCTGCAGGAAAACATTTTGTCTGTGGCAATGGTGCCCATCATAGCCATCCTTCCTCACCAGGAGTCACCACCACCTAGAGGGCCTGGACAGAGGAACAGGGTCACTGTTGCAGAGGGAGAACAAGAGGAAGACAAAGATGAGGTAGAGGAGGTACTTACCTCCTGCACCTGTAAGGAATCATGGGTGTGGCATTTTTTTTTAGCACCGTAGGAGTACCACCAAATGCTTGGGCTGCCTCTGTTAAATGCATTGAGTGTGGAGTCACACTAAATCAGGGACAGCATGGGCAGTACTCCTTTGGCACTACCTTGATGCACCACCACTCCTGCTCAAACCACCCGGGTGCTCTGAGAAAGGCTGCTTCTTTCTCTGTGAGTAGGCTTACCTCCTCAACTGCTCCTGCACCACAAAGCCTACTCCTGTGGGCAGAGGATTCCGGCAGCTGCCATGCAGGGCATACAAGAGGCTCTTGATCCTTTCCTTTCTAGGACAACAGTTTTCTGTATGTACTGCGATACACCCCTCTGCAGGGGGAACAGTTTTGAAGTGCTTTCGAGGCTGTGATCAAGGAACACGAGAAACACTGCCCCTACCTTAAATTTAAGGCAGGCCCATCATCTTCTCCTGTCCACCTGTCCCTCATCATCATTGGTTGGTGCCCCTTCGCTCCCCCATCATACCTTCTTTCCTCTCGTTCCAGAAAAAACAAAAAAACAAAATCAAAAAATACAACAAAAAGGTTCCATTGGGAGCTACCTTTCACAGTTAAAAAATATAACTAAAAAAGTAATGTTATAGACTCCACCAACTATACAATTTTCAGTAAAGTAGTTAGACTCAAGAGGATTCTACAACATTTCCTTAGCATTTTGTTCTACTAGAGATAAAGAAAAAGGACAGAACAAATGTTCTGTCCCAAACACTTTTCTCTAGCATACAATAAGTAACATCACTTCCTAAGCACCTTTTGTAGACAGAATAGCAGTCACAGACCCTGAGAAAATTACAGGGGGAGGTGGGGGTGAGACTTAAACTCAATTAACTTTTTTCATTGCACAATTGTGGCTCTTAAAATAACCTTTTTTTATTTTAGGGGGTTCTATATACTATACTAACAAATGTTCTACTGTACTTAGTTATTTCTTATAACTTTTATAAAAAACTGCTTGAAAGTTTCTCTGTTTTGCCTTTTTATACTACAGCTACTACCAAATGTTTCACTACATAATGTATGTGTTCTGCTTTAATTTTTTTTCACAAAAATCTGTTTCAAGGCATTCTGAAAATTAGAAAGAAAAGTCTAATTTCCAACATCTGTTAAATGAACTCCATCTCTTTGAAAAATATTCACTCCATCAAACTTTATAGTTTCACTGTGGAAAGATGCCATTCCTACATCCTGTAAAGAAAAGTACATACACCTTTATTTACATTCCACCTGTTTTTTTAAATTTCTGGTCAAAACAAGTTAGCACGTTTCCACATTTGCCTTGAGTTGTTCTAAACAATAATCTTCGAAGCTGGAAACAGTTCCATTAACTTTGTAAAAGTATCCTTCCTTCATGGCAAACTGTACGGATATCCAGTCACATAGCCCAAACTGTTGCCTCCACAATGTACTCTATTGATATCTGGATGTTTAAACTTAACCATATTCTTGCACAATGGTAACATTTCCACCCACTTCAATCCTTGAACTCCATACCAAGAGACTTTTAATTCTTCTAATCCAAGATTGAAAGACATTCCACACTGCTCGATGTAAACCTTTAACCAATGGATCCATGAATCTCCCACAACACACACACTCTGCTTCTTCATAGCCATAGCCATCTTCACTTCACAGAAAGAACAAACCTGCTACCCTGTGTCCCTGTCCACTTCAACTCTTCCTCCACAACCATGAAGCCTGATTTGCTAATCCCCTGGTGTCTGCAGACGTTATTGACATTCCGCTGTCTACACAGTTCTCTGTCCATGCCAGGCATCCTTAAAAACACAGATGGCATGTGTGGGTCCACAGACTATAGCGGACACTGCAGCACAGGGCCGCCTTTCTACCCTTTTTACTTTTATGTTTGGAACAATCCCTTATTGGTTACTTTCAAACAGTCACCCATACATCCTCCAATCACATCAAAAACTCTACATGTAACCCTGTCATCTCAGTTGAACACTTCAGATGTACACTTGACCTCTCCGAGTACGTCTTCTGTCATTCACAGCCTCCTACGTCAAAAACTACAGTGAAACTCTCCTAGATTTCTATTTGCAGATAGTGCATATATGCTTATATTTTTTTAAGTTTTTTTTCAACACATATACATATATATATGTCCTTTCTAAGATGGCCAAGAGTAAAAACAGCAATTTTGTAAGTCACCTCTTCAATGTTTGTTGTTGTGTCATGGGTTAAATGAGCTCCCACAACAGGGCGGAGTTACTGTGAGCAAGCCACAGGAGTGTGGCAAAACGCATCGGTTAGCCTCCTATGCTAACTGGGAAGCCCTTTTTAAACTGCTAATTACTTAATAAAGTTAAAGTTTTACTTCTGATGCAACTTTTGTGGAGCAGTTCATTGCCGTTGGTTCCCAACAATCAAATTCTTTGTTGGGCAATTCATGCTGGATTCAAGAGGATTCCAAAACCAGATGGGAGTGCAGCTTTTAAGAAATTAAGACTTTGCAGTGTTTTTTGCTTTGCTTAAATCTATTCCCCGCTGAGGACATTACAGCGTTAAGCAGCACCGGCGAACAATTAATCATTCACGCTCGGAAGCATTTCTGATGTCTATCGCACCTTGCAGCGTTGAAAAATACTTCCTAGAAGCGGCGAAGAAACGTGCACTGTGAGGATTTCCTTTGACCTCACCCATTACACGAAAACAGCTGAAAGAAGCCTGCCGCCCGACACAGTGGAAACTGAAAGCATCGGACGACGCGGCCAGAGGACACCGCAGGCGTGAGTGCTTTTGCCATCCTTTCGAGCTGTGCAAACTTAATTAAGTTTGGGTGTTTGGCGTGTACCTTTCTCCTTTTCGCCTCACCACACAAACATTTATTTCAGTGCAAATCTGTGACCATCATACCCACTGTTCTTTTGGAATCCACAATACAATTAGCACTGTTAGTGCTTTGGGGACACGACACTTGTACTATTATAAAATATCTATGGCTTCCCAGGCTAGCATAGAGGCTATAAGAAAAGAGCAGGCAGCCAGCCTGTTCAATGAAACCCTACCCACAGCCAAGGAGAAGGACATGGCAAGAACAGAGAAAGCAAGGGACAATACATAAATCTCACTTTTGAAAGAATTAGAGAAGCTAAAGAAAAGAGAAACAAGTAAATGGTGGGAAGAACATTCCTTACAGAATTACCTAGATGTGGGTTGAATTCCCCATGGATTAAGAATCCTGACAATACCATCTATTGAAGAACAGGATCCAACTATGCTCAGAGAATTAGGCGATGCCTCTGATCAATGTTCAAAGACTTCTTTGTGCATCCTAGTTAAATATGCTGGGAGTGATCGGACTAAAATTCTTGCACAAATAAATGAGCTTGAAGAAAAACTCAAGGGTATAAAAGAAAGTGAAGAAGGGAAGAAACTCAAAAGCAACATAGAAAATGGTCTAAACATGTTAGGCAGAAACCTGTGCAGTTCCCTTTGGGAACACTGCAAAAGATTTAGGACTACAGGTGTTAGCAGTAAACCCACTTGGTAGCAGTCTGTACCACCCAGATTTACCTGGTAGCTGTGGCTGAGCAGTCAGACTTCCCTCAAGAAGAGTTAGGCAGTATGCAAAGTATACACAATAGGTACTCAGGTACAATAACACAAGCAAACACTGACCAGAGCTTTGGTATCAAAGTATATCATTATTTATTTAAAAACACACTGTTTGAAACACTCCAGCACTCTTATTGTAAAACACTCTAAACACAGTTACTATTATAATATATACAACCCTTATTCCTTATCAGACAAGTCTTAGTTAACACCACTTATTTCCAGACAGAGGTAAGCACTTAACTATAGATGGTACTCCAATAAGTTCAGGAAGAAGGGAGGGAAAAAGACAGAATATGTGAAGATACACCACTTTAAGATTTAGGAACACTTTTAGCAAGGCAGAAGAGCAAAAGTCACTTGTGAGCAAAAGTCCATAGGCTGGGCGCACTCTTAGAGAGAGCAGAGCACAAATGCGCCCAAGATCACACAGTTACACTAGGCTTTGAAAGTCTTGCAGAGAGTTTGAAAAGAGTTTAGAGAGGCTCAGAAAAGTTTAGACAGGGTGTCCCAGGCTAACCCAGGTTCGTAAGCCGGGGGCTAAATCTACCCCGTACAGTCGGTGGCAAGGGAAGCCAGGCGGAACACAGTATCTTAAGTGGGAAGGATCCTCCAGCGGTGGCAGTTGTTCCAGCCGCAGAGTTTTCCGGTTAAAGGTATTACCCTTTATTTTGCGGTCGTGGTAAAACGTGGTATTCCGGTTGCTGGGGTGCTTGGCACAGGCAAGGCGGCCATGAAATGCATCGGGAAGGCGAAAAGATGGTGAAACTGGTTATCCCCAGCAGTCAAAGGAAGAAGACTCTCCAGGGGGAGATCTCCTCTGTCGTTGGGAAATCTCCCATAATGGGAGTATTTGGAGGTTCTATAAAGTCATCATCAGGGGAGGGAGGGAGAGAAGTTTCACTAAACCATCTGTCATTTATGTTTTTTGGATTTGATTGAGGTGATGCTGGGTCCAAGAGGGGAAGGATGCTGGGTCCAAGAGGGGAAGGAACAAGTAGGGCAGTGATAATCAATATTTCTAATGAAATTATTTTTTACATAAATTACAAGTTCTTCAAAGTGATTGCTAAATTCATTTATTTTTAAAGTTGCTGATTTCATTCCGTACAGTTGGGGATTGGGTTTGTGTTTGTGGTTCTTCAGATTCTCCATGATTATTGTCTGGTGTGGTTTGTACTATAAAAAAAATTATAATTAATATTTCAATAATCTCTGTATAACTTGCATTATTTGTTCATATTCAAACATGTATGGTTAAACATTAGACATTCTGTCACCACTCATTTCTTCTTTAGGAAAGTACTCTTCTAGCCACTCAAGTGCCATTTCTGTCAAAATAAAGAATGGTTAGGATTGCTTATGTGAATTTCTTATATAATGAATGGTAATAATAGAGAAATAAATAAAATGTATTTAAATGTTGGTAACATATTTTTGTCTAATGTGCTGTTGCTGTATATGAACCATTGTATTAAACTTAAAATATGAGATGTGCAGTTATGTTTCTGTATGGTACATTCAATAATATTGTGTGCTGCATGAAAAACGTATGTTTACATTTGTAAATGTTGAATTAAATATTGGAGTGCATTAAATGTTTTCAATGTTGGTGTAAGTATATGTTTTTTAGTTATTAGAAGGGTGCAAAATGTTCTTTTGTCCTCTGTGTTTTTGGGTTTCGTTGATGCTACTTGTCCACAGACTTTTATACTATCCGCTGACTCTCAAGCTGGTACAGTGTAGGTGAGTGTGATTTTTAGGTGTAATCATTAAAAATAGCTATAAGGAACTTGTAGAAAATTAGGGTGCACTCGTAAAAAGCTATGACATTCAGTAAAAAAACATTGTTAAAAGGATGTCATGGTTCAGTTGCACTGTTAAAAATCTATGAAATGTAGTGAGAAAATGTTAGAGGTAAAATCGAAAAACCAAAGAAATGTATGTTATGGTAAGCTAAGTAACCATAACTCATGCCACCACTGTGTACTGCTACGACTAACACTGACAACATCACAGTTGGCATAATTGAGGACATCATATATTACATGCGTTCTGATGAATATTCACCATAAAGGGTTCTGTTTACAATGTTGGTAGGAACATAGGGAGGTTAATCAGGATACGTCTCATGAAGTAATCCACTTATCAAAAAATGTCCTTATTTCATCTGTAATGTTCTATTGAAGTGTTGTTGTGCATTCTAAGGCCTTTGGGTGTATGCCATGTTACAAAAAATAAAGTTCAGTAAAGTTATACATACAGCAATGCAATGATATATACACATATGAAATGGCTGCAACATGGACCATTGCATTACAATATTTTTTATCTGGTAATATTGGCCCGTAGAATTAAAATTGAACTCAATGAAAATCTTGACTAATGTTAAATGACTAGACATTTTGTGTTACTTATAAAATACCTATGAAGAACTTCAATATGTAAGCATACAGGGAATTTGTAGTAAGGACGGAAGAACACTATTACCAGAAAATGTCAAAAAGATTAGAGTTCATCACCATGTTTAAAAATGAATTGTCTGTTTGTCCTCAGTTCATTGTTCCATGTATTTGCACCATGAGTTTAGGCCAAAGCGTAAGGAAAGTGCCTTAAGAACATATAATGTCTTGATATACAGCACCTTTAAAGTTTTAAAATTTTCAATGTCACTGAACAAAAACAACCGGTCTGGATATCTGATGTCATCAATTATGCCATTTGTGATGTAATCTTTGATGTTGTGGGTGTTTATCTTAGCAATGCACAGTGTTGGCACTAGTTATGGTTGCTTAGCTTACCATAACTGGTGAATTTCTTTGTTTTTTTCGATTTTAATTGTAACCATAACGTCCCTTTAACAACGTTTGTTTTACTGAATATTATAGGTTGTTATTAGTGCAACTTAACCATACCGTCCCTTTAACAAAGTTTTGTTCACTGAAGATATATATGATATTCAAAGTTTCGTGGTGTCTTTACTCCCATGGGGACTTTAAAGGGCTACGGAGACACAGAATGGGTCCCACTGGATACTGGAAAAGGTTTTAGGAACAATGAAATGGGCCCATTTAGCACACGGATCTGTAGAGAGAACCACAGAGTGGAATGTATGGAACCCTGGGAGAGTGCACAGAAAGTAATTTGAGGGACTAGCACAATCAAAAGGGTTCAATATGCAGTGGGAGAGGTGGAGGTGCACTGATAGGGAGCCTGTAGCACTACATGGACCGAAGGGCTTGGACTATGGGAGGACAGGAAGTACAGGAACACATTGTGAAGGACTGTGGCAGACTGGGAGGTTCCATACCCTCAATGATGAACAGTAAGGGTGACTGGGCGAGCCATTATATGAAATTTCTAGGAAGTAGTGGCGTATGGTGCAGTTGGAGACACAAAGTGCCATTGGGAAGAGAAAATAAGGGAATGGGACCACTGGGTCGTGTGATAGGGCACTGTAAGTGTCTGAATATCTTTTTGGGATTAGAAAGCCCAGGCAAGGGACGTAGGAGCAGCAGTGCAATGTGCAGTGGGTGAGTAGCAGCACTAACATGAAGAGATGCCCTAAAAAGTCACTTCCTAATAGAAGTCGTGCATCTCTCCTTCCACCGTCTAACTTTCCATTGGCTAAGACTGCTGCAATATTGATGGCTCTGGGGGCTCGAGGAAAGTCAAGAAATAGACAGGTGGACAAAGTTTAAAGCAACGTTCAATGGGCCCCTCTGAAGCATCTTCTGGTTGACAGAGCAGCAGCTTCACAACAGACCCTCTTTAAAATTGACATTCATTAAGACCTTAAGAGAGCCACATTTCTCTCGACCCAAAGCTATAAACTACATGTACAGCTTTGTCTATTTAGATGGGTCTGTTGGCTAGTTATCATGGTATGGTGATTGTGTACCCTTGTTTTTCATTGATGCCACACTTCAAGCTGATTGCCTCAGAGAAGACAATTCACCACAATCGTGTCATTATTTTATAATGACTCTGGTCTCTGGCTGCATGCAGACATTCGTTATTTGTTTGTGTTCTGGAGAATCTACTGCCAGTGTTCACCATAGCCAGGTTGTTCAACAGCAATGAGCCTCACTGACTCTTGTTTGAGGAGGCACTTTATGTGCGTGTTAGCAGAGACTCTGGCTTATGAAAGCTGCCCAATTGTTGTATCATAGTGCTATAACTTCCAGGTCTGTTAAGAAAGAAACATGTTGTATTTCGCATCATTAACAACTCTTCTAGATCATTGCATCGTTTAAAACAAAAAAGGTCTGACATTGTTCTCCGACTGTCTGATCGTCCCACTCCCATGCCGATGCGAGCACCAGTGTGGGGATTTTCGGTACTACATTCATCCATTACGGAGGAAGGATAGCTCAGGGGCAACATGTTTGTCTTGGAAGCAAGACAGCGCAGGTTTGAATCCCAATCATGTGCTTAGAAACCACTCGCTGGTATTAAGCGCATTATAAATGAACACGGTTGACTCCCAAAATCTACTTATGGTAATCCGAGCAGTGTAGGTAGACTGCCAGTGTTCTATGTGTGGAAGCACAGGCAGACATTCTGTGAGTCCGTGAGTTTCACATTGTAGACTGGCATGTAGCATGAGAGTCTTCAATTGGAGTCGGTATAACTGACATACACCTAATGTGTGCCACTGCTAAATGCGTTTTATTTAAGGAACACCCAACCCTTTCACACTGACCATACACAGCGTGGAGGCAGGGAAAACCTAACACTTTCAAGTTAAAGACAAGCAAGCTTCCACAATCTATTGAAGAAGCAAAGTTGTTAATGTGCGAAAAGTAAGCACAACATGTCCAATAAACAAAAGACAATGTGGTTTTATTCAAAGATAGAATAACATAGCAAATAATACTTATACGGAAACAAACTTGAACTTGCACAAAGCTGTATTTTTTAAAATTTGATTATGGAGTTGTAATGAACTTGCCTCGGCGATGGCATTATCCACGATAGAGAAGCTTGTCTCTGGTGTGATTTTTACGTGAATTAAGTAAAATGAAATGTTGCAGTGAAATTCAATCTAAGTTAACTATATACATCAGCTTGCTTGAATTGCTAACATTTAAAAGATACGCTTAATAATAGTGCATGTCTTGAATTTAATTATCCATTAAATGCAACTAAATTATAAAGAAACTCCTGTGGGATAATCTAAAATAGAATCAATCTAATTGAAAATGACGAGAACATAAATGTGGAACTCACAGCCACTTTGATAAATTAATTCCCCAAGAACAATGCCTCCTGAAGTATGCTCACATTGCATTAGCCATATATCTGTATTGATTATTTTTAATTGCCATTCCATTTACAAATTGGCTAGTTAATTAAACTGTATTATTTGTCCGCTGGTAGAGATAGTATGTATGCTGGAATTGTATTGAGTATGTATGCTGGAATTGTATTGTATACGTTCATGTGGTACTGACAAACTACAGTATTATTACTAATTCGCTCATGGCATATCATTGTACAGAGTTCTGTACCTAGCCATTGGTCGAAGTGGGCGGGAACGGTTGGGAGAGGCACTCCCCTACTTTTTTTTTTAAGCTTTACTAGTCCTATATTTTCTTTTTAATAGAAACCGTTCCTGAATGGATTAATTTTGAAATAAAGTTGTATGCAGAAGTTGAAACGTGCCTTTCAGTGTGCTGGATTGTTCATTCCATTAAAAAGCAGGTGTGTTTGTTTGGGTGTTTAGATTGAGCGTGGGATGGGGCATAGGGATGGGGTTTGTGGGGAGTCGGGGCAGGCCAGCGGGGAACATAGTTCCACTCCTTCTGTTCGTACACTTCAACCACTGTACCTAGCCTGAAGGAATCATGGCTATTTTATTTAAACGTGCAGCTAGATTTGTACTCTTTCACCCGCTAACCCATATCGAATCCCTCCATACTTCTACAAACATACAACTTGCCAAACAACTATTTCACATCACAGACACCTATAATACCCCACCCCCACACTGATACTAAACACCACTGGGCCAATCAGAACAGAGTGTGACTTGAGTTGCTAAGGCAACACAGTCCAGGGTGCCAATTCCCCCACCCACACATCCTGTGGAACCCAGACAGAGTGGCACCATTTGGAGGGCTTCTGTGGAGAAGCCTGCCAAAAAGTGGAACAAAGGGCCCGACCTTGGTTGGAGTTACAGAGACGGACACAAACGCCATTTTGGAAAAGAGTTCTGGCGAAAAGACCCAACCTGTGATTTTATATTAAATAAATAAACCGGCGGTATCTTTAACATTGCACCAAAAAGCGGTGCGTTTAAAACCAATGGGAAAATCCCATCGCGTGGTAACCACTGCCACCGGCCAGAAACTTGACAAGGGGGGACTGGACAGTGCCCCATTGGAAAAAGACCCAGGGGCAATCTAATTACCCCTTCCAGTACTTCCACAATATGATGGTTTGTACTGGTTCTGTTCACAATTTTGGACTAGTAATGCCAATGGTGACTTTACATGCCCTGTAAGTAGTTAGTCCCAGGGTATGGAGTCTATGTTTGGGGGACACTATGACACCCCTGTGTTACTGCACTGAAGGTGCTGTGTAACACATACACTAAAACAGATGATACCCTATGGAGTAAAAGACCCCATATCCCATAAGCACACAATAAGTCAAAGACATACCTCCAATCGTGCCTAAGAGTGGGAGGAAAAGAGTCTCACTCTTAGCAGGAGAAAAAACAAACCCCAAAAATCCAGCAAAGCTGCTGGGGGGCTCACTAGGTTTGGGAAATTAGCCTTATAAGAGAATTCTCCCTAACATATGCTGTGGTGGTTGTGGCCAGGGCCAAGAGTCTTGAGTGCATGGCCGAAGGCCATAGGCCATAGGCCATAGGCCATGCACCCAAGACTGTACGCCCTCGACACAACCACTGCAGCATAACACACCCATAGAATCAAACACCCATCAAATATCCAGAACGCAAAAGTTTGTGCACTGTTTTATATGTAGAGTTTGTATGTGAAGTTGTGTATGATTGTGTATATTTTCTTTGAGATTTAATGGCAAATAAACAATTTAGAGGGAGGTAATTTTGCTGTTTTTGTTGAAGGCGTACTGACAGTGTGGCTGCGAACAGAGGCACAATGCAAATTTGAGGAGTGTGTTGGTGTGCAGAAATGCTTGGGGAGGGTTGGGAGTAAAAGATGGGTCAAGTACTGTATTTGTTTAGGTGGCAGGTGCCCCTGATGTGTTTGCCATGTCCGCGGTCGTAGCGGCTGTTCATGGATATAATCAATGCACTACTGGCTTTTTCACTTTAGTATGATGTTGGTTTTGGGTTGTTAGTAGAGGATTGATTGTAATAAATATCCCCTATAAGGAGGCCACATACCATAGTCAAAATGTTTGGAATTATAGGTGTGTTATGCAACACACACACATAGTTTGGTACTTCAGTGGAGGTACTTTTAAACTTTAGTATTTCTTTTTTGTATGTGTTTAATAGAAGGTTGCTATTTGTGCAGTAGTTGGTAGTTTGTGGTAAGGCTAATGCATTTTGTAAGTGGCTTTCACTTCCGAAATATTTTTTCTGGATATGCTCTATTTCTTCCAGTAGTTGTTTGACTGTACCATGTAGAAGATTGGTATTTAAATTGACTAGTGCTAAAGCAGGACTTTTAGAATAGTAGAGTTTATGGCAAGATTTTTATAGTTGCATGATGTGTTGATATCATTTTGATATGATGGAAGGTGTTTTTGCAAATAGGTCCTGAAATGCAGCCTAATGAAAGTGCTTGTAGTCCAGGGTATTTGCGCACTGGACAGGTATCCATATTGTGAAGTAGTTTCATTTTCATTTTGTCTTTGCTTTTTACATACTTATTGAGGAAGTGGCGTAAAGATTTGAAAGATTTTTTGGCAATGTTACACATTGATGTGCACGGCCATTTGTAAACTAGACGTTTTGGTTTATTAGAATGGAGAGGTGATACTGAGTTTTTTGGGGATATTTTTGTGAGCAGAGTTTCTTGTTTCATAATGGTTTTATTATGTTGTTCATACCCTTGTCCACTTCTATGTATGGCAATTGGGTTTGTTTGCTTTTTTTCATGAAAATATGGTTGTGGTCATGGTGTGACTCCATTCACCTCCACTGATGTTTAAGGAGTTATTTTTGTTGATATTCAGTTTATTGAAAAGTGTTTTTTGTAATTTAGTAGTTAGTTTTGTTAGTGGTTTTATTCTGTTTAAAATAAAATAAATAACTTCCTTTTTAGAAGGATTGCACTGTTTATGAGAGCTTTTAGGATTACTTTCTATGGTAGATTTTAAGAGTTGTCCATGATTTCTCTCCTGTTTTATAAGGTTCTGAAGGAGTCTCTGGTAAACAAGGATTGCACAGTTTCTGAGAACTTTTAGGATTACTTTTCTATGGTAGGTTTTACGGTTGTCCATGATTTCTCTCCTGTCTTTATAAGGTTTTGAAGGAGTCTGTGGCGGAACATTTTTTGTAAAATATTTTTGGTATGGTTAGTTGCTACTATATCAAGATTTATAGGTGCAGCGTTAGTAGTAGTGGTAAGTGAAGTCTTGATAATCACTTTTTGTTTTGTTTTACATTTTGATAGAGGAGGGAAAGTTTCTGTAGTGGAAGCTTGTTTTGTTTCGCGTAATGACTGTATTAGCTGTTTTGTTTGAACTTTTTGTACAATATTTGGTAGAGATGGATGATTATTTTGGACACTTATTTTGATTTGCTCTAATTCTGCGTTTCTTTCTACTGAATTGCTTTTTGGTAGGCATTCTTTAGGGTTGTTTGTTGGAGAAAAAAAGTGTGTGTTGGGTTGTTGTACAGTGTATGCATGCTTTGTGCATGAGTGTCTGAGTATGATTGTAAGGATGATTGTGGAGGTGTGTGATTGTGCAATGGGCAGCTATATGAACTTGGGAAGGTTATTCTTGTATTTGTGTGTTAGTATACTGGTCTTGAGATGACAATATAAAGTATGCAACTGGTAAGGGGAAGCGGTAATAATACATCTAATGGGAAAGGGTTAATGCACTTCTATGTTCTACAACAGTAAAATGCTAGTGTGTTTGAGTAACAGACAATTATGTAAGTGTTGTACTTACTTTTTTGTATGGCAAGAGTAGGTTTCTTCAAAGTCGTTGTTCATACTTAAGAAGCTGCTGCTTTTCAGGAGAGTGGTCTTCACTACAATTGTAAAAGAAAGAAGTTAGTGAATATGTGTGTTTATAGCACTTTTGTTAATGTAGACATTGTTTTTTTTGTTGTAGTAGTAGTGTTTTCTTACAAGTGAGCACAGTATGCATATGCACTTTCCTTTGTCTATGTGCATTTTGTATATTTTATTTAGAATCTGTTAGTTGAATATGTTTTACAAATTAGTATTATAGTAAACGTATAGAGCACACTTGTTTTTTTAATGTTGTTGGATGTTAAGAGGTGGAAGAAATAATCATATGTTTTTTGTGCTATTTTTACAGGGTAAATGGCAGAGATTGTACAGAGAAGCATGCATTTGTGAAGGTGTGGGAAATAGAGGAGTAGGATTTCATATAGAGGCAGTGGTGTTGTTTGAGCTGGGAGCCTTTGTCATTATATTGTGTGTGTGTGTGCGCTTGAATGAACATGCATGTACTCATCCTGGCTGCGTGTAAATTTATAACACACTCGACAGTCTTTTTCATAATTATACTGTTATTTCTCCCATCTTTTAATATGAAATACAATTTTTTAAGATAGCTCTGTGAGTAAACAAACATTTGGAGAGGAGACAGGTTTGCAATTGATACTTTATCATACCAGATGGGATAAATGAAGCAAGGTCATTTTACAGTTTATCCAGGGTAAGTGGAAGTTACACTGTTTATATGTATTCTTAGAAGAGCTGTACATGTACTGTGTTGAAAATATTCATGCCTGTAGTCTGTGTTCATGCATGTGGATGTGAATGAATCTGCAAGTAGAAATATTGGCCAGTT
Source organism: Ambystoma mexicanum (assembly GCF_040938575.1). Taxonomy (NCBI): domain Eukaryota; kingdom Metazoa; phylum Chordata; class Amphibia; order Caudata; family Ambystomatidae; genus Ambystoma; species Ambystoma mexicanum. The sequence continues at coordinate 403,907,715 of NC_090939.1, read as the reverse complement.
TTATAGTATTTGAATTATGATGCCCAGTCAGATTTTCTCTGTGTCTAGCTAGACTGATACTAATATGGCAGAGTAATAGTTGACTAATGACCTGTATTTACTGAGCCATTCACATTGTAACTAATGCAAATGTTCTGATCTTGATAAGTTTTTATTTTTATCCAGTTTTACCAATGAATTTTAATCGTTATTCAAGTGTTATTGACTAAAGCCCACCTGCCAGTGATTTGCTGCAGTCGTGTTGTGCTATTGCTTTTTACCGCTTAACAAGTAATGAAAAACACGAGGGCAAGTGGATCAGGCAATTCATGACCCATGGTCTCATCTGCAGCGCCCCATGCTTGTTCGTTAATTTGAGTTCCTGCTAATATTACCAAAAATACTTTTAGCGTTTTGCGCGCAGCGCTTACAATCACCCGCCGTTTTTTGGGAATTAATAATTTCTTTAATAATGGTGTGGCAATTCTTAACTTTGCAATTGTAATCTTAATATTGAATCAGTTCATATGCCTCCCGCTGGAAAAGTCCGGTTGGCTGTGGATACTGTCACTGTAGGTGGATATTCAATATATATCCTCACCTAAAATGGCGGCACAAGTATTACAGAGCAGTACTGTGATGCTGGAAATGAATCGGAGGGACAGGGCCTCCGTATCCTTGTTCTTTACTGCTTTTTATCATGTGTTCTGTCGTGTGTTCCGCGCAGGAGTCCATGTGGGACTCCTGGCGGTGCAGCTCTCTCTTTTGGTTTTGGTGAACAGACCCATGGGATACCCTTATGGCACCCATGGGTGAGGGTACAATCCTGTGCCCCTAGTGTATGTTTTTGGGCACCTGTGTGTGGCCCACAGAGTATGGTATGGGCTGGTGGCAGCTCCATGCTGAATTTGACAGGTGCCCTGAGTATCCTCCTTTTTGGGATACCCAGGCCCTGCCATTGGAATCAGTTGATTCCTGATAGGAAACAAGATGGCCCCTGTGGCCTCTTGCTTTCTATTTCCTGTTACCTTGTTTTACCAAAGTCCTGGGAAGCCCTGACTCTGTCTCTTCCCCCTGACCGGCTGTTGGGTGGAAGTTCCATATATGGTGTTGTTGTGAAGTCCAGGCCAGACTGGCTGGAGCCTTCCCAGTGACTGTATGTTGTGGGTACACCCTGTGGGGCCTGGGTGAATGGAGTGTGTGACGAATATGCATTCTGTGTTGTGGGTGTCTAGTATCTGGTGTTTGACAAAATGATTGAGACAGCCCTGCCCAAAACTAGTATGAATGCAGTGTGGAGTGTTGAATGGCTGGGTACTTGTCCCAATACACATAACTTGTTGTGAGTGTCTGGAGAGGAGTGAATGGCCTGAATGCACTATGCACCTGATTGGATGCCTTCCTGCCTGCATGCCCTTCTGACCGATGGGTTGCCTGAGTCTGACCCAGAAGAATTAATGGGAGATCAACAGTATATCTGGGGACCTCTCACTGCTCGGAATTGTGTTCAGAAGCTGACGAGTAACTGGAGTGAAACTGAAGCTTAACCTTGAAGCCCTGGGTTATTTAGGCTGAAACCCAAGGTCCCAAAAAATGCAGAGGAAAGTCTGTGAGCCTGATAGAGTTAGATGTTGAGTTCTTGGATGTGATTGGTGGATGAATGCTGCAGGGGTACAATATAATGAGGCTAGACGCAGCAGCGTGCCCTCCCGAAGACACAGCCAGATGCTGAGAGGCAGGTAAACAACACGTTGAGTGTAATTGTTCATGGTTCCTGACCGCTATTGATTGCTGCCAATGGAAGCAATTGGAACCCTTATATTAATTTATGACCCCTATCTCTTTTTTCTTTAGCCATAATATTACGCATGGCTTACTGTGTGTGGATGCGAATGTGCAACTTGCAATCAATCACGCAAATCGTTTACACAACGGCAGTTTTTGGAAATGCTGCAGCTATTTAAATTATTGTGAAATTGCAACGGCATCACTCAAGATAATTTCGTGAGTGCTTAGTGTAGTGCACAACAATTTCTCTTTTCTCTGCCATATGTCCAGTTTAGCTACAATCGTAACAAAACAATACATTATTTTTTTGCTGTTTTCCCAATTCTCTTTTCCTACACTATAGAATCCAGCAATCAAGCTTATAAAATTGTTTACTCAACCTAACTGGCAAGTGAATGCCAAAGTAGATAAATATTTAAATTTGACACGTAACAATAATTACAACCAATTGTTAAGATGCAAGAACAAATGACAATTACAATTACTTACCCTTTAGTGTCCTTAACAGAACAGACAAGAATTCTCAGTAAATATACAATATATGTTTCTAAATTTAAGTGCAAATGTGGTTGCGCCGTAGGCTATATGTGTGCCTCCCATTGCTAACAGACGGTTATTTTTGTTTTTGCTTTTTCGGTTCTGGACTTTCTTCGTGCCACAACTTAAATTGGTAATATGCACTGTTTGTTTCTTTTGTTCCTGGCAAAAATGTTGACCTGTTGTATGATTTGTCATGGACTTTATATATTGGTCTACTCACTAAAAAATATCTATGACTGTATGTATTTGGAACATGTTATGCAACCCCTAATGCTACCTTCGTCTGGTCTATCCCAATTTCTAATGGGAATGTATAATTTCCTATAATTAGTTTAACCAACTGTAAACTAATGTGTCTTAAATGTATCAGCCTGAGAGGAAGAGCCAAGCTCGAAACATGTGTCAGGCTGAATCAAAAAATAATTAAATATTGTTCAACTGTACATTTTGAATTATATGGTGTGGTGCAGTGTAATTGTTTCAATCTTCTCTGTAATTCCATAATTGTGGGGTGCAGGGCAAGGCATCCACACCTTAACAAGTATCTGCTGCCGCGTACTCATAATTTACCTCATGACTGCAAGCACTGTGATTCTCTGTAGCTTTTGTTGCCCACTCTCTTTTCCAGTTTTATAGTAGTTGTTGCTGTAGGTCTGTTGCAATGACAACAGAATTGTACTGAGAGTGATTAATAGTAAATCTAAAGTGCTGATGTGTGATGATAGAGTTAGATGTTGAGTTCTTGGATGTGATTGGTGGATGATTGTGTGACTGTTTAACAGTAGACAATGAGGAAATGGTGCAGAGAGTGAAGTGGAAAGGATAGAAGGGTTGCCCCCAGTGTTACGCAATCCTCGAACATCGTGGGTGTCTGCGGGCAGAGTGGGCAACATCTGGGGTTTCTCAGCAAATGCAGCATGTACAGGGGACTGTAGGGATGGGCCAAGATGTTGTGGTTTGTGTTGAAAGAGGCTGTGTTTAGTGAAGATGGCAGAGGTGGAGAAAAGCAGGGTGTTGGTGGTTGGAGATATGTTTGTGCATGGTTTGCAGTAGCATGCTAAATGTAGGAATGTGGCAAAAAATGTTGATGTTAAAGGAATGGAGGTGGTGTGGAGCACTATGCCTGGTTTTAATGTGCAGGGAATTGGTCAAGTTTGAGGAGATATGGGCAGGGTAAACATTGCACATGTAGTTGTTTTGGTGCTTTGTATTTGGGGTATGCCAGTGCCCCTACTTTGTTGGCAGATTTAGAATATTTGGTTCAGGCAGTAATGAAAATAATTCCAAATGTCAAGGTTATTTTTTCTGGTTTAGTACCTAGGGCAATATGGGACAATAGTTTTGTTTTGTGTACTCAGCAGGTGGAAAGAAGATGTAGGGTGCGCTTTATTGAGATAGGTGGCAGAACCTCTTATTCTCTGTTTTACAGTAATGTTGGTATCATTATATTTGACCCACCTACAATTATTTTCTATATATGCAGTGTAGTGACGTGAATTGGTTGTGGGCGGTGCGTGGTAGAATATACCTAATGGTGTGAAGTTTTATTTTTACGAAGTGATAGTTTACTATTTGTAAATCCAGTTAGCTTGTAGTTCATTTTGTTACCATTTGCTTTCTAACCTGAAAGCATTACTATTATGTATTTACTAAGTGTCTGTATTTGTAAGGTGGTAAGACGCCCACACTGTTCAATTCGCTAGTGACCGAAAGTGGGATAGTACAAACACATGTGTGCAAATTATAGGCCATTAATATATAAGTGCGGTCATTGGGGTCAGGGTCGGCGGCGTGGGCGAAGGGGGTTGTAGCAGGGTTTGTTCCGACATTTTCATACAACCACTTTTTGTCAGGGCTCAAGACTACGTTTTACGTGAGTTGCCGTGTGAAGAGGAGGTGTGATGTGATGAGGTGACAGGTGGTGTGGCCTGACACTGGGAGTTGCTGGGAGAGTGCGACGTTCTCCAGAGGAACAAAATAAATCCGTACAAATGATGTCCGCATTGGTGAATAGTAGCAAACAATTTATGTTTTTCAAAAATATGTGTAATGCCACTGTGGAGTGAAGGTCAGCACCGTTGAATTGTTTCCTAGCTGAGCAAACCCACGCATGGTACACAGTATAAGGTTAAATTGTTTTTTGACCTTGAAACAAAGGGAGGATTGCAAACGGAATTCATGAAGGGAGGGATGTAAGACTTTCAAATATGATAATGTTGACCATTCAAAAATTGGACAAAGGAACATGTAATTTCATTTCACGAAAATTCGTTGAAGTGAACGGGGTGGAGTGTGTGTTTTACGCTGATAGAATGGAGATGCCGAATATTATGTAAGTTTTACTTTGGACAATTTAATACACAAACTAGTCAAATCATCATTTGGTGACATTATTGGTGGGGTAAATTGTATTTTTTGTTCTGTGTGGTATATTGCAATGACAGGCAATTACAGCTTGTGTGTGTAGTTTGTTTTGTTGTGGGCACATGGACAGTGCAGCATCGAGATGGGTGTAGTTCAGTAGTGGGTTCCCCCAGGTTCACAAACTCATAATTGAGCGCTAATATTTAATTAAAATGTTGTGTATGTGTTGTTCTTGGTTTTATTTAGCTCTCTGATTGCAGCATCAGCTTTAGAATCCCATTTTGAGCTGACCATACTCCGTAGCTTTAACTGGCACAGCAAACTGAAGAGTACTTTGACATTGTTTTGGTTGAGTTATCATTGTTTGACATCTGTGTTTATTAATAGTTGTAACAGGTGCACAAATTAATGAATAAAATGATAAACTGTAATAAGATCGGTTACTGAGGCACATTTCTGTTATCTTTTTTAAACAGCTACATCTTGAATGTCTGCAATTGTCATGGATTCCAACTGATGTTTGTTTTTACCGTCAGCTACAGATTAACGTCATTGGGTGGATCACAGTGACACTTTTTTGGGATGATCAACACAGGCCCATATGCCCGTATGCCATACTGGCGATAAGGACCAACTTGATATCATTTATGGTGGCATAGCACAAAGATCATGGCAAAGTCTTGCGATTCCAGTGCTTTCAATGCGTTCTTATATCAAGAAGGAACACCGCATGACTCACGATAAACATTTGTGGATCGAGAACGAAGAAAACAATTACCTATTTGCTTGCATATGTAAGTCTCTGGATTTTCTCAGAGCGTTTATTGTGAAATAAAAGTAGTTTACAAATTGTACAGTTTTGCTATTTCCTTTAAAAGTATGGTTTCATATTCAAAATTGGGACGCGCTGTGTTGTGAGATGATGTGTGTTGATATTCCGGGTTCTGCGTCAAGTAGCGTTATGATGTAGGTGAGGATTGGATGTGTTTTACTAGGCTGTATAGTAATGTTCTGGAGATATGTGGAGCATATCACTAGCTTTGGTGATGGTAGCCTCAGGGGCGGGGCATATGAATTAGTGCGGCCAGGGCAGTCCACCTTGAGCGATGCAGGAACCGATAAGATTATCACAAGATGGCCACGCCCTGCTGCATGATTTTGCGTGTGTAAAAAAGAGGAGAATGATGGTAAGGTGCATGGGAAATGTTTGTACGATCGATCAATGTATGCTTAGAAGTACATGCCCAAACACTTGGGAAAATAATATTGCTGAGTGCACTATTATTTTAATAGATCCATTTTTTGCTTCATGCGTTGCAGATGATTTTCTAAGGTCTGTTTCTGTATTATTTTTAATGTCTGTATGGTGTGTTTAAAAAAAATAAATTGGAAAGTACACTTAAAGTAATGGGTAATAATTTGTTTATATAGAAAAGTGTGGTGTCTTCCATTAGGAGGGCTGGTCTTACACCTGATTGTACCCCAGACAGGAAGCATCATTGGCGCCCCTTTTGCAACCTAAAATGGCAACAATATAACTTGGGTGCAGATGAGCACAGACCCTCTTACTATAGTATTTTGGGGCGTGATTCAGGGTGGACTATGCTTTGAATTAATAAACTAATTACAACTGCATGATCTTCCCTGCAGAATATTCCCACTATACAATGCATTATTCACCAATATAGATATGTTATCCATTCTCTTGAAAACTGGTTATAAAAAGAGGCATGTTAGTATGACTTCAATTCTACAGTTCACTATACAAATGTGGATCTTGCTCCAACTAAATGTAAGGTTAGTAAGATGGAGAGGTAAAAGGTATGGGTAAATCATATTGCTTGGCAATACTGTGATACAAGCGTCATCACAGGTGTTTGATGGGTGCAATGTCCACATACCTTTACAATGCACAGGCATTTACAAAGGGAATGCCACCAAGTTGTCGGTGAGGCGGTGCACACTGTGAGCCTACTTAGCAGACTTCTGCTAAGCTGTTGTATACAAATGAGTATGCTGGAATTTTCAAACACAACAAAGGAGGATTTCTGTGCTATAAAGGAAGTAGTTTGAATGCATAAATATACACATGCTTCCAATCACTGTATCAATAACTAGTCTGCCAAACATTGGCTTCAGTCCGATGTGCTCCACGCTACATTTAATGGTCGTCTTCATATCCTGCTGTCCAGTCAGTGCACTTTTGAGCCTTGCTTGCATTTCTAAACTCCCTGCCACTTCTTGATGTCCAAGTGCATAGCTGCCATGTGAGCCGCTCAGAGCCATTCCTGGCTTTTCTCGTTGCATGATTGGATTTGTAGTTTCATGTTTCCCTTGCTAAGTATGGGCCTACAAATTCCAGCATTTAAAGTCAAAAGCAAGAATAGGCTTGTGTTATCGGGCATGATATGGGACCACTTGACAGCTATGCAAGTGTCCATCAAAAACTCATGCTCCCGGCAGGTTTTGCGACTGCTCTTCACGCTCTGCTATGCCCAGTCGTGTTTTTTAAATGCTCCTGTAGCAGATGTGTTACCACGTGTGGGTTTTTAGGTAAACTAAAGCATGTGTGCGCCCTATATTTTTAAGAAGTCTGTCCCTTATTTCAGAGAACACCTCATGGTGCCCACAGTAGTGAGGCGTTCAGCAAATGGTTATTTTCTTAAATCCTATCAGTGTAAATTCAGGTTCTTAGGGTTTTCAATTCCAGTTATAAATACATGATAGTACATATTCTAGAAGGCACAGAGATCTAAATTAAGTGCTACGAGACGAGTGACTAGGCAGGTTCAACCTGATGGGGTCCAGTCCTGCTCCCCAGACACACATGTGGTCTGGTGCTACATCCCTAGTCTCACCACAGCGTTTTAGTCCTATGCCACAGGCGTCCCTGCGTGTCTGAAGGTTTAGCATAGGTGCCAGAGTTTTGAAGTGTGTGTTTGTGTGTGCGCGCGCAATGCCGGTCTTTGTATCAGGCCATATATTTTTGAAATGTCAAAATTAACTTGCAGGATTAAAATCACATCTTTTAATCCTGCGTGTTAATTTTGCTTCCCATTCACACCTCTTTCACACTCCCTTTCACACCTAATGGTGGTGGCGCCCCTTGGAGGCTGGCACATCAGGCAGCCGCCTGCATGGCCTGATGCAAAGACCGGCCCTATAATGTTTTTACTTATTTCATCACAAGGAAAATTTTCTTCCAGCCATTCCAAAGTAGTAGACATTTCTGTGTAAAAAGAAATATATATATTAATTTTACTGTACCTAATAAAGAAAGTTTATAAATATATAATATCAGTGAAAAGAACTATGCTAAAGGGACGTTATGGTTAAGTTGTGGTACTAAAAACCTATGAAATTCAGTGAAAAAGACTTTGCTAAAGGGACATTATGGTTAAGTTGCGCTACTAAAAACCTATGAAAATCAGTAAAAAAAAACGTTGTTAAAGGGACGTTATGGTTCAAAGTAAAACCGAAAACCCCCTGAAATTGGCAAGATATGGTAAGCTAAGCAACCATAACTCGTGCCACCACAGTGCACTGCTAATACCCAGGACATCAAAGATGACATCACAAATTTCATTGATGACATTGCTGATGACATCACATGTGCATTTCCTTTTCATGATAAGTTTGTACAAGGGATTATTATTATAATGTTGAAAAAAGTGTCAAGGATCATTGTAATAAATATCATGAGCTACGTAGTGCATTAAACAATGCATTGATATAAATAGCATTCTATTATGAAGGTCTTTGCAGTATAGTAAGCTACTCATGTATAAACATAAGCATTGTGTGCAGCATTCATGATGGAGGTGCAATATTCATAATCTTACCATGCTGAATAGTGAAATGATAAATGCTTTCTTATTAGAATTTTGCGTACTGTGCAACATGTAATAAGTAGCTAATAAAGCCCACTTACTACATTATTTCATTGTTACATACAAAACACAAAGACACAACAACACATACAAATATGAGTATATACAGGGAAAGTGAAGTAAGCAAAAAAGCAGCAGTAGTACAAGAAAGTGTTCATTACGTAACTGATTATCTTTATGCAAATAACTGATTGCTCTGTTTCAAAGCTGCTAGTTCTCATATGTATATGTATCACATGATGTGACTGGACCCTAAGGAAAGTAGTGTGAGTACAATGTATACAAATATGAGCATATACAGAGAAAGTACAGTAATAAAAAAAAGCAACATAACTATCAGAAAGTCCTGATAACCCTACTGATGATCTTCATGCACAGAAAGGATTGCTGCCTTTCAAGCCTGTGTCTTTCTCTATGTATATGTTTCATATGATGTGACTGGACCCTAAGGGAATTACTGTAAGAACATTCTTGAAGGATAAGTCTACACATATAGTACCTTTTGAATTTTTAGTTCTTGACTGTTACTGAAGAAAACCATGTAGCTTAGATATGTCAGTAAAGGAAAAAAGAGGGAGCCAGACATGTGATGTCATCAGTGATGTCCTTGGTGTTAGTCTTAGCAGTGCATGGTTTGTGGCGTGAGTTATGGGTGCTGAGGTTTTACTTCGAACCATAAAGTCAGTTTAACAAAGTGTCTTTCACTGAATTTCAGAGGTTTTTAGTAGCGCAACTTAACCATAACGTCCCTTTAACAAAGTTATTTTCACTGAATATATATATGCATAAACATGCTATGCCATTTTATCTGAGCACAGTCTTGCCCAGAACAGTGGCAGACTGGTTTTCATATGCTACTGTCAGATGAGCGATCACCCCACTCACCTTGCATGGGGACAGTCCATGGATATGACAGCCCAATGTGACCCTATTCAAGAGTCACCTATTGTCCTGGCAGTCTTTCTCATGGATATATTTCAACACCTCAAAGAGGTCTTATTTTGCTCAAGAATGCAGTTCCCCAAGTGTGCAACATAGCTATATATTGACCCCCTGTCCCTTTAATTTTCAATTTCCCTATGCATTTCTATTTTTATTTCTTGAACGACTAGTTGTCATTTTTCAACAGAAATTACTTATAAAGTAGGCAATAACAGAGTGAAGGCAACCTTTGGGTGCAGTGACTTTATACATTACATTGCTTGATTGACTTATACAGGGTGATGAAGGGGTAAGAGTGAGAACATATACCAGGGAGAGGGGCTGGATGACATCATATATTTTAACTTTGACAGCCTGAGGTCAGTTTTTACACATTCACAAATCACATAATAGTCCTGAGGGCAGAGTATAAGAGAGGTGTCTTGGGCAGTTAGCTTGGATAGGAGTGTGGAAGGTTTTGGGGGCTTATTCCATCACCAGCTGACTGGGGGATTTTGAGCCATGATTCGTAAAGTTCCACTGAAGAGATAGATGGCTTAGGGTAGAGCATTCCAATGAAGTAGGGCAAGTAGGGAAAAGCAGTGAAAGAGGGATAAGGCACTGGGCGGCATAACGCTGATGGGTTGTGAAGAGACTAGAGGGGGAGTACAGTGAGATGCAGTCAGCATGGTAGTGGAGGGGGAACCCATGGATGGATTTATGGCTGAGTAGCAGGCATTATCAGAGAGTGAATTTACATGGAAAGTCATCCAGTGTGGTGATCGCAGGTAGTAGTGGAGGTGGGCCTGAGAAGATTGAAAAGGGTGCATGTTGCAAAGTTGTTGAGTGAAGCATAAGAGTAAAACGTTAGAGCAAGAAATAGTCTTGCTCAGTAGGTCAGGTAGCAGAGTACAATAGTAGACATGAGTGTTTCAGTTGTGTGGGGCAACAGGTGTGAGCAGAGTTGTCTCCTCTTAGTATGTGGAGTATGGCTGCAGTGGCAGTGATGAACTCAATACGTTTAAGTTCACTGGTAAAGTGAACACAAAGGTTGCACGCCATAAGTGGGCAGGTCAGGTGGGAATGAGATGGCTGGAGCATGAGGCATTGTAAAGCCCATTGAGTGGCATGTTGTGGTGAGGTAGTAGGCTATGCATTTGGAGACTGTGGAATGAAGGAGGGGAAGGAGAAAAAGATTTAAGTTTTTTCAGCAAAAAGTGATTTCTAAAGCCAATGGAGGAAATGTAATTGTCAAGGGAGGAAGTGCATCAGTAGTAGAGGAGTGGGCCTAGGCCTAATCCTTGAAGAACATCCATGCACAGTAGTGTTGTGGAGGAGCTACTGAAGTCTCAGGTTATGGAGAAGGCACAGTCAAAGAGATAGGAGGCCATGCGGCAGAGTATAGTGTCCTTGGAGCCAAGCAGGGACACATTTTGAAGGAGGGATGGGTGATTCACAATATCATATGCAGCAGCATTGTTTTTAAGGATGATAATAGAAGAATTGAGGAAATGTGACAGTGGCGGTCAGTTGGGATGTAATTGGTGACATGGATGAGACAGTCTGAGTGTTGCGAGTGGAATGCAGATTGAAGGGGTCATCAAAATAAACTAGCAAATTATACTTATACTTAATCAAACTTGAACTTACATATGGCCTCATTTTTAGAATGTTACTATAGGGCTGTAATTGAACTTGCCTCAATGATGGAAATGGAAGGGTCAGTAATTTAGTGTACCTCACAATAGTTGACTATGTGCTTTAAAACAAACCAATTGATGATTTTAGATTTATAGATAAGGAGAGGCACATGTCTGTAGAATTAGGTCTTTTTAGGGTCAAGCTTATACCTGATTTGTATCAGGGTGTGAGGTACCAGTTTAGAGAGAAAGGTTGAATAAGGTGGAGAGATGAGTGGAGGTGACGGGGGCAAATGTCTTAACAGTTTGAGGTACACCGTGTTATACTGGTGTGCATAATTGGTTGGCTGAGTGAAGCATGAGGGAATAGCAGTATAAAGAATACAGTATGTGGAAGATGGGAGCGGCTAGAATGAGGGAAGGGGTGGGAGAAATATATGAGGGGACAGACTGCCCCATAGTTTAAGGATTTTTGTGGTGAAGTAGGAGGCAGAGAGGAGGGAAAATAGCAGTTCTTGTCAGAAAAGTAAACCCTAGAGTGTTGTGGATAGCAAAGAGAGGAAACAGAAATGGTGTAAAATGGAGTATTGGCTGTGTCGAGAGCTGTAATTAGGGTCAATAGAGAATGCAGAAATTGAGTTATTGGTCTTTGCACCTGCGTAGTAAGCACAGATGAATGTCTGTCCTCAGCAGCTTGATGGCTAGATAGATCCATCGTTGATGACATAGGTAGGTGAGAGAAATGGAGCAGGCACTGCTGTGATTTTTGAATGGGTCACCAGTGCAGAGTGGAATTTGGTAAAAGTGAGCTCAATCGAGTGAGCAAGGGGACAAGAGAGAGCTTGGCATGAGATTTTGACTTCATGAAGATAGCAAAATAGGATGTTATTTTATGTTTGGTGATAGTTGACAGAGGGGAATGAGAAAGTAGGTTAGGAATAGAGAGAGTGAAGTGAATTAGAGATTGATCTAAGTGGAAAGGGCCAGAGATGATCATAGCATTGTATGAGATGGAGAGTGTTTGTTTTGGTGTGGTTTGGAAGGTTAGATAGGTTCACTTGATAATGGTCAGAGAGAGTGGAGTAAGGATTGATCTGTTGGGTGTCAAACATACTAGACAGATTGTGGTTGCCCTTTATGATGGCAGACACATCAGCTGGGAGCATTGCTTTTAAGAGATCAATCTCTGACAATTAGATGTTTAGCGTGCCCAGTGGCAGCTGAATGGGGAGGATGGGAACAAGGAATTAGAAGGAAACCTGCTCAAAGGAAGAGGGGGTGAAATCAATGAGGTGTTTGCGGTGCTTATGGTTTATACTTGTTCATTATGAGACTTACACCACCATATTTTTCAGAGAGAAAGGGGAGAGAGAAAGAGTCAAAGTTGGTGTGCATGGCTGCACGGGTGGTGATGTTATAGGAGGAAATCCGGTGATAGCATCACTGAGAGTTTGGGGAGATGGGAATCAAAATGATTGGTGAGAAACACTTTTTTTTTACTGAGAATGTCTTTAGGGGGAGACAGGAGGAGGATTTGAGAGGGGGTAGGCAGAGACTAAGGGAAGGAGAAAGGGAAATAGCAGTAAAGACAATTTAAGAACCACACTGTCCATCGCCAAGTATTGCATGTTAAATATCCAGTGTCCTAGTCAACCAAAAAATGCAATTAAAAATCAAAGGCTCCTATGCAACCTAAAAATGCTATTAAAAAAACACAGGGTTCTAGGTGACCAAAAAAGCTATTTTAAAAACACACAGTTCTAGATGGTCAAGCACTGCATGTTACATGACTTGTAGATTAACAACAAGAAATTTGAAAAAACATAGGGGCCCAGGTTAGCAAACACTGCATTTTAAATACTGCCTTGTCATGAGTTGGCCGGTACCCCAGCTGGGATTCCGCCCAACTTTTTTTGTGCTAGTGCTGTATTACCGCCAGTTCACGGGTTGGGAGCTGTTACTCCCCATTCTCCATTGGGTCCATTTGACCAAATGGGGAATTTTCTGCACAATTACTGTGCAGTAATACCGCCGGCAGTAATTAAGCCAACAATTGGCACTTTTCCAACAGTTTGGGTGGACCCTGAAATGTGGCAGTAACACTGTTACCACTGCATTTAAGGGCTATCGCCCAACTCATGACCAGGCCCTGGGTACTGGGCAACCAAATAGGTTATTTGAAAATAAAAAACGGATACTAGGAGACCAACATTGCAATTTAAAAGGTGCAAGTGATATAGGCATTAGTGGCAGTTCATAACAATATTCAAGCATTGGCAGCCATTTAGGAGGGGTCTGGATGATGCAGAGAAGAATGGAATGTGGAATCTCTGTGCTCACCCGGTGCAGAATTTAGCCTGTTCTGAAATGGTCACCTTCAATTTTATTCAAAAGGCAAATTCCCAAGCTGTACATGTGGCTCGTATTTCTCCATTGGAGAGCTGGAGACAACGTCCTCGCCCCTTTTCTTGCCCACAGAGGCTGCTCTGCAGCCCTTAGGTATGGACTGGATGTATGCATGTGAAGAGGGAGGGCAGTATTCCTGTGCTGAGCCCAGGCATACCTTTAACCTACTCTACAATTGCCACTTTCATGCACCAAACTTGCAATGGTAGCTAGGATTTTTCCTGTTGTTTTGTCTATCTCAGGACATTTATCAATCTTTATTTTGGAGGTGCCTTCAAAGTTATCAAACACCAAATATAAAGGTATTATGTGGGGTTTGACAGAAAATGTTGATATCATACAAAGAGTGCTTAAATGTGTGACACTCGCAGAGCCCTCCTCTCTCTGCCTCCCCAATCCTGCTTCTGTCCACCTCCTCTCCCCATAACTCTTCAACACTCAACAACTTCTCCCTTACATCTCCTATTGACTAGAACCCATTCTTTGCTGTGCCAATCCATCTTGCTCTCCTATCGACCCATTTATTCCCCAAATGGTCAAATACCTAGTCTTATTCACTTGTCTTTATCTCCATGAACCCTTTAAACATTCTCTCTTCACTGGACTCTTCCCTGCCTCCGTAAAATCTGTACAGTCTTACCGCTATTGAAGAAACCCTCTGCTCACTCAAACAGACCATTTTCTCTCATTCTCCATTATTCAAAATTCCTTGAGCAGGTGCTCTTCTATCAGATCACTAAGTACCTTGAGGACAATGGCCTGGAGACCCACTTCAATCTGGCTAGCACAATAAACACTCTACTGAGTCTGTACTCATGCATGTCTTCGACTTTCTCTCTGATGCTCACTACTCCAAACTCTCATCTATACTCATACGTTTAGTCCTTTCTTCCTCTTTCGACACTGTTGACCACTCCTCTATCCAGGACCTCAGGTTTCACAAATCTGCTTTTGCCTGGATTGCCTCCTTCCTGGGAAGTTGATCCTTTGATATCTCTTGGAACTTGCACAATTTTGACCCCACCCCTCACCCTGTCTGCATTCCCCAAGGTATGGAAGAAAACATATGTGTCCAGTGCACACCTACTCTTTGTGTAATTCTGCAGATATATACTTGTACAATTTCAAAAACAAATTTGGATGCAGGGGAGGTAACACGACCCTGACACGAAGTTGTCATAAATATGCAAACAATGATGTCCTAATCATAGGACTCACCTGTCCCCTGCACACCTTTGTGCTGTAGAAACAGCCATCAATTAGTATATATTGTTATTACAATTTATATCAATAGCATTCAGAGACAAATTCACACAGCAGTCTTAAAGATCTTGTGTAGGCTCCTTTTACTTTTTGATTAACAAAGCTTTAGGCATTTTGGGGTAGTAACCCCTTCAGGAACAAATGACAACTGCAAACACAAATGAAAAATGTTTCACTAAATATCTCGTAATTCCTAAATACAGATTTAATACAGAAGTGGTACATTCTTATATTAGTGTGAGTCATATGTCTACACCAAATGCATTCTCCATCCCTCGTGTTCAAGCAAAAGCAAGAGTATGCCCAAAAAGGTCCTCAAGATCATGCATGTATATACACAAAGTAGCAACTCGGTACAGAGAGAACCAATGGCCAGGATCATAAATTGTTATAGTTTAAAGATAAAGACAAGGTCTACCACCAACAGAAACCCTTTGTGCTAGAAGTATCATGCCCAGTTAGTTCAATGGAAATATTTTGAGTGTTGATCTAAACCAGACCAACCTGAAGTTGTGAACCTGTATGAAATGAAATGGAGGAACAAATGATACACGGCCACATTATGGGCTAAACAAATATCCACAGTTATGCAACCCAAGTTGCAGACTAAAGCCTACTCCTCTTACCTAAATTGTCCACAAGTGGTCATATGTTGTAAATCTATCTGTGAGAGACGAGCGCTGTACACGGATGGTTCCTGTGCACCTAGCTGAAAATGCGGTAAGGTGATAAGTTCCCCCAAAAGAATCGAGCTCTAGGGAGGAAAATCATGGACCACAGATTAATAATAATACCAATACAAATTAATTGCTCTGCTAATGCTCCGTTTATTAATACTATTGCTAGAGAAACAAATTGGCGAGAATCTAAAGTGGGAGGAGGTAAGCCCTCAATGCTTACCAAAGACTTTGAAGTCAAGTGGTAATGAGCTCCATGTTCAAACTATTTTGTTCGCTGACTCTCGTGTATCCAAAAGCTTGATACAACCCATGCACAGGAGTGATCACTTCCTCTCTGTTAATATTCAAGAAAGAAATAAAAAGCAGACTTTGCGTCTTTGTAGCTGAATTGGAATCATTATGGTGAAAAGAGCCTGATCGGCCATCTTAGAGAGGAATCAATGGAAGTCTAGAAAAGCTGATGGCAGATGAATAATGAGGTATATATACTCACCATTATTAAGGACCTTTTCTAATAAACTCAAAATAATCTGGATCAAGCAGCCCCCCCATAAACATGGGAGGGTAACCACATTCAAAAGTGAAAAGAAAATTACTTCAAGTGTAGTGAATACACAACTTAGTGTAGCAATACTCTTCCATAGATTCTCTAAGGTATACTCACTGAGTCAGAAAGAGAATCACAGTAAATTGGAGGAATTAAGAGTTTAGAGAATAGAGAGTCTTCACCCCAAAGGCTGAAGAATGGCTGATTGTGCCTTTTGTATGAATATTTCTCACGGTTGATTGCTAATCGTAGTGCGCTGTATTCTTAACCTAGTAATTATGCTAATTATAACATGAAAGCTGTGTAGTTTCGCACAATACTTATTATACATCACATATATTAACCAAAATGTAAACTTATTTACTTCACATTATTGTTCACATGCAGAAGTGCCTCTTAATCTAGACATTCAGGAACCTGCATAGGTGTTGAAGTCAACATTTAAATTGTCTTTCCAGTTAACCAATTGAAAGTATACATAATCATACAGGTAAATGTGAATTATAACTAATACAAGTCCCCCGAGTATACTAATTTTTCTGAAACCATAAATAAAAAGTAAAACAATAACAATAAATAATAATAGGACT
The DNA here is from genome assembly GCF_040938575.1 of Ambystoma mexicanum. Taxonomy (NCBI): domain Eukaryota; kingdom Metazoa; phylum Chordata; class Amphibia; order Caudata; family Ambystomatidae; genus Ambystoma; species Ambystoma mexicanum. The sequence goes on along the minus strand of NC_090939.1, from coordinate 403,891,107 downwards.
ACATTGGGGAAACAAATGGTCAGTTCTTTAATACAGACAATGTATATATCTATTGGAGGGGTAATGTTCTATTCACAAATAAAGGTGTTGATCTGAATCAAGAAAAATAAAGTGAAGTTCTATTGCCTACATTTTCCACCTCCAGATGTAAGTGGATTGCTGTCCTCTACATTACAAGAAATGATGTAGGTTAAATTATTCATTAAGACCTTTCAGGTGAAATGTGTCTAACCACTGTATCCAGTACATCTCCTATTGTAGAAATTGTGTTGTCTTGAATGAGAGGTCCTCACAACCTCAAGATCAGGAACCTAATCTGGGAGATGTTGTGATGTTGTTTTTGAAAATGCCTTGCCACAGGGGATTTACTGTTTTTTGTACAGATGTATGACTTGTGTCCTAACCAGCGCTCTTGGGCTGTTCTTGCAGTCTGGCCAATATGGGGTAAACCACACGTTCATATGATTCAGTCAACTACCCCTGATGAGGAGCAAGTAGCATAATGTCTAAGAGTAATATTCTCCCCTGTATGTGGGTGTGAACGTGTGCTGCTTTTGGTGACATTGTTGCAATTGCTGCATGCAAGACATGGAAATGTGATCTTTTTTGGTGCACATAGGGTTCTTCGTGTGTAAAATGGTATTTTCTCTGCTCTCACTTGCTTGTTTAATTTATGTCCCCCTCTATTGTACGCCATAATTGGTGGCTTACAAAATAGTTTCAGTGGTTGGGCATCTAGATGTAGGCATTTCCAATGCTTCTTGATTATCCGTGAGATATGCACACTTTGTCTGGAAAACTTAGATACATATAGTTACGAAATGTCGACACTCTGTTTGTTATATTGAAGCAATGTATCTCTCTCTACAAGATTGGCTCTTTCAATTGCCTCTAACAATACTTCTTTCGGATAGCCTTTTCCTATAAATCTTTTTTTCCAGATTATTACATTCATGTTGGAATGTCGTAGGATCTGAGATGATCCATTTAAACCGGAGAATTTGGCTGTACGGGAGGCTCTTGGTCATTGATCTTGGGTGTGCACTCGTATTTGTATTTTGTATTTGTCTATTTGTATGGCGCTCCAATCCCAGAGGTATCTGGGAGCATTTCTTATATAGAAAGGTTACAGACAGTACAATGGCAGAAATAGAGTTTTTTGCGCAATTTACATAGTATACATTATTCATGCGATACATTTACAGGTTTTACAGAATATTACTTAATTACATTTTTACATATTATACATTTGTGTGGCTGCCGAATATACCCCTCTGCCCTATGACACCCAGGACTCCCTCTCACATTCACCTGTCTCCCAGGGCAGTGTTTGCCTCCTTGGAGCCCAGTTTATACACCTCGGCACCCTGCGCCTTTCAAATCATCAGAGTAACCACCTTCTACACTCTGCACAGCAATACAGCACTGTACGATGTTTGCCAACACCATACATTATGTTTGCGACTGCCCTCCACCCAGTCGCCCATGCCCACTGGCCTCCCTGCACTCATAGTGGCCGGTCTCCTCACTCAGAAAGAGAACCGATCTGCGATACACATACAGCAGCCTATTCCCGCTCGCATTTACAGCCCCAACAGATGTATCAATTAACGCCCATCCCAGTCGCACACTTACTCGCGTCCTGGTGCCATGGCAACTCTGCCTAGACGCCTGTGTGCATGCGCGAGTTTCAGACACTGCTCCTTCGCGCACGCGCACTTCAAATTCCCCACACAGCTCGCTTTCAGACGAACGCGAGTATCCTGACTACTCGGACCTAGCGCGCGCGACTCACACAGAGTTTTAAGGTTAGTTCCTCACCCAAGCAAGGCCTTCCTTGCACCCCGCTCATGATCCCCCATAAAGCCATGATTTTTTACTAAGAGCAAGTCTCTGCCATTTTTGTCTCCCTCCTCCTCTCCTCAGAGCTGACTCCCAGTTCCCAGACCTCCTGGCTGGCACTGATTTCCTGCCCCCGTGTTAGAACTCTCACAACGGAGGCACCGCAGAACCACGCACGGCTTCTCCGCAGACATAAGGTGCCCTTTGTGCTCCCTCTACACTACAGAGCTCCAGTCAGGTGTTTATGCCATAGCTGACCCACAACCCTGTCTTTCTCCTTCATTCACGGATCACCTCACAGTGAATTTTCCACACCTTTGAGAAACCAGGACACCGACCACCGTCATGCTGGTTCAATACTAACCAGTTTTTTAACCTCCTCACCAATGTACAAGGTTAGTGATCGGGACCGGAGGGATACCCCTTAGTAAAGCCTCTCACTGGCTTTTATTAATTTTTTACATTCTCAGGAATGATCCACCTCCTGGAACATGCAACAATATGTATTCATATTGTTTTTTACCCATAGGGAGACCTGCTTTACCTGGCCCCAGAAGAAGGCTGCTACCCTTTTACAGCCGAAACGTCCTATGTCATCGCGCCCTGACCAAAAACCTTTTGAACGATGACCTGAATCTCTACCACTACCTTTATGTTGACGTCGCCTATAGCAGACCCTATTTCTAGGTTTCTTGATCATTAAGCGATAAGCTTTGTGTTGTGCAGACGATTGTTGATACTGTTGCAATACATTGTTTGGTTGGCAAATATGATGTAATACTTTGCAAAACTGTACACAGGCAAGACAATGCAGCACAAGTATATAGGTGTGTTGACAACGCACCACAGTAATTTTGTAAATGTACCTCTTCTTTGAACTTCTAGTACATTTCAAAATGTCACTTTAGTATTCTGGTTTGTATGGACTAATAAAGGCTAGATTCAGTGACCCCCTGTCACCAATGAACATGTAATTTCCTTCAATATGCACTAAATATTTGCAATACATGTTTCCTCTTTAACACCACTTGCCGAGCTGGTGACAAGGTTTATTTTCTATTTTCTACATTTGTTTTTCAATGTCTACACATGTGGCCTAATTAATAAAGGACACAGTAATTGTTTTCCCAGTATTTGGATCAGAACCTTCCTCCAATAATGCATACTTATTTTGATGTATTAGCACGAATATGGAGGTCTGTTAGAATCATCACTACAACAATCTATTGTAGTACAAATGTTTGAGGGCAGGACTACCCCCTGTACAAAGTATCAGCCAAGCCTTTCCGTCCTGCCCGACCATAGGCTATCCCTTTTGTTACAAATGCCGGAAATAAGGGCCATGAGGCAGAGGGGGGCTAGGGCTCTTGAGCGAGGAGCCACGTTTTCTCATTCCTCCTGAAAGGGTGATAGGCATGTTCATTTAGTAATGGAAGGGGTAGAGTGTTCCATAATTTGGCAGCTAGAACGGGGAAGCTGCTACCTCTTGTCTTTTGTTGTTTGAAGTTTGGGATTTTAAGGCAGTGTGCCTGTGCCAATCTTGTCGGGTGATCTGAAGTATTGCAAGCAAAGTTCTTATTCAGGCATCTTGGAACTAGATTGGCGAGGTATTTGTGGGTAAGTGAAAGGGTTTTGAAGGCAATCTCTGCTTAACCGATTCAAGTTACGTCTTACCCCTGATAAATGTTGTGATTTAGGGATATTCAAGCAGCCCTTATAGCATTATATTGAAGACTTTGCAACTTTTTAAAATTCTGTCGACTAGTTCCAAGGTAGAGTGCATTACAGTACATTATCTAGATTGGAGAGTACTAGTGCTCTAGCTATAGAGATACAGGTAGGTGTGGAGAGGAACGGTCTGCATGCCGTCATGTGCTTGCAGGTGTAAGCTGTTGAAGAGGCTGTTGCAGTGACCTGTCTTGATAGATTTAGGGATGAGTCTATGTAAATCCCAAGGGTTTTCACCTCCTTGGAAACCTTGATAGAGTTACTGTCAATATTAAAGGAGTCAAATTGTTTGTCTAGTCTGTTAAATTTAAGCTTGGAGCCTAAGAGGAAAAGCTCTGTCTTCCAGTCATTGAGACAGAGTCTGTGTTTAGCTATCCATGCCTGGATGATGCTGTAAATGTCATTGAGTACTTTGGCATCTGTGTCATAGTCTCCTGTGACGGGTATGAGTATCTGGGTGTCGTCTGCGTAATTGGTGTATGTGACACCCAGATAGTCAGGTCGTCAAACAAAGGCTTCGTAAATACATTGTATAGAGTGGGAGACACACAGGAGCATTGGGGGACACCACATGTAACTGGTGCCGGTTCGGCAGAGGCTGATTGTGAGAAAACTCTTATTGATCTATTATCAAGGAAGGACTGGATCCAATAGTGTCGGAAAAGAATGCTGCTGAGGTAAGGTGCGTGCAGAGGACTTTGTAGTCTACTAAGTCAAATGCAGCCAACAGATCTAGTAGCAGGAGGAGAGCGAGTTTGCCTTTGTCTTTTATTTACTCAATTTGGGTTTTTAGGTCAATTAGGGGCGTTTCGGGGCTGTGCCTAGGTGTAAAGCCTGATTGCCTAAGGCCAAATAGGTTGTTTGCTTCTAGATGATCTTGAATTTGCAGATAAGCTGCTCTATCAATAATTTTCAGAAGGGCTGTGTTGACAGTGTATAGTTTGTAGGGATATTAGGGTCTAGGGTTGGCTTCTTAAGAAGCGGGAGGACCCGGGCATCTTTAAGGTTGTTGGTCACAATGCCTGTTTCGAATGACGTGTTTATTAGTTCCTTGACTGCCTCTTTAATGATGGGCGTGGAGCAAATGTCCCCTTGGCATCTTGAGGGTTTTAGTTTGGTAAGTATGTCCTCTACCTCCTTAATAGTGAGAGGAGAGAAATTGAATAGGATCTGGGTGTTTAGGCAGGGAGTCGAGGTCTTAAGTTTGGAATCCGTATCCAGGATCATACATTTTTTAGATTGAATTTTATTTTGTAGCATTTTTATTTTGTTCAGTAATGCTGCCTGAATGTTGGTGCACCATGTGGTATCTTTAGTGCAGGTCACTGGCGGTGGTGCCGGGGATTCCAGCTCTCTGAGAACATTAAAGAGTTCTTTAGTGTTTTATTTGGCTTGGATGATATGGCTATTGTAGGTATCTTTTTTAGTTTGTAAGATTGCCTCCTTGTAATTAATGGAGGCTGTTAGAAAGATGTCTTTGTTAGAGGCTGTTGGATGACTCTTCCAGAGTGCTTCTGAATTTCTTTTGGATTTGCGCAAAGATCTAAGGTGTGGTGTGAACATGAGTTCAGATGCGTGAGGGGTTTGGTTTTTCGTAAATTAAAATTATTAAAATTGTAATAAATTACTCACATCGGTTCGTTGTGATATATGTTGGTCATTAACTGACCATAAGAGATCTCTACTTGCACATCCAGGAAGTGCATTTGTGGGTGCCAATTTCTCTGGTAACTTTGATTCTAGAGTGTACCTGATTGAGGTATTGAAAGAAGTCAAGGAGTTCTGTCATTGTGCCACACCAGATTCCAAAAATATCACTCCTGTATAGTCTCCAGAATAACAACCTCTCTGACCAGATGGCATTGTCTAATAGGTACATTATTGAGTTTGCATATGAATGTGTCACAGCAGAACCCATGGATGTCCCCGAAGCTTGAGAATAGAAATTGCTGTTTCATCTGAAGTCGTTTTTTTTTTGTTTAACTTTTATTTTTGCTGGCAGAGGTTTACAGCAAACACACATGTCAAAAAGCAGGCAAAACATTTACCATGCACATAACATAGAGCCTGTAAGGGCAAAAAAAAACAGGTGTGACAATATCAGATCGCAATGTACCACAACATTTAAATGCCTTACTGTGGACCCAGGGAGGTGCCACTCTCAGATGGCTCTTGGCTGCTAAGGTTGCTGTTGAATGTTGACCATATGTTCTTGGGGTGAGAGTGGAAAGGGAGCATAGTAAGGAACTCTTCTTCGCAGTTTCGAGACCATGTGAGTACGTTTAGCCACTTCTGAAATGTCGGGGGGTGGGACTCTTCCAGCTATGAAGTACACATTTCTTGGCTACAATGCAGCTTATGTTTAAGAATCTAGCCATGCATTTAGTGTCGGTGGACTTGCACACCCCAAACAAGACTCCCAGTGGGTCAGGATCAACTACAGTTCCAGTAATCTCTGCCAGTGTCTCCAGGATTCTCTCCCAGAATTCCCCCAGTTTATGGCATGTCCAAAACATATGCAGATGGTCTGCATTTTCCGCCTTGCAGCAGGGGCAGGAGTGTGTGTTGGTTTGGGCGAATTTAGAGATCCTGAGGGGAGTATAGTAGAGTCTGTTCAGTAAGTTATACTGCATTGCTCGATGGTGGAAATTGAGAGACACTTGGTTAGTGTGTGAGCACATCCTTTCCCATAACTGGTCTGAGATCTCAAGGCCCAATTCTGCTGCCCACTCATTGTGTGCTCTGGAGGGCTGGGCCGGGGTGGCCGCCAACAGAATTTTATATAGCGAGTATACCACGCCACTAGCACCGCCCGAATTGGCAATGTATGCAACCCCTGGGGTGTTTTGGGGGCTCGTCGGGGAAGGTGGGCCATGCGGCACAGAATGCAGCACGTAGCCTGTAATACTGCAGGGTCTCCAGCACAGAGCCAGAGTGGCCCGGCCTCCATGTCTGTGGGTCTATAAATCTACCATCGGGATAGAAGTCTGTTAGTGCCCGGTAGCCTAGGGTCTCCCAGCGCCGAGCCAGGGCTGTGTCATGAGTGGGTTCCAGTCCGGGGAAACCCCATGCAGGGAGTCATTTATAGTAAGGGTGGGGTTCCGGTGTTGCATTCAATAGCTGATCCCAGGCATATAAGGTAGTCCCCACTGGGTTAATGGGTCAATCGGTAAATACTGCTGATGCAATATAAAGATCATTATATTGACCCCAGCGGGTGCAAGGGTTTCCTGCTTAACATGTAGATGGGTCCGGGACCCAGGGAACCAGTGAGTGGCATATTGGGCCTGTGCCACTATCCAGTACAGCATTTAGTCAGGAGCGGTGAAACCCCCCTTTTCATACGGGAGTGTAATATCTGACCATTTCTAGCACACCGCGCCGGAGTGCCATAGGAACTATACGCATGATTTCACTCAGGGCCAGATGGGTATGTTACTAAAAATGTATGCAACTTGGGAAGCAAGACCATCTTAACGAGAGAAAGCCTCCCAGCGAATGATAATGGGAGCGGGCGCCATCGCACCATCATTGACTCGACTAGCTGTGCAGCACCCAAGTAGTTGTCTGCTAGCAGGGTGGTCTTAGTTAGGTACACCCAAACTCCCAAGTATCTGATCCCACCAAGGGGACCAGCAGAGTGGGTAGTCAGTGGCCGGTTGTTGGGTAGAGTTGGTGAGCAGAAATACCTCGAATTTGGAATAATTAATTGTAAATCCTGAGAAGGTGCCTATGCGCATCATGTCTCGCAGTATGGGATCAAGATGGGTGGTGGGGTCCCTAATGTATAATAGGACATCATCCGCGTACAGGGATATAATCAGAGAGATAATATCTTTCAGCCATATTCCCCTATGGGAGTGGCGTGCCCTGATGTAGTCTGCCATTGGCTCTATCGCTAGTGCGAAGAGGATCGGGGAGAATGGGCAGCCCTGTCGGGTGCGTCTGAAGAGTGTGAACAGCTTGGACGTCAAGAAATTGACCCGGACCCTGGCCACTGGAGAGGTGTATAGTAATTTAATGTATCAAATCGTGTTGGGGCCAATGCCCATTGTCTTCAATACCAGCCACATATACTTCCACAACACCCTATTGAATGCTTTTTGAGTGTCTAGTGTGACCGCACAGCGTTCGAATCCTGGTCAATCCGGGACATTACATTGAACAGTCGCCTGATGTTATGGGAAATAGACCTTCCTGGTACAAAGCCTGCTTGATCTTCATGGACCAGGTGTGTCATAATCGGGAGGAAGCGGTTCGCTATCACTTTAGCAAAGATCTTAGTGTCCAAGTTCATAAGGGAGAGGGGCCTGTACGAACCACATTCGTCACCAGGTTTGTCGGGCTTAAGCAGCACTGTTATCACAGCTTCACGCAGGGAGGGCGGTAGAACGGACGACTCCTCCCAGACCTCCAGTAGCTTGGCTTGTGTGGAGTAAGAAGTGTAGTGTCTATTAGGCCCCCACGATGGTGCTATGTTCATTGCCAATTGACCTGTAGAGTGTGTTTCTTGTAGTAACAGTATTTTACTGCTGTGTCTATGGGCATAGGCCATGATTGTGCAGGCCTTGGTGTGGTTGCTTAGCCCCCAGACATTCCAGGACATTATAGTGTGGGCATTTTACCTGTCTAGGGCACATCCCAGCTAGTTTGTCGCAGTATATGTTCGCATTTTGCATTGTCACTCTTGAGACGCTCAGTCATAACGTGGTAAGCTGGTCTGTCATTTCCAATACAACTTCCCAGAACAATTCCTCCCCCCTCCCTCGCCATCCAACCATGGCCGGCAGCGCCCTTGCCTTCCCCCTCAACGTATACGGACCTACACCAACTCGGTCCAGCTACTCTATGGGCCCAACAGGGGCCAACCAGCAGTAATCCTTCTAAATAAGCCGTTCCAACTGCAGTGGGGTGCGCTGTTGCTGCGCGGCCAACAAAGTAGGAGCATTGAAGATACCAACAAAGGCTACATACATCAGCGGTATGCATAACAGTCAAACTCTTACATTTTGCCAGTATGTGTAACAAGAAGGAAGATAAGTAAAGTATGTGGCATTTGCTCAGCAGATACACAAAGTATAAAAGCAGAGGGCAACGTCATAGATACATACATAGATCTGCATCGCATGAAACTCTATGGGGTGACGGTCAGAAAGTGACAGAACAGAAGTTGTCAAGGAGTGCACACAACCTGGAACAACCAAAAAAATGTTGTTATATAAGAGCCAATGTGGCAGACAGTACCATCATCTCATCAAAGAACGAATATCCCAGAACCAGTGTGAGTAGTATAGCGGCTGGACACGTCTGTGATAAGTCATTATCCATGTGTTCCTCAGGTGAGGCCTGAGGCGGTATCTGCACCTCTATGAATTTCACTGCCTCCTCTGGGACAGTAAAGAAGTACATCTTTCCTTTATAGGTGAACTTGAGTCGGGCCGGGAATAGTATAGCGTAGTGGACGTTGCACTCTCTCAATAATTTCTTCACCCTGAGGAATTGGCGCCTCTCCTGTTGTACTCCCACAGAGAAGTCAGGGAAGATCCTGATGGTTTGGGAGCCCAGGCGCAGTTCACCCTTCTTCCCTGAAAGGCGGAGGATCAGATCCCTATCCCTCTAATTAAGGATCCTGACGATGACAGGCCTGAGGAAGTCCCCAGGCTTAGGCCGTGGGGACAGGACCCGATGGGCTCTCTTGACAGTCAAAAAAGGGGACAGGACAGGATTGTCAAGTAGCTCCTGTAGCAGGTTTTCAACCACCAGCTCCATGCGGCCCGTAAGAGCGTTCTCCGGGACCCCGATAATTCGAACGTTATTCCTGCGAGACCGAGAGTCTAGGTCATAACATTTTGCCTTCACAGTCTTCATGTCACGGGTCAAGGAGGCCACTGTGTCTTGAAGAGCGTGTAATCCATCCTCGTTGGTGTCAATTCTGACTTCTACTTCTGTGATCCTGGTCCCGGCCTAGTCCACCCTTGATTTGAGTGAAGCAACATTTACATTAATGTCGTCCAGTTTTTTGTGGAAGGAGACAAAGTTTTTGGCCATGGATTCCATCATTGTAGAGAGGTCAGAGGTCAGAGTGCTGGGGTGCGAATCCGGCTCCTCCATGCTAGATGACGCATGTCCCGACTCCAGCCTGGGTGTCGCTTTAGAAAACTTATCCATTGCTCGATTAGAAAGGTGCGGTGGTGCCAGAACAAGGTGACTGAGGGTGGTATGGAAACAGGAACTTAATCCTATGCAGATAGCGCACACCGGGTGCTTCAAGGGTGAATGAGCTATTCAGGAGGAGGCCCAAGGAAGCAACAGCAGTTTAGCCCTGAGGATCTGCAGTTAAAAAAGGATGCAGGAGCCTTTCTGTGGGAGAGTGGTCAGAGTAGTCTCCAACACTGAGTGTATAGAGGTTGGGACGATGGGAATAGAGAAGGAGGTGGTAGCAAAGACGGAGTAAGTGCATGCCCAGTCGCTGTGCCATAATGCTCCTACGTATGGGTGAGAGCTGAGGAAGGGAATGCTGAGGGCCAGGATAGGTCCGGGTCTCTCCCCGCTGCTGGGTGTTCCGTGGCTCGTGGGTGTGAGCAGTATGGTGTGCAGCAGGGCACAAGGGGGGACCTAGGCAGGCAGGGGGTGCCAAAGCAGGGCAGGCCCCAGGCTCAGCACGCATTGACGGTCAACCCTCAGCCGCTCACCCGCGCTTATGATGAAGGCAGTTCTAACCGCGGTTCGACGGCGCACCACCGTGCTCCAGGAACATCTGTGGCAGAGGATTCGAGCACCGGAATCAATACAGCTACAGCCCCCGAGCCCATCCCAGCGGACGGGCAGCCGTCCGATGAGAACCGGGAGAGAAGGAGGTAGTATGGGCGGTCTGCCGCATAATGGAAGCAGGAGGGCCAAGTCCACAGCCCCAGACAGGTGGCACTGGCAGGTTGGTATAGGCCATGGTGCGCTGTGCCAGGAGGGTGCTACCCCGGCCCGTAGTAGAGAAGCACGCCAGCTCTTTGTTGAGCCTGAACGGGATTGAGCGGTCGCCCGTAGCCCTGTGTGGCCTGCTGTGAGGCTGCCTTCCAGGCCCCGTTGGGCCTTCAGTACGTTTTATTCAGGTACTGTGTGTTGTTTATGGCGCTCCGTGCACGTTGTGCTGCACCCTGCCCGCTCCCTCCACCACACTTCCTGGTCCTCCTCTCCCCGCTCCCTTTAGCCTCCCTGGCCGCCCTCCCCCACTCTGATTGGTTGCCCTCATAGTCCCTCCAGGACCACGCGACGACTGCTCTCCACGCTTGCTTCTTTGTTGAGCCTGAGCGGGATTGAGCGGTCACCCGTAGCCCTGTGTGGCCTGCTGTGAGGCTGCCTTCCAGGCCCCGTTGGGCCTTCAGTAAGTTTTATTCAGGCAGTGTGTGTTGTTTTTTTGGCGCTCCGTGCGTGTTGTGCTGCCCCATGCCCCCTCCCTCCACCGCACTTCCTGGTCCTCCTCTCCCCGCTCCCTTCCCGCCTCCCTGCCTGCCCACACCCCCCTCTGATTGGTTGTCCAGACCGGCAGCCCCCTCGGCTAAGGGCCCCTAGTCAAAGGGCGGCTCCTAAGGCTGCCGCTCCCTGTGTCTGCAGGTGTCCACAGGGGACGCCAGGCGCCGGTCCGCCATTCTTTCTGGTTAGCTCCACCTGCTCGCCCAGCCCAACAACCTATACCTTTTCTTTCCTTTTCACTCACATGGTTTCTACACTACAGTGTGTATCGCTTATTGTGGTAAACTAGGCTTTTTCTGCCCTCGCAGGACACTCAAACTTAGGTGGCCTCTACACTGGGTACCTAATTCGTATTTACTGTGTTACTGTTGCTCTGTAATTGTGGTAAACTAGGGCTTGCCGCTTCACTCCTGTCCGCTTGCTCGTGTCTTTCTCCCCCCCCACTCGCTCCTTATTCCATGGTGCTCTCTATCCCTCCTATTTTCTCTAAATGCTTCTCCATTGACTATCCTGCTCTCCTCACTAAATCTGGTAGGAAAAAGTTTAAAAAGGATATCCTGGTCTCCAACCCAGGCCTCCCTATCGCTGACACCTATACTAGTCCTCCTCCAAGGAAACTCTTACTGACATCCTCTTTTTTGTGCCTTCCCCTGACCAATGGACCCTTCATATGGTCTCGGTGCTCTCTCCCTTCTCCTCTTCTCCCATTTATGGTGGCACCCGTTGGGATGTCCTCCTGGCCCCCTTCTGCTCCTCTAAGGCCATCATTAATGCCTAAGCTAATGGGACCGTCTTGGTCCAAGGCCATCAGGCCAACCTCCATCTCTTTGATAGACGCTTCCCGCACCTCATCAACTTCCTTTCCTCTCCTGCTGTCCCCTCTTCTCTGTCGTCGGCTACCTTGCCTCCACCCTCTCACCCGGCCCTCTCTCTTGCTCCTTCCTCTTCATCTCCACAGGGCGTACCTCTGATCTGTACCCCTCCCCGGAAGTCCTTTAAGGATGGCAACCTTCTCCTCATTGCCACTCTCAACTCTCGCTCTGCCGTCAAACATTCCTCTGACATCTGTCGCCTTCTTGAGGAACTGGACCTTGACATCCTCGGTCTCACTGAGACGTGGTTCAAGGCCAGCTCTGTCACCAGCTTTAACACACTCCTACCTGACGGTTACAAGATCCTCTCCTTTCCCAGGCCCAACCGTGCTGGGGGGGTGTGGCCCTTATCTTCCCTGAGTGGATTCCTGCCACTGTCACCCCTACGCAGACCTACCACTCCTTTGAATGCCTTGTCTGCCGACTTTCTCTCTCTCCTAGCCATTCCCTTACCGTGGCTACTATCTATCGGCCACCTGGTCAAATTTCCTCCTTCCTGTCTGAGTGGGCTGACCTCTGCTCCTCACTCCTGTCCTCAACCACTCAACTCCTCTTTCTTGGAGACTTCAATAGCCACCTTGATGCTTCCTGTCCTCCCTCTGGACTCTCTCTCACTCTCTATTCTCCCGTCTGGGCCAACCCATTCTGCAGGGCACACTCTTGATGCTCTGATCTCTTCTGACCTTCCCCTCTCTGTCCCTCTCTCCACTCCTCTCTCCTGGAGAGAAGAGATCTCTACTTGCACATCCAGGAAGTGCATTTGTGGGTGCCAATTTCTATGGTAACTTTGATTCTAGTGTGTACCTGATTGAGGTATTGAAAGAAGTCAAGGAGTTCTGTCATTGTGCCACACCAGATTCCAAAAATATCACTCCTGTATAGTCTCCAGAATAACAACCTCTCTGACCAGATGGCATTGTCTAATAGGTACATTATTGAGTTTGCATATGAATGTGTCACAGCAGACCCCATGGATGTCCCCGAAGCTTGAGAATAGAAATTGCTGTTTCATCTGAAGTCGTTTTTTTTTTGTTTAACTTTTATTTTTGCTGGCAGAGGTTTACAGCAAACACACATGTCAAAAAGCAGTCAAAACATTTACCATGCACATAACATAGAGCCTGTAAGGGCAAAAAAAAAACAGGTGTGACAATATCAGATCGCAATGTACCACAACATTTAAATGTCTTACTGTGGACCCAGGGAGGTGCCACTCTCAGATGGCTCTTGGCTGCTAAGGTTGCTGTTGAATGTTGACCATATGTTCTTGGGGTGAGAGTGGAAAGGGAGCATAGTAAGGAACTCTTCTTCGCAGTTTCGAGAACATGTGAGTACGTTTAGCCACTTCTGAAATGTCAGGGGGAGGGACTCTTCCAGCTATGAAGTACACATTTCTTGGCTTATGTTTAAGAATCTAGCCATGCATTTAGTGTCGGTGGACTTGCACACCCCAAACAAGACTCCCAGTGGGTCAGGATCAACTACAGTTCCAGTAATCTCTGCCAGTGTCTCCAGGATTCTCTCCCAGAATTCCCCCAGTTTATGGCATGTCCAAAACATATGCAGATGGTCCGCATTTTCCACCTTGCAGCAGGGGCAGGAGTGTGTGTTGGTTTGGGCGAATTTAGAGCTCCTGAGGGGAGTATAGTAGAGTATGTTCAGTAAGTTATACTGCATTGCTCGATGGTGGAAATTGAGAGACACTTGGTTAGTGTGTGAGCACATCCTTTCCCATAACTGGACTGAGATCTCAAGGCCCAATTCCGCTGCCCACTCATTGTGTGCTCTGGAGGGCTGGGCCGGGGTGGCCGCCAACAGAATTTTATATAGCGAGTATACCACGCAACGAGCACTGCCCGAATTGGCAATGTATGCAACCCCTGGGGTGTTTTGGGGGCTCGTCGGGGAAGGTGGGCCATGCGGCACAGAATGCAGCACGAGCCTGTAATACTGCAGGGTCTCCAGCACAGAGCCAGAGTGGCCCGGCCTCCATGTCTGTGGGTCTATAAATCTACCATCGGGATAGAAGTCTGTTAGTGCCCGGTAGCCTAGGATCTCCCAGCGCCGAGCCAGGGCTGTGTCGTGAGTGGGTTCCAGTCCGGGGAAACCCCATGCAGGGAGTCATTTATAGTAAGGGTGGGGTTCCGGTGTTGCATTCAATAGCTGATCCCAGGCATATAAGGTAGTCCCCACTGGGTTAATGGGTCAATCGGTAAATACTGCTGATGCAATATAAAGATCATTATATTGACCCAAGCTGGTGCAAGGGTTTCCTGCTTAACATGTAGATGGGTCCGGGAGCCAGGGAACCAGTGGGCCAGTGGGTGGCATATTGGGCCTGTGCCACTATCCAGTACAGCATTTAGTCAGGAGCGGTGAAACCCCCCTTTTCATACGGGAGTGTAATATCTGACCATTTCTAGCACACCGCGCCGGAGTGCCATAGGAACTATGCGCATGATTTCACTCAGGGCCAGATGGGTATGTTACTAAAAATGTATGCAACTTGGGAAGCAAGACCATCTTAACGAGGGAAAGCCTCCCAGCGAGTGATAATGGGAGCGGGCGCCATCGCACCATCATTGACTCGACTAGCTGTGCAGCACCCAAGTAGTTGTCTGCTAGCAGGGTGGTCTTAGTTAGGTACACCCAAACTCCCAAGTATCTGATCCCACCAAGGGGACCAGCAGAGTGGGTAGTCAGTGGCCGGTTGTTGGGTAGAGTTGGTGAGCAGAAATACCTCGAATTTGGAATAATTAATTGTAAATCCTGAGAAGGTGCCTATGCGCGTCATGTCTCGCAGTATGGGATCAAGATGGGTGGTGGGGTCCCTAATGTATAATAGGACATCATCCGCGTACAGGGATATAATCAGAGAGATAATATCTTTCAGCCATATTCCCCTATGGGAGTGGCGTGCCCTGATGTAGTCTGCCATTGGCTCTATCGCTAGTGCGAAGAGGATCGGGGAGAATGGGCAGCCCTGTCGGGTGCGTCTGAAGAGTGTGAACAGCTTGGACGTCAAGAAATTGACCCGGACCCTGGCCACTGGAGAGGTGTATAGTAATTTAATGTATCAAATCGTGTTGGGGCCAATGCCCATTGTCTTCAATACCAGCCACATATACTTCCACGACACCCTATTGAATGCTTTTTGAGTGTCTAGTGTGACCGCACAGCGTTCGAATCCTGGTCAATCCGGGACATTACATTGAACAGTCGCCTGATGTTATGGGAAGTAGACCTTCCTGGTACAAAGCCTGCTTGGTCTTCATGGACCAGGTGTGTCATAATCGGGAGGAAGCGGTTCGCTATCACTTTAGCAAAGATCTTAGTGTCCAAGTTCATAAGGGAGAGGGGCCTGTACGAACCACATTCGTCGCCAGGTTTGTCGGGCTTAAGCAGCACTGTTATCACAGCTTCACGCAGGGAGGGCAGTAGAACGGACGACTCCTCCCAGACCTCCAGTAGCTTGGCTTGTGTGGAGTAAGAAGTGTAGTGTCTATTAGGCCCCCACGATGGTGCTATGTTCATTGCCAATTGACCTGTAGAGTGTGTTTCTTGTAGTAACAGTATTTTACTGCTGTGTCTATGGGCATAGGCCATGATTTTGCAGGCCTTGGTGTGGTTGCTTAGCCCGCAGACATTCCAGGACATTATAGTGTGGGCATTTTACCTGTCTAGGGCACATCCCAGCTAGTTTGTCGCAGTATATGTTCGCATTTTGCATTGTCACTCTTGAGACGCTCAGTCATAACGTGGTAAGCTGGTCTGTCATTTCCAATACAACTTCCCAGAACAATTCCTCCCCCCTCCCTCGCCATCCAACCATGGCCGGCAGCGCCCTTGCCTTCCCCCTCAACGTCTACGGACCTACACCAACTCGGTCCAGCTACTCTATGGGCCCAACAGGGGCCAACCAGCAGTAATCCTTCTAAATAAGACGTTGCAACTGCAGTGGGGTGCGCTGTTGCTGCGCGGCCAACAAAGTAGGAGCATTGAAGATACCAACAAAGGCTACATACATCAGCGGTATGCATAACAGTCAAACTCTTACATTTTGCCAGTATGTGTAACAAGAAGGAAGATAAGTAAAGTATGTGGCATTTGCTCAGCAGATCCACAAAGTATAAAAGCAGAGGGCAACGTCATAGATACATACATAGATCTGCATCGCATGAAACTCTATGGGGTGACGGTCAGAAAGTGAAAGAACAGAAGTTGTCAAGGAGTGCACACAACCTGGAACAACCAAAAAAATGTTGTTATATAAGAGCCAATGTGGCAGACAGTACCATCATCTCATCAAAGAACGAATATCCCAGAACCAGTGTGAGTAGTATAGCGGCTGGACACGTCTGTGATAAGTCATTATCCATGTGTTCCTCAGGTGAGGCCTGAGGCGGTATCTGCACCTCTATGAATTTCACTGCCTCCTCTGGGACAGTAAAGAAGTACATCTTTCCTTTATAGGTGAACTTGAGTCGGGCCGGGAATAGTATAGCGTAGTGGACGTTGCACTCTCTCAATAATTTCTTCACCCTGAGGAATTGGCGCCTCTCCTGTTGTACTCCCACAGAGAAGTCAGGGAAGATCCTGATGGTTTGGGAGCCCAGGCGCAGTTCACCCTTCTTCCCTGAAAGGCGGAGGATCAGATCCCTATCCCTATAATTAAGGATCCTGACGATGACAGGCCTGAGGAATTCCCCAGGCTTAGGCCGTGGGGACAGGACCCGATGGGCTCTCTTGACAGTCAAAAAAGGGGACAGGACAGGATTGTCAGGTAGCTCCTGTAGCAGGTTTTCAACCACCAGCTCCATGCGGCCCTTAAGAGAGTTCTCCGGGACCCCGATAATTCGAACGTTATTCCTGCGAGACCGAGAGTCTAGGTCATAACATTTTGCCTTCACAGTCTTCATGTCACGGGTCAAGGAGGCCACTGTGTCTTGAAGAGCGTGTAATCCATCCTCGTTGGTGTCAATTCTGACTTCTACTTCTGTGATCCTGGTCCCGGCCTAGTCCACCCTTGATTTGAGTGAAGCAACATTTACATTAATGTCGTCCAGCTTTTTGTGGAAGGAGACAAAGTTTTTGGCCATGGATTCCATCATTGTAGTGAGGTCAGAGGTCGGAGTGCTGGGGTGCGAATCCGGCTCCTCCATGCTAGATGACGCATGTCCCGACTCCAGCCTGGGTGTCGCTTTAGCAAACTTATCCATTGCTCGATTAGAAAGGCGGTGGTGCCAGAACAAGGTGACTGAGGGTGGTATGGAAACAGGAACTCAATCCTATGCAGATAGCGCACACCGGGTGCTTCAAGGGTGAATGAGCTATTCAGGAGGAGGCCCAAGGAAGCAACAGCAGTTTAGCCCTGAGGATCTGCAGTTAAAAAAGGAGGCAGGAGCCTTTCTGTGGGAGAGTGGTCAGAGTAGTCTCCAACACTGAGTGTATAGAGGTTGGGACGATGGGAATAGAGAAGGAGGTGGTAGCAGAGACGGAGTAAGTGCATACCCAGTTCGCTGTGCCATAATGCTCCTACGTATGGGTGAGAGCTGAGGAAGGGAATGCTGAGGGCCAGGATAGGTCCGGGTCTCTCCCCGCTGCTGGGTGTTCCGTGGCTCGTGGGTGTGAGCAGTATGGTGTGCAGCAGGGCACAAGGGGGGACCTAGGCAGGCAGGGGGTGCCAAAGCAGGGCAGGCCCCAGGCTCAGCACGCATTGACGGTCAACCCTCAGCCGCTCACCCGCGCTTATGATGAAGGCAGTTCTAACCGCGGTTCGACGGCGCACCACCGTGCTCCAGGAACATCCGTGGCAGAGGATTCGAGCACCGGAATCAATACAGCTACAGCCCCCGAGCCCATCCCAGCGGACGGGCAGCCGTCCGATGAGAGCCGGGAGAGAAGGAGGTAGTATGGGCGGTCTGCCGCATAATGGAAGCAGGAGGGCCAAGTCCACAGCCCCAGACAGGTGGCACTGGCAGGTTGGTATAGGCCATGGTGCGCTGTGCCAGGAGGGTGCTACACCGGCCCGTAGTAGAGAAGCACGCCAGCTCTTTGTTGAGCCTGAGCGGGATTGAGCGGTCGCCCGTAGCCCTGTGTGGCCTGCTGTGAGGCTGCCTTCCAGGCCCCGTTGGGCCTTCAGTACGTTTTATTCAGGTACTGTGTGTTGTTTATGGCGCTCCGTGCATGTTGTGCTGCACCCTGCCCCCTCCCTCCACCACACTTCCTGGTCCTCCTCTCCCCGCTCCCTTCCAGCCTCCCTGCCCGCCCTCCCCCCACTCTGATTGGTTGTCCTCATAGTCCCTCCAGGACCACGCGACGACCGCTCTCCACGCTTGCTTCTTTGTTGAGCCTGAGCGGGATTGAGCGGTCGCCCGTAACCATGTGTGGCCTGCTGTGAGGCTGCCTTCCAGGCCCCGTTGGGCCTTCAGTAAGTTTTATTCAGGCAGTGTGTGTTGTTTTTTTGGCGCTCCGTGCGTGTTGTGCTGCCCCATGCCCCCTCCCTCCACTGCACTTCCTGGTCCTCCTCTCCCCGCTCCCTTCCAGCCTCGCCGCCAGCACCACACCCCCCACTGATTGGTTGTCCTCATAGTCCCTCCAGACCGGCAGCCCCCTCGGCTAAGGGCCCCTAGTCAAAGGGCGGCTCCTAAGGCTGCCGCTCCCTGTGTCTGCAGGTGTCCACAGGGGACGCCAGGCGCCGGTCCGCCATTCTTTCTGGTTAGCTCCACCTGCTCGCCCAGCCCAACAACCTATACCTTTCCTTTCCTTTTCACTCACATGGTTTCTACACTACAGTGTGTATCGCTAATTGTGGTAAACTAGGCTTTTTCTGCCCTCGCAGGACACTCAAACTTAGGTGGCCTCTACACTGGGTACCTAATTCGTATTTACTGTGTTACTGTTGCTCTGTAATTGTGGTAAACTAGGGCTTGCCGCTTCACTCCTGTCCGCTTGCTCTTGTCTTTCTCCCCCCCCACTTGCTCCTTATTCCATGGTGCTCTCTATCTCTCCTATCTTCTCTAAATGCCTCTCCATTGACTATCCTGCTCTCCTCACTAAATCTGGTAGGAAAAAGTTTAAAAAGGATATCCTGGTCTCCAACCCAGGCCTCCCTATCGCGGACACCTATACTAGTCCTCCTCCAAGGAAACTCTTACTGACATCCTCTTTTTTGTGCCTTTCCCTGACCAATGGACCCTTCATATGGTCTCGGTGCTCTCTCCCTTCTCCTCTTCTCCCATTTATGGTGGCACCCGTTGGGATGTCCTCCTGGCCCCCTTCTGCTCCTCTAAGGCCATCATTAATGCCTAAGCTAATGGGACCGTCTTGGTCCAAGGCCATCAGGCCAACCTCCATCTCTTTGATAGACGCTTCCCGCACCTCATCAACTTCCTTTCCTCTCCTGCTGTCCCCTCTTCTCTGTCGTCGGCTACCTTGCCTCCACCCTCTCACCCGGCCCTCTCTCTTGCTCCTTCCTCTTCATCTCCACAGGGCGTACCTCTGATCTGTACCCCTCCCCGGAAGTCCTTTAAGGATGGCAACCTTCTCCTCATTGCCACTCTCAACTCTCGCTCTGCCGTCAAACATTCCTCTGACATCTGTCGCCTTCTTGAGGAACTGGACCTTGACATCCTCGGTCTCACTGAGACGTGGTTCAAGGCCAGCTCTGTCACCAGCTTTAACACACTCCTACCTGACGGTTACAAGATCCTCTCCTTTCCCAGGCCCAACCGTGCTGGGGGGGTGTGGCCCTTATCTTCCCTGAGTGGATTCCTGCCACTGTCACCCCTACGCAGACCTACCACTCCTTTGAATGCCTTGTCTGCCGACTTTCTCTCTCTCCTAGCCATTCCCTTACCGTGGCTACTATCTATCGGCCACCTGGTCAAATTTCCTCCTTCCTGTCTGAGTGGGCTGACCTCTGCTCCTCACTCCTGTCCTCAACCACTCAACTCCTCTTTCTTGGAGACTTCAATAGCCACCTTGATGCTTCCTGTCCTCCCTCTGGACTCTCTCTCACTCTCTATTCTCCCGTCTGGGCCAACCCATTCTGCAGGGCACACTCTTGATGCTCTGATCTCTTCTGACCTTCCCCTCTCTGTCCCTCTCTCCACTCCTCTCTCCTGGAGAGAAGAGATCTCTACTTGCACATCCAGGAAGTGCATTTGTGGGTGCCAATTTCTATGGTAACTTTGATTCTAGTGTGTACCTGATTGAGGTATTGAAAGAAGTCAAGGAGTTCTGTCATTGTGCCACACCAGATTCCAAAAATATCACTCCTGTATAGTCTCCAGAATAACAACCTCTCTGACCAGATGGCATTGTCTAATAGGTACATTATTGAGTTTGCATATGAATGTGTCACAGCAGACCCCATGGATGTCCCCGAAGCTTGAGAATAGAAATTGCTGTTTCATCTGAAGTCGTTTTTTTTTTGTTTAACTTTTATTTTTGCTGGCAGAGGTTTACAGCAAACACACATGTCAAAAAGCAGTCAAAACATTTACCATGCACATAACATAGAGCCTGTAAGGGCAAAAAAAAAAACAGGTGTGACAATATCAGATCGCAATGTACCACAACATTTAAATGTCTTACTGTGGACCCAGGGAGGTGCCACTCTCAGATGGCTCTTGGCTGCTAAGGTTGCTGTTGAATGTTGACCATATGTTCTTGGGGTGAGAGTGGAAAGGGAGCATAGTAAGGAACTCTTCTTCGCAGTTTCGAGAACATGTGAGTACGTTTAGCCACTTCTGAAATGTCGGGGGGAGGGACTCTTCCAGCTATGAAGTACACATTTCTTGGCTTATGTTTAAGAATCTAGCCATGCATTTAGTGTCGGTGGACTTGCACACCCCAAACAAGACTCCCAGTGGGTCAGGATCAACTACAGTTCCAGTAATCTCTGCCAGTGTCTCCAGGATTCTCTCCCAGAATTCCCCCAGTTTATGGCATGTCCAAAACATATGCAGATGGTCCGCATTTTCCGCCTTGCAGCAGGGGCAGGAGTGTGTGTTGGTTTGGGCGAATTTAGAGCTCCTGAGGGGAGTATAGTAGAGTATGTTCAGTAAGTTATACTGCATTGCTCGATGGTGGAAATTGAGAGACACTTGGTTAGTGTGTGAGCACATCCTTTCCCATAACTGGACTGAGATCTCAAGGCCCAATTCCGCTGCCCACTCATTGTGTGCTCTGGAGGGCTGGGCCGGGGTGGCCGCCAACAGAATTTTATATAGCGAGTATACCACGCAACGAGCACTGCCCGAATTGGCAATGTATGCAACCCCTGGGGTGTTTTGGGGGCTCGTCGGGGAAGGTGGGCCATGCGGCACAGAATGCAGCACGAGCCTGTAATACTGCAGGGTCTCCAGCACAGAGCCAGAGTGGCCCGGCCTCCATGTCTGTGGGTCTATAAATCTACCATCGGGATAGAAGTCTGTTAGTGCCCGGTAGCCTAGGATCTCCCAGCGCCGAGCCAGGGCTGTGTCGTGAGTGGGTTCCAGTCCGGGGAAACCCCATGCAGGGAGTCATTTATAGTAAGGGTGGGGTTCCGGTGTTGCATTCAATAGCTGATCCCAGGCATATAAGGTAGTCCCCACTGGGTTAATGGGTCAATCGGTAAATACTGCTGATGCAATATAAAGATCATTATATTGACCCAAGCTGGTGCAAGGGTTTCCTGCTTAACATGTAGATGGGTCCGGGAGCCAGGGAACCAGTGGGCCAGTGGGTGGCATATTGGGCCTGTGCCACTATCCAGTACAGCATTTAGTCAGGAGCGGTGAAACCCCCCTTTTCATACGGGAGTGTAATATCTGACCATTTCTAGCACACCGCGCCGGAGTGCCATAGGAACTATGCGCATGATTTCACTCAGGGCCAGATGGGTATGTTACTAAAAATGTATGCAACTTGGGAAGCAAGACCATCTTAACGAGGGAAAGCCTCCCAGCGAGTGATAATGGGAGCGGGCGCCATCGCACCATCATTGACTCGACTAGCTGTGCAGCACCCAAGTAGTTGTCTGCTAGCAGGGTGGTCTTAGTTAGGTACACCCAAACTCCCAAGTATCTGATCCCACCAAGGGGACCAGCAGAGTGGGTAGTCAGTGGCCGGTTGTTGGGTAGAGTTGGTGAGCAGAAATACCTCGAATTTGGAATAATTAATTGTAAATCCTGAGAAGGTGCCTATGCGCGTCATGTCTCGCAGTATGGGATCAAGATGGGTGGTGGGGTCCCTAATGTATAATAGGACATCATCCGCGTACAGGGATATAATCAGAGAGATAATATCTTTCAGCCATATTCCCCTATGGGAGTGGCGTGCCCTGATGTAGTCTGCCATTGGCTCTATCGCTAGTGCGAAGAGGATCGGGGAGAATGGGCAGCCCTGTCGGGTGCGTCTGAAGAGTGTGAACAGCTTGGACGTCAAGAAATTGACCCGGACCCTGGCCACTGGAGAGGTGTATAGTAATTTAATGTATCAAATCGTGTTGGGGCCAATGCCCATTGTCTTCAATACCAGCCACATATACTTCCACGACACCCTATTGAATGCTTTTTGAGTGTCTAGTGTGACCGCACAGCGTTCGAATCCTGGTCAATCCGGGACATTACATTGAACAGTCGCCTGATGTTATGGGAAGTAGACCTTCCTGGTACAAAGCCTGCTTGGTCTTCATGGACCAGGTGTGTCATAATCGGGAGGAAGCGGTTCGCTATCACTTTAGCAAAGATCTTAGTGTCCAAGTTCATAAGGGAGAGGGGCCTGTACGAACCACATTCGTCGCCAGGTTTGTCGGGCTTAAGCAGCACTGTTATCACAGCTTCACGCAGGGAGGGCAGTAGAACGGACGACTCCTCCCAGACCTCCAGTAGCTTGGCTTGTGTGGAGTAAGAAGTGTAGTGTCTATTAGGCCCCCACGATGGTGCTATGTTCATTGCCAATTGACCTGTAGAGTGTGTTTCTTGTAGTAACAGTATTTTACTGCTGTGTCTATGGGCATAGGCCATGATTTTGCAGGCCTTGGTGTGGTTGCTTAGCCCGCAGACATTCCAGGACATTATAGTGTGGGCATTTTACCTGTCTAGGGCACATCCCAGCTAGTTTGTCGCAGTATATGTTCGCATTTTGCATTGTCACTCTTGAGACGCTCAGTCATAACGTGGTAAGCTGGTCTGTCATTTCCAATACAACTTCCCAGAACAATTCCTCCCCCCTCCCTCGCCATCCAACCATGGCCGGCAGCGCCCTTGCCTTCCCCCTCAACGTCTACGGACCTACACCAACTCGGTCCAGCTACTCTATGGGCCCAACAGGGGCCAACCAGCAGTAATCCTTCTAAATAAGACGTTGCAACTGCAGTGGGGTGCGCTGTTGCTGCGCGGCCAACAAAGTAGGAGCATTGAAGATACCAACAAAGGCTACATACATCAGCGGTATGCATAACAGTCAAACTCTTACATTTTGCCAGTATGTGTAACAAGAAGGAAGATAAGTAAAGTATGTGGCATTTGCTCAGCAGATCCACAAAGTATAAAAGCAGAGGGCAACGTCATAGATACATACATAGATCTGCATCGCATGAAACTCTATGGGGTGACGGTCAGAAAGTGAAAGAACAGAAGTTGTCAAGGAGTGCACACAACCTGGAACAACCAAAAAAATGTTGTTATATAAGAGCCAATGTGGCAGACAGTACCATCATCTCATCAAAGAACGAATATCCCAGAACCAGTGTGAGTAGTATAGCGGCTGGACACGTCTGTGATAAGTCATTATCCATGTGTTCCTCAGGTGAGGCCTGAGGCGGTATCTGCACCTCTATGAATTTCACTGCCTCCTCTGGGACAGTAAAGAAGTACATCTTTCCTTTATAGGTGAACTTGAGTCGGGCCGGGAATAGTATAGCGTAGTGGACGTTGCACTCTCTCAATAATTTCTTCACCCTGAGGAATTGGCGCCTCTCCTGTTGTACTCCCACAGAGAAGTCAGGGAAGATCCTGATGGTTTGGGAGCCCAGGCGCAGTTCACCCTTCTTCCCTGAAAGGCGGAGGATCAGATCCCTATCCCTATAATTAAGGATCCTGACGATGACAGGCCTGAGGAATTCCCCAGGCTTAGGCCGTGGGGACAGGACCCGATGGGCTCTCTTGACAGTCAAAAAAGGGGACAGGACAGGATTGTCAGGTAGCTCCTGTAGCAGGTTTTCAACCACCAGCTCCATGCGGCCCTTAAGAGAGTTCTCCGGGACCCCGATAATTCGAACGTTATTCCTGCGAGACCGAGAGTCTAGGTCATAACATTTTGCCTTCACAGTCTTCATGTCACGGGTCAAGGAGGCCACTGTGTCTTGAAGAGCGTGTAATCCATCCTCGTTGGTGTCAATTCTGACTTCTACTTCTGTGATCCTGGTCCCGGCCTAGTCCACCCTTGATTTGAGTGAAGCAACATTTACATTAATGTCGTCCAGCTTTTTGTGGAAGGAGACAAAGTTTTTGGCCATGGATTCCATCATTGTAGTGAGGTCAGAGGTCGGAGTGCTGGGGTGCGAATCCGGCTCCTCCATGCTAGATGACGCATGTCCCGACTCCAGCCTGGGTGTCGCTTTAGCAAACTTATCCATTGCTCGATTAGAAAGGCGGTGGTGCCAGAACAAGGTGACTGAGGGTGGTATGGAAACAGGAACTCAATCCTATGCAGATAGCGCACACCGGGTGCTTCAAGGGTGAATGAGCTATTCAGGAGGAGGCCCAAGGAAGCAACAGCAGTTTAGCCCTGAGGATCTGCAGTTAAAAAAGGAGGCAGGAGCCTTTCTGTGGGAGAGTGGTCAGAGTAGTCTCCAACACTGAGTGTATAGAGGTTGGGACGATGGGAATAGAGAAGGAGGTGGTAGCAGAGACGGAGTAAGTGCATACCCAGTTCGCTGTGCCATAATGCTCCTACGTATGGGTGAGAGCTGAGGAAGGGAATGCTGAGGGCCAGGATAGGTCCGGGTCTCTCCCCGCTGCTGGGTGTTCCGTGGCTCGTGGGTGTGAGCAGTATGGTGTGCAGCAGGGCACAAGGGGGGACCTAGGCAGGCAGGGGGTGCCAAAGCAGGGCAGGCCCCAGGCTCAGCACGCATTGACGGTCAACCCTCAGCCGCTCACCCGCGCTTATGATGAAGGCAGTTCTAACCGCGGTTCGACGGCGCACCACCGTGCTCCAGGAACATCTGTGGCAGAGGATTCGAGCACCGGAATCAATACAGCTACAGCCCCCGAGCCCATCCCAGCGGACGGGCAGCCGTCCGATGAGAGCCGGGAGAGAAGGAGGTAGTATGGGCGGTCTGCCGCATAATGGAAGCAGGAGGGCCAAGTCCACAGCCCCAGACAGGTGGCACTGGCAGGTTGGTATAGGCCATGGTGCGCTGTGCCAGGAGGGTGCTACACCGGCCCGTAGTAGAGAAGCACGCCAGCTCTTTGTTGAGCCTGAGCGGGATTGAGCGGTCGCCCGTAGCCCTGTGTGGCCTGCTGTGAGGCTGCCTTCCAGGCCCCGTTGGGCCTTCAGTACGTTTTATTCAGGTACTGTGTGTTGTTTATGGCGCTCCGTGCATGTTGTGCTGCACCCTGCCCCCTCCCTCCACCACACTTCCTGGTCCTCCTCTCCCCGCTCCCTTCCAGCCTCCCTGCCCGCCCTCCCCCCACTCTGATTGGTTGTCCTCATAGTCCCTCCAGGACCACGCGACGACCGCTCTCCACGCTTGCTTCTTTGTTGAGCCTGAGCGGGATTGAGCGGTCGCCCGTAACCATGTGTGGCCTGCTGTGAGGCTGCCTTCCAGGCCCCGTTGGGCCTTCAGTAAGTTTTATTCAGGCAGTGTGTGTTGTTTTTTTGGCGCTCCGTGCGTGTTGTGCTGCCCCATGCCCCCTCCCTCCACTGCACTTCCTGGTCCTCCTCTCCCCGCTCCCTTCCAGCCTCGCCGCCAGCACCACACCCCCCACTGATTGGTTGTCCTCATAGTCCCTCCAGACCGGCAGCCCCCTCGGCTAAGGGCCCCTAGTCAAAGGGCGGCTCCTAAGGCTGCCGCTCCCTGTGTCTGCAGGTGTCCACAGGGGACGCCAGGCGCCGGTCCGCCATTCTTTCTGGTTAGCTCCACCTGCTCGCCCAGCCCAACAACCTATACCTTTCCTTTCCTTTTCACTCACATGGTTTCTACACTACAGTGTGTATCGCTAATTGTGGTAAACTAGGCTTTTTCTGCCCTCGCAGGACACTCAAACTTAGGTGGCCTCTACACTGGGTACCTAATTCGTATTTACTGTGTTACTGTTGCTCTGTAATTGTGGTAAACTAGGGCTTGCCGCTTCACTCCTGTCCGCTTGCTCTTGTCTTTCTCCCCCCCCACTTGCTCCTTATTCCATGGTGCTCTCTATCTCTCCTATCTTCTCTAAATGCCTCTCCATTGACTATCCTGCTCTCCTCACTAAATCTGGTAGGAAAAAGTTTAAAAAGGATATCCTGGTCTCCAACCCAGGCCTCCCTATCGCGGACACCTATACTAGTCCTCCTCCAAGGAAACTCTTACTGACATCCTCTTTTTTGTGCCTTTCCCTGACCAATGGACCCTTCATATGGTCTCGGTGCTCTCTCCCTTCTCCTCTTCTCCCATTTATGGTGGCACCCGTTGGGATGTCCTCCTGGCCCCCTTCTGCTCCTCTAAGGCCATCATTAATGCCTAAGCTAATGGGACCGTCTTGGTCCAAGGCCATCAGGCCAACCTCCATCTCTTTGATAGACGCTTCCCGCACCTCATCAACTTCCTTTCCTCTCCTGCTGTCCCCTCTTCTCTGTCGTCGGCTACCTTGCCTCCACCCTCTCACCCGGCCCTCTCTCTTGCTCCTTCCTCTTCATCTCCACAGGGCGTACCTCTGATCTGTACCCCTCCCCGGAAGTCCTTTAAGGATGGCAACCTTCTCCTCATTGCCACTCTCAACTCTCGCTCTGCCGTCAAACAATCCTCTGACATCTGTCGCCTTCTTGAGGAACTGGACCTTGACATCCTCGGTCTCACTGAGACGTGGTTCACGGCCAGCTCTGTCACCAGCTTTAACACACTCCTACCTGACAGTTACAAGACCCTCTCCTTGCCCAGGCCCAACCGTGCTGGGGGGGTGTGGCCCTTATCTTCCCTGAGTGGATTCCTGCCACTGTCACCCCTACGCAGACCTACCACTCCCTTTGAATGCCTTGTCTGCCGACTTTCTCTCTCTCCTAGCCATTCCCTTACCGTGGCTACTATCTATCGGCCACCTGGTCAAATTTCCTCCTTCCTCTCTGAGTGGGCTGACCTCTGCTCCTCACTCCTGTCCTCAATCACTCAACTCCTCTTTCTTGGAGACTTCAATAGCCACCTTGATGCTTCCTGTCCTCCCTCTGGACTCTCTCTCACTCTCTATTCTCCCGTCTGGGCCGACCCATTCTGCAGGGCACACTCTTGATGCTCTGATCTCTTCTGACCTTCCCCTCTCTGTCCCTCTCTCCACTCTTATCACTGCCACCCACCTTTGTGGTCATCCCACCCAGGAAGCGCGTGTCAGTTGAGGCTTTCGCTTCCACCTTCTCGCCCCCCCCCACCCCCTTTGGCTGACTCCCACCCTGACACAGCCCTCTCCACTCCCCACTCTGCTATATCTGATACCCTTGATATCCTTGCCCCTGTCATGAGAATCCGCCTGAAGCCCAAAGCCAAATGGAACTCCTGGTATGACTCAGATCTCGTCACCCTTAAACGCAAGTGCAGGGTGGCAGAGAGGAAATGGTGTGCTTCAGGTTCATCCTCTGACAAACTGGCCCGCCGCCTGCTCCAAAGGCAATACCCTCTCTCCATTCTCATTAAGAAGAGAGCCCTTATCCAAGCCCGCATCTCTGCGGCATCTAACAATTCGGCTGAACTCTTTAAAATCTGCAAGGAGCTGGCCAAACCTGCTGCAGTCTCCACCTCTCCTGTCCCCTCCCAGGCCCTCTGCACGCCACTGGCCTCTCACTTCATTTCAAAAACTCATGACATCCTGTCCTCACTCTCCTCCTATCACCTCCCCTCCTTTATTCCCTGCTCTCCCTCTGGCTGACCTGCAGCCACCCCTCCTCCCTCCTTCTCTGCTTTTCCCCTTTTTTCTGCTGACGAGGTTTCGAGACAAGTCCGATCTATGAAAGTCTTGTCAAAACAGGTCCGCCCCTGTTCCTCCAAAACTATCAAGGACCACATCGACTCCCTGGCGCCTGTCCTGGCTGACTTCTGCAATCACTCCATGCTGAATCTGTTGGTAGTCTTCATGACCATCAGTCTGGCTTCGAACTTCCAGAAGCACGGAAACTGCTCTCCTGAACATCCGTGAGGACCTACTCTCAAACCTTGACTCTAACACCCCTTGTGTTCTCATTTTGCTCAACCTCTCTTC
Source organism: Ambystoma mexicanum (assembly GCF_040938575.1). Taxonomy (NCBI): domain Eukaryota; kingdom Metazoa; phylum Chordata; class Amphibia; order Caudata; family Ambystomatidae; genus Ambystoma; species Ambystoma mexicanum. The sequence goes on along the minus strand of NC_090939.1, from coordinate 403,862,762 downwards.
TGCCTTTGACTCTGTCAACCACACCATCCTGCTCAACCGTCTCCGTGATAACCCGGGTATCACTGGTCAGGCTCTGGCGTGGCTGACCTCCTTCCTCTCCAATCGACCCTCCCAGGTCCAACTGGGTTCCTTCCTCTCTGACATCTTTTTCTCTACCTGTGGTGTCCCCCAGGGATCTAACCTCTCCCCCTGGCTGTTCAACCAGTACCTGGCACTTCTTGCTCACTGCATCGCCGCTCTCTGTCCCAACTTTCAGTGCTATGTGGATGATACCCAGCTCATTTTCAGGCTACCCTCGGCCTCCTCTTCCCCTTCCCTCATCTCTGACTGTCTTTCTGCTATCCAGGAATGGTGTATCGCCAAAGACCTCTGCCTTATTGCCAGTAAGACTGAGATTCTACTTATCGGCACACCCACTCCCTCCTTCCCTGCAGCTCTCTGGCCGGCCTCCCTTGACCCTCTTCCTGCTCCTACATGAAAGGCAAAAAACCTCGGGGTCATCTTCAACTCCACACTCTCTTTCTCTCCTCACATATCTGACGTCTCTAAGAAGTCAAACTACCAGCTACACCTCCTCAGAGGTATCCTTCCTTTCCTCTCCTTCCCCAAGAAGGTCACTGTCTCCAGAGCCCTGGTTCTCTCGAAGCTGGACTACTGTAACAGCCTCTATCTAAATCTTCCTGCCTCTACTCTCCGCCCTTTGCAACTCATCCAGAACAGGACTGCGAGACTTGTCCTTGGCCTCAAGCCCAGGGACCATATCTCTCCAGGACTGAAATCGCTACACTGGCACCCAGTGGCTGCGAGGATTAAGTTCAAAACCCTCTGCATTGTCCACAAGGCCTTCTGGGGCCTTGGGCCAAAATACCTTCAACTCTCTCTTCCTAAATATCTTCCTTCTCGAGCTCTTCGCTCATCCACCTCCAACTACCTCAGGGTTAGTCGCTTCTCCAAGCAACAAGTTTGTGGTAGATCTCTTTCTTCGGCTGGTGCCTCCCTCTGGAACAGCCTCCTTCCCCCCCTGAAAATTGAGGAGAATCATATCCGGTTCCAAAAGCACTTCAAAACATTTCTCTTTGCTTCCGCTTTTTCTCCTCCTCTACCCTGCTGACTTCCTGGCTAAACTGAATCTGCACTGGTTACCTTGCCACCCTTTGTTCTCAGGCCCAAGTTCCCTCCCCAGCCAGTCGCACACCTGCACTACCTTTCTGGCAACCCCCACACTTGCGACTATTTCTGTATCCCTACAGTCCCAATAGCAGCACTTACACCAGATGTCTGCCCTCACCGTTGCACTTGCCACCTGATGTCTGCACTTACCCTTGCACTCGCCACCAGTTGGCTGTACCTTACTTACTTATTTATTCTGTTATCCTATGTACTGCACTGGACCTTCCCCCTTCCCATGCACTTGTGCAATCTGAATGACACCTGGCCCAGTAGGATCATTGTCTGCCTTCCCTTTGTTACCCCTCCCTTGCCTCATTGCGCCTTGAAACACTTGTGTATAGGTGCGCTATAAATGCCATATCATATCATGTCAAGATGGATGTCACTGCTATTTCCTTCGAGTTTGGCAATGGCTCGGAGCGTTGCAACCCTTGCCTTCAGGTTATAGCGCTCACAGTACGTATTTTTCCTCCTTTGTGTCCTTTGCCCTCCGGCTGCCTTCCCCCCTGGCCTCTCTCTCTTTCTCGGTCTGTGCTCCATTTCGCTCGGCTCTGCCGGCCGTCCCTCCTGTGTTTTCCCATTCTCGTTTGCTCTTGGCTTCTCCCTGGATTCCTGTGTTTCGTGCTTTGTACCTTTTGTCATGTGGTGCTCCTGCCATGCCCTTCTTCCCTCGTATTTGACTTGGAGTTTCTGCTAAGGCATTATTGGTTCCTCACAAGACCCTCATTCATCAGACTAACGGAAGCCTGTAATTTACATTGTTTCTCTGTGGAATCCTGTTACCATCTCTTCACATCTGTTCATCCGCCAACACTCTCGCATTCAACAGCATGCCAGGTTTTGTTTTAGCCTTACAGCTTTTTGTTGGCTCCTCGGAGTACCCACTACCTGGTGTGTCACATACCCAGGCAATGTGGCCTCCGGAGGAGCTCGCCCCTACCTCTTCAAGAAGAAGAAAAAGAAGACAGTCAAGACCAGAAATGAAAGAAGAAAGAAGCTGACAGAAGCCACTGAAAGTTCTTCAGAAGATTCAAGTAAGGACAGAGGGAAGATCAATAAGAATCTGAGACCTAACCATAGGACTCCCCCATCCCATGCATATTTTTGTGCTTCAGAAATAGCCAACAATTAGTATATATTTTTAGTAGAACTTATACTAATGGCATTCAGAGACAAATTCACACAGCAGGCTTAAGAATCTTGTGTAGACTTATTTTACTTTTTGATGAACAAATCTCTACGCATTTCGGGGTAGCAGCCCCTTCTTCAGGAGCAAATGGCAAATGTAACCACAAATGAACAATGCGTCACTAAATATCTCATAATTTCGAGGTAGATAGTCATATTTGTGTGAGTCATAGGTCTATACCAGATATGTTCTCCATCTCTCGGGTTCAAGCAAAAGAAAGAGTATTAAAAGTCCCAAAAAATACTTAGGGGGGGTCTAAGAGTTTACCTTCGACCAACACTTTGTAAGGAGCGAGAAGACTTTGTTAAGAAGTGGAATCAGATCCTGAACAAATGTTCATTGGATCTGATGCTACTAAATATCGAAGAACTCTCTAAATCACTCTACTCCATAAATATTGAAATAGCTGATCTGAAAACTCAACTCAATCAGTTGAAATCTGCCTCTGAATTAACAGCTATCCTTGACGATATCAATCTAAAACTTGCATCATACAAAAGAGATACTGAGTCCAGGAAGTTGATAACATTTAGAAGAGACGCCTTTGATTATATGAATGATATTGTTTATACTTGGCAAGAATTTGTAACCCAAAGATCTAATAACAGACAAACCCAGTATAATCAATCTTGATCAGGGTCAGACCCAAGTAGTTATAGCAGCACCATCAGTAGAACACAAAGTAGTCACATGGTAACTGTTTCTGAACCAATAGTCAATTTAAAACCTGTTCCCACTTCATTAGCATATACATCACCTTCATTGTCCATTCATTGTCACTGTTCATTGTCCGACAGACTGTTTCTTTTTTTTAGACTTGTGAAAAACCAGAAGAGGCAAATAGAAACCTAAGGTAATGTCCAAAATAAGCCCAGAATACAACTTAACTCCACGAAAATATTAACCTCTCAACAAATCACCCTACTTAACACGGGTCTCTCATTCGTACAAAACATCAAACTCCAGAGTTTTTGCTGAAAAATATCTGTTTATTTAAATTGTTACAGAAAATGAGACTACAAATGTTTTTTAATATACAACAACCCCTGGAAGAGGAATCCATTACATTTGATGCTTTGGAACTACACCGTAAGAGTACCTTTTGCCCCAATGTGAATAGTATCGCATTGAATCTATTTGAGTCCAAAGTTCTACAGGATTTAAACAAAAATAACTTTCAAAAATATAAACCCTTTAACATCAACAACAAACATTTGCTATTAAATGAAGCATTGGCAAAAGACGGAAGTCTAACAATGAAGCCTGCAGACAAAGGAGGAGCTATCGTGGTAATGCATTCCTCATTCTATCATTCACATTGTTCCTCATTATTAGAAGATGAATCTACATATATTTGAATAGATGGGGATCCACTGAATACAATACATGAGCTCATACAATAAACACTTGAAAATACATTCAAGAATGGATGGATCAGTCCAAAGACACATGCCTTTTTAATCACTATCCAATCACCCCAGTCTTTTATGGGTTACCTAAGATTCACAAACACCTTGCACAACCTCCTTTTAAGCCTATCACAGCAGTGACTGAGCATATTTGATCCCTTAGAAATCTATGTGGACACATTTCTACAACCTCTAGTCCAAAGAACCAATACTTATTTAGGAGATACAATACATGTCTTGAATAGTTTACATGCTCTCTCGAATCCCAATGACAACTGTATTCTATGTACCATGGATGTAGGTAGCCTGTACATGTCAATCCCACACAATGAAGGTATTGAACCAGTTGAGTGGCTACTTTTACATTTCGAATCAGTTAGAGCCAATACAATCATCATTGAACTCCTGCAAGAAATACTATTCAACAACTACTTTAGATAGGGGGCGCTGTTGAGCAGCCTGAAAATGGCTGCCTAGCTCCGGAGCTCTGCGTAAAGCCAATGTTAATCCGCTCACATCTGTGGCATCTTCCACTCTATGCCTCTGACATCACCACATTGAGTAGTGGACATCTCTGGGGGTGACTGACCCCAATCTGGGGCAAAAACGGATGCCTGGTGCAACGCCACAGCTGTTGGCATCGTCACCGTGTATGGGCCTTGCTCTTGGGTGCCTCAGCGGGCCGACGTGGAGTCCCCGTCTCGGTGTTGCTGTGGGTCGGGCTTGGTGTCCGCTGGGTCCCTAAGCCCTTCGGCGCTCCCGCACCCACCCCCTCATCTCCCCAAGTAACTGATATGATATGGCATTTGTAACGCGCCTATACATAAGTGTTTCAAGGCGCGACGAGGCGGGGGGGACAAAGGGAGACAGACAACGATCCTACTAGGCCAGGTGTCATTCAGATCGCGCAAGTGCAAGGGTAGGGGGACTGGGAAAAGTGCAGGGGAAGGGGAGAGGGGAAAGTGCAGTACATGGTTAGTAGAATACAAGATGAAATAATAGGGCCAGCTGGTGGCAAGTGCAAGGAGAGTGCAGTACATGGTTAGTAGAATATAAGATAAATAATAGGGCCAGCTGGTGGCAATTGCAAGGTAAGTGCCGGGAGAAGGGGCTGTAGGATACAGAGACAGTCCCGTAGTGCAGGTAGGCAGTGCAGGGAAGAGTTGCTGGGCCAAGGACCAGTCAGTGGCCCAGTTGCAGATTCAGTGGAGGTTCAGTGATTTTAGCAGGGGAGAGAGGGAGAGAAAGCGGAGGCAAAGAGGAAAGTTTTGAGATGCTTCCGGAACCGGAGATGGTTCTCCTCAAGTTTCAGGGAGGCAGGAAGGCTGTTCCAGAGGGAGGCCCCTGCTGCGTTGAGAGATCTACCCCTAGCTCGTTGCTTGGAGAAGTGGCTGACCCATGGATGAGATGAGTTGCAGAGGGCGGATAGTAGAAGCAGTCAGATTTAGAAGGAGGCTCTTGCAATAGTCCAGCCTAGAGAGAACCAGAGCTGTGGTGACAGTGAGCTTCTGGGGGAAGGAGAGGAAAGACGAATACCTCTGAGGAGGTGCAGCTGGTAGTGTGACTTCTTAGAGACGTCAGAGATGTGAGGAGAGAAGGAGAGTGTGGAGTCGAAGATGACCCCGAGGTTTTTAGCCTCACAGGCGGGAGCAGGGGGAGGGCCAAGAGAGACCAGCCAGAGAGTGACAGGAAAGGAGGGAGTGGGCGTGCTGATGAGAAGAATACTGGAATTACGGCAGAGATCATTTGTGACACACCACTCCTGGATGGCAAAGAAACAGTCTGAGATGAGAGAGGGAGAGGAGGTGGCTGAGGGTAGCCTGAAAATGGGCTGGGTGTCAACCGCATAGCACTGGAATGTGGAGCAGAGCGCAGCAATGCGGTGGGCAAGAAGTGCCAGATGTTGGTTGAACAGCCATGGAGAGAGGTGGAAAAAGACTAGACCATGGATGTGATTGCGGTCTAGAAACGTGATGCCACATCAATGAAATCTCCAGCGCTGCCATAGTTTCCAGGGTCTGTGCATGACTGTGTGACCCCTCTTTCTCGGGGGGGCTCCTGGTTTGCCTGGATAATGTTTGTGATAATGGCGGATGAGCCGAGGGGCATGGATGTGGTGCCTCGGGTTCCCATGTTCTTTCAGAAGTTGTATACCCTTTCCAATGGACGAGGTACTGCAATGTCCCCGTTTGTACCTGGAGTCCACCATTCGGGATACTTTGTATTCTCCAGGGTCCTGATCCTTGCAAGGAGAAAGACCTGGGATTTTCCTAGTGTTGGTATTGGGTACATACTATTTAAGAAGGGATGTATGAAATACAGGGTGTATCCTCCTCAATCTGTGTGGTAATCGGAGTCGAAAGGCGACAGGACCCGAGAGGCAATGGGGAATGGAGCAATATATTGAGGAGATAACTTCTCTCTCTGCACCCATCTGTGAAGGTATTTAGTAGCAAGCCATACCTTGGTTTCAATGTTCTTGTTGGAGCAGACTGATGGGTTTGGAGGTGGAATATTTGCTTTTGGCACATATCGGGCAGGAGGCAACGTAAGCCTTCACATCCTTGTGGAGGGGTGGCCACCAGAAATACTGAGTTACCAAGTCTAGAGTAGCCTTTTGTCCCTTATGGCCAGCCGACGGAAGATCATGACACCATGTCAAGGCCATGGACTGTAGTCCCAGAGAAGGCAATGCCCTTTCTTGGGCAACAACAATGATCACTCAGGCTGACCCTGCTATGAATGATTACGTTCTATTTACACACCAAATCAAGGCGTGTTTTAATGGTCCCAAGGTTCAATATTCCTCATATAAAGCCATGTTGGACATTCGACAGGGCTCTCAGGATGTACATTCCTATGTGTCCTTTTTGCTGATGCCATCTCTGAATGGATTACAAACTGTCTCACTGCAATCCATCACTGGACAGATCTTTGTAGCCTCATGCTGAAAGACAGAAGTCATCTTTCTGCCAGATTCCTATGCCATACCGACCCTCCCATTTCCTATCTCCTGCTTGCCTAAACTTCTTGCTCTGTCACCCATGGCTTCCAATCTTGAAATCCTCCGGTAGTGACCTACAACTACAACAATTCATAAGTAGCACTGCCTCTTCTGCTCATATTAAAACCCTCAACATTCATAAAATGTGTCCTTTCCTTACTTGCCACTCCAAAAAAGTCTAATCTCCACTCATGCTCAGCAAGCTTGAATAATTCTCAAGCCTACTAATTGGCCTTCCTTTCTACTGCCTCCTCCCTCTAGACAAAGCCCTCATCTTTGATACCTGCCCTCTCTACAACCCACCTAGATCCTCCCTAAGTTCTGCCTCCCTACAAAATGCTGGTTGGCTTTCATGCATGCCCGCTCTCTTTTCAAATACCTTCTCTTAGTTTACAAAGCTATCAATGGTCTTGCTCTGCAGTACCTGTCTCATTGTATTTCAGTTTACTCAGCATCTCATTCCCTCCTATCGTTCTCTGCACTCAACCTCACCATCACAATCCTCCCAGTGCCTCCTTTCGATTTGCTCTTTCACTCTACACGCCCGCTCCACTGAAACCCACTGCTCATAACAATCAAATCCTGCCCAACTGTGGATTTTGGCTTAAACTTCACTTACTTGCTAAAGATGGAGCTAACCCTGCCTTCTCCACATTGCTCTCGACCGGACCCCTCCACTGCCTCCAGTGACACTTAATAATTTATTTGTAATATTTAAATAGTACTCCCTTTTAATTTGAAGCACCTGCTCCCTTAGGCTTGTGCTATTTTTCTCATTGTTGTGCTATTGTACAGGCACCATTCGTGGGAATGGCTCAGCATCTGTAAATGTGTTCATGCATGTTATTTCTTATCGACATTGACATCCCTGTTCTTCAAATAAATACAAGTAAAAATACAAATAAATAGTGGTGCTGTGGAATAAAACTTTGGATTGTATGGCTTGTACAGCATCACCCTCTGTCGAAACTCTTTGTCAGACACATGAGTGAAAATCAAACGCCCAAACCAGAAATCGACAGCTACACAATATTGGAGGCATTCTTCTTGGTGTTGTAGTATCATCCTGTTGGCAGCCATGGTCAACACAAATTTCAAGCAATGCCCTTCAGGAATTGCAGGAAACTGATTTGCCATGTTGCTACTAGTTCTTGTCATGACATAAAATGTCATGAATTGGAACTGAAGAACTACATTGAGACACTATCCATGGCTATAATAATGAACCCAACACATGTATCAGTCACATTTATTATTATTCTTAATCTTTTTTATATACTCACTAAAATTATCATGAACCTGCATATTTTATTTTCCAAATACTCTTGAGCATGGACCATCACAGTAATTTCAATCGTCTTTATTGTTGTATTTTTTAGACTTCCATGTTCTGTTAGTTTCAATTGAAATACTTTATTGACACTCATTTTCATGAATCCTATTTTCTAAGATGAAAGATATTGATTGCCCTCTTAGGTTTGTCTTTGTCTGATTGCATTGATGCACTTAGACAAATGGTTGCAGGGTGGGAAAATGCATTTGTACAAATTCCAAAGAGAATGCATTTCAGACAAGTTAATAATGTTATGTTATGTTATGTTAATATGGAGCTAGGCTTGGCAGTTTAGTGATGCACTATGTCCCAGCCAGGAGCATTGTGACCTTAGCCTGCTGGATGAAAGAACATGAGCGAGGGGAAGATAAGAGAAAGGAAAAGTGGAGACTAGATGCTACCAACGAAGGGAGGAAAGGATACAACAAGGAGATTATTTTTCTGACAGCAAAGGTGCATGGCAGTCCTGTTAGATGTGTCACAGTTCTGCGAAAGGGTGGAGACAGATATGTCATAAAGTGTTCTAATAATTGGATTTTGTTTCCAAGGAAGGTTTTGAGAATTGAACATTATTACAATGCAATGTTGGATTTATTAAGGGCCTGAGATTGCTTTTGGGAAATCCTAGATTGTGGGGGTTTGTTTATCCAGGCATCCATGTGCGTTGTACCCAGGTCTTACTCCAGAATGTGGATTCTGTGATTGCCAGCATGAGGCTATGACACACTCTGTAGATCACATTATGTCACAGTTAGGCCAATCTAACAGGACCGAGAAACATGGTGGGGTGCTTTCAGGTCACAAGTGAACAGGAATGATAACCAGCACATCCAAAGGGCAGCACCGAGGGGACCCTGACCAAGGCAGACACCCAAAGAATAGAGAATGGACATGAAACTAAACTGAATGTGCTCCAAAACACGTCCCAGCTATGAGAAATGCTGATCTGGGCAGCTTTTACACCTGAATTCCCTTCTCATAAAAACATTTGGGAAGTATGTTATTTAGAAATTCAAATTTGATTTAGTTACAACATCCTGAAAAATAAGCAAATACTTTTTTTATTATTTTGTTTCTCCTTTCTGCTATGTTACAAAGATGATATACTGCACAAAGTCACTACCACCACTAAAGAAATAGTCTCAGTGTACCTAGGCGTGTCCTATTCTGCAAAATGTTTAAGGACATGAGAAGTGCCTTTCGGATAACAAGAGGTCAGATCTTTATGCCTTCCACTGCGAAGAAACGATGGATGGCAAGCCCTCGTCCTTACTCTCCTAGACCTTGAAAGGCACAAACTGCCAGGTTCCATAGACTGGAAATCTTTATAAATGTATTTATCTACGTCAATGTAAATTTATAGAGGCCTTTAAAACACCTGGGGAAAATGATACTAAAGGAGTTTGGGCTCAAAAGATTTGATTGAAAAGGAGGTAATGGGGCAAACATGACCGTAGGATGACATAAAGTTGCACTTTTCAATAGGATGACAAACCTTTCCAGTAGATGTTTGCAAATCTCAATTTATTTTTTAAGATAACAAAGCAGAAGAGCAAAAAGTAAACCAGCACATTTTGCTTGGCATGTCTAAGGTTTAATTGTTGCAGAAGAAAACAGTATATTTATTTGTGAAATCACCGAACATGGCCACCCCCCTTAAAATGAATCAAGAAGGAATTGTTTTACCAAGTTGTCAGTCTGTTTCATATGGTATAGGTTCATTTCAAATTGATACCATTCTCTACCCACATGTCTGAAGTCCTAAAACAGGGATTCAGTGGGTTTTTTTGCAAAGTTTATCAACTCAAATAAAAGAGAAACCACCTATAAATTAACTTTAGTAGACAAACCCGCTATACTGTACTTCATGGTTCAATTTGGAAGGTTTTACATGTGATTTAGTATTTCTGTCTTAATTAATCCGTAAACTATAATATCAAAATCGTATGATTTTTGACATGTTAATAATTACCTTGAAAAATAGTTTGTTTACATGCAAAGGGGAATTTTATCAACAGCCACAACTAATCCCTTGTGCATTATGTTTTGGTTTTGATCGTGTGTGCTTTGAATTCACAAATCATATGCTACAAATGAATGTTTGCCAGAAAAAAAGCCTCATCTGAATGTGTTCCTTCATGGTCAGAGTGTTAACCACAATGGGGTAGTGTGTAGTATTCCAACTGGAAAATATTTTAGAGCTACATGGAACCTCATGAACCAAACAAATATAGAAACAGTTCTCATCATAGAGAATGATAGCGCATGCAAGCGCTTCAGTATACACCATCCAACTGAATACAGGAAACTATGCTTTCCTACAAAATGTAACCATTTGATTGCCCCTACAATTTACATTTGCATGGTAATGTCAATACAACATCATTGAATTATATGCAGTGAGTGGGCTCATTAAGAAATGTCTCTTTCAGAAGTATTAAAGAAATATTGGCAAAACCTGAATCTTGACCTTGAAATAAATGGTTAAATTTACAAAACAAAATCAAAAATGTGATTCGCAAATGTTCTATCACAGCCAGCCCTCAAACACATGCACTAAAACAGAAGCCTGGGTTCCAGAAAAGCCACATTAATTTAAATCATAATCACTCTGTCCATTTATACTACATCTAGTACAACTATTAAACATAGAACATGTTCTGCACATTGCATCTTCGATTTTGAAACTGCCATTCTACATACAAAATATGTATTTATTTGAATATGCGTGGGTTTACAATTATACTTATATGAATATAGATACTTGAACGTGCAAGAAAATCAAGTACAAGTATGTGCCAGAAAACCACAATGATAATTATCAACTGGACCAAGGCTGGTACAATTGTCAAGTTTATTACATGTAACTGTAGAATCTTTCACTAACAGGGTGCATTGTTTTTTTCCCTGTTGTGGTAAATGTCACAGAAGAAAGTACTTATCTTTCCCCCCTAAATGGCTGCTGCAAACACTTTTTGTACAGCCATGTTACATAGCTTTTCAATACAGTGCATTTCAATGTGTCTGTTGTGAAAGGATGGCAAGTCAATGTAAAATATATATTATGCAGATTGAATTACATTTGTTAAGGCCTCCAGTATTAAATTACCCATATTATGTAATAGTTACACCACTAGCACTGTTTTCTGCATGTATGCCACTTTAAAATGCCAATGTAGCCAGAATCTTGTAAACGTGAAATGTGCTTATTAAGAGCTGAGTTCTCACAGCAGAAGTTCCTGCAGTCAGCTTTTTGTGTCAACCAGCATTGATCAGTGATTTATCAATTAGCCAAGCTGAACAGACATTGCTTTGGGTATTTAGTGCAGAATGTCTGGTCTTAAAGGTACATAGAATGAATCCCAATGCATTCCAAATAATGAATTTAAGATGGGCTTCACAGAGAAGCCAGGTCAGAAGTCTTAAGCATGGATCTTTTGCAAAATAATGACTCAAAGGAGCACATTCCCATATAAGTCATGAACCCTTAATCTGGTTAAGGCATCTACTCTGTGTCTGTGTCATGGTCTGTTAAAGATGAACTTCAACAATTGTGCACTGCACAGTTTTGAAAACAATGTATTTGTGTTCATTTAAAAAGGCACACGTAAGCAGCATGCAGGCTGGTACCCAGGTGCTGGTGGGCTGGTCATAACCATAGCTTCCCAGCCTGACATCTATCATCACTCTTGCAGCCTGCTAGTCAATTAAGGCTTTGAACTTGGCCATGGAAATGTTCTTTGCTCTGGAGAATAAGAGGTATTATAGGCATACTCTGTCTTCTTGGTTTCGATAAACTCGTCCTATTGTCTATTTTCATCCATCCACATGACTGCATATATGTTTTAGAGTCTTGCTGCATTTAAAATCTATTACATGATGAACCTCTGATGTCTTCAATGTTCTTGCTCCTCACCTAGGACAGGAGTTTTGTTCTTTTCACACGTTCTGTAACTACTGTCCAAACATTCAGGCCCATGGTGGCCTTGACTTACAGGTCTTGGGAGAACCAAGCCTTTCCTTGATTCACCTCCATGGTTAAGTTTTCGATTTCTAACTGCGACACTGAAAACCTTTCTGCTCACGGGATCCAGCTCTGCTAAAGTACGCTGTGGAATCATCCATAGTCCATACATTCCTATGTACATACGTTGGCTCATCGCCGCAATCTATTCACTACATAGCTAACCTTTAAGAATACTTTGTCTACTTGCGTTACTGCATCTGTACACAGATGAGCGGGGCACTTGGTGATGGCATGGGGAGCATTCACTTTTTTCACTCGTTTTGCCGATATTGAAGGTTTTAAAGAACTACATATGACTGCAGTTATGTATAGTTCAGTACTTGCGGATACTTTTTTTTAATGATTATTTTAGAACTATAGTGATGTGGGGGTGATGAAAAATAAGTGACTCTGCTGCCATATAAGTCTCCGATTCATGCAGTAACCAGGACAGACGCTTATTAGCTTCAAAGTGAGCAAGTGTAACGCTCACCTGGTATCCACAGGGACACCACCTGACCTGGTTGGACTGCTCCCAGCCTGGATTCGCCTCCCCCGGGTTCTCGTTCTGCTGAGGATCTAGTCTGGAATACAGGAGTTCTGGTTTAGCCCACAATTTATTCCTCTCTGGGCCCACCTCCCTTGTGAACCCCAACGACCTCCTTAGAGTTTTCCTCACCTTGGATTTCGATAAGATGCGCTTTCCGTCCTGCAGTTCTGTGCAGGGGTGCATCATGGATGGGGCGCTTTGCTGCCAAGTTACTTCACTGGCACAGCCCGAGAGTCTAGACCTGCTGCGACTCAGTTCTTCAAGTAAGTCTATTGTTCTTAATAATTTGTCCGTAATTGTAATTGCCCTTATTAATGTCCTCCTTCCCTCTTAGGTGCAGAAGGGATGATGAAGACGTCGAGCTGGTTGAGGGGGCTGTGCTCGAGATGGTAAGTGTATGCACGGAGCACAGCGATATGTGCGCTTTTGCTGTTTGCTAACCTGTGTTATTCTTCTCGTGCAGGCCGCCATGATGTTCTGGATGGTGAGCGACCGCGAGCATGCAGAGCGGTTAGCAGATGTTGCCCGGACTGCCGTCGAGTAAGTATGAGGGATACCACTTTGCCTTTCTCTTGCAGGTTGATGGAGGCCGGCACGGAATAAACCAACAGCGAGTTCCGCTCAGGTAAGCGTGCTTCCGAATGATATTTTAGGAAAAATGCTGTTGCGTCATTGTTGTATAAGTACCTTAATGGTATATACCCACTGAATTAAATATTCTAATGTTTACCAGAGGTGAACTAGTTATTAACTGTCAATTCAAGAGCAAAAAAAGAGTATTTGTCAGAGAGTAAGCATATATTAATGCTTGCAATGGGTGAACTTATTAATGACTTTCAATTTCAGAGTATTAAAAAGTATTTGACAGAAAATCAGTATATTAATGAACACAAATGTTAATCTCCATTGTCATGGTAGTTGAGACAGTAATTACCTTTTAACTTTAAAAAATACTGGTACCTATACCATAACAGGTCATTATCAGCATGTCACAAAATTATAAACACATAGGTGAAGTTAGATACATTTAAGTAACTATAAGAATGATGCCATTTCAGTATCAAGATTTAAGCCAAGTACAGTTGTGTTAAAGAAACAAATGATTTTAGCTTCTGCTTGGCGTAATGCTCAGACTCTATTCCCCCCTCTTGGTCATAGTAACGTGCTTTAAACCAATAAATTGTATATCCGCCTTATCGTCCAGCTGGTGATTCTGTTGCCAATGAACTGTCAGGGGTAGGGTGGGGTCTTGACTCCCAATTTTTGCCAAGTGTTCACGGATTCTGATTCTAAGCTCTCTTTTAGTGACAGTGAGCACAGTGACAACTCCATTGTAATTTCTACGCATGATAGCACATACATTTGTCCGGTTCTTCTCCACCACACCATCCCCAGACACTCCTTCATCCTCAAAATAACCAAACTAACCAAAATGTATTTTTCACAGCCTTTTTGAGCCATGATGTCTGTTCACAAATCCAAAATGCCATCTTTTTCAACCCTGTTGCTGATTCCCAAATTGTTCAATTGACCAATCATGGACTACGTACCATATCCATGAACGTTATGCTGCTTTCTGATTGGCCCCTACGTGTCTGCAGACTCCAAATCAGGAAGTGAACCTGCGGACTGGACAAAGATATCACAAATCGTTTTTGTCCTACAATTTCAGCATTATTTAAAAATCTACTGAAGGATTTACACCAAATTTACTAAATTACACTTTGGGGCGAGGCCACTGCTCCTCGTGCAAGTTTCTTGAAAATTTCGTCCAATGCTTTCAGCTGTAGATGCAAGCAACATTTTCTTCCATTCATGTCTATCAGTATTTTAGGAACACCCGTATAAGCAAAACTTCGCAAAATAATTGCACTACCTTATTTTGCGAGCATTGGTCAAATGACACCAAAGATATAAACCCCACAAAACCTGCTCCTTCTATGGGAAGTGTAACTGAACCATAACTACAAGATCAGTACCACCGACTCTGTAATATATTTATGTATGACCCAAAAAATGCTAAAAGTGTCAATGCCTGCATTGGGAATTGAACTGAAATCAACTTGCCTCAGTCAGCTGAGAGTTCCCAGCTCCAAACCTACATGCAGGAATGAGGGGAACATTAACGCCTTTTTGCTTGAAACTTTTCCTTTGATACACCCTTCAATGGCTCCAAGTTAAACGTCCTGTATTCTAAATGCATTCCCTGAAGTCCGGTGTTTATTTTTGATAATTTTAGGTTGCAAATAACATTTGACATTTATAGTCACGAATCCAGAAAAAACTGGTAATAAATAAAAAGAATACATGATATATAAATAAACAAGAAAAATAATACCTAACAACTTCACTGGAACCCCATAGCCTATAGTATATATCCTTTTAGTTTGCAGGACTTGATGCTTTCAAAAAGGCAATTAGATATATATGAAACATGCCCAATGAAATACTGTTTGACATGACTTGTTATAGAACAATTTTATTGGCCAACGATAAGAGGGAATACATAAAAACAATAAACAATAAATAAATAACAACAAACTCAGTATCCTCAGCAGTGTCCGTTGTATACAGATAGAAATACAATGTTTGCAACATTTTAAAATCTGGTGCCAACTGATTAAGGGTTTAAAACAGTTGATGAGGGGCTCTGTCAGCTTGAAATCTAATCATTACTATTACAGGTACACCAGACAGGTGTCCAACTTCTTATACACCAATGTTACAGAGAATACCTATGTGTTTGAAAAGATATGTATGCATTACTAACAGTTTGTCAATGTGTTTTGTGGCCATAGTCTGCAGGTGCTTTGACACTTATTAGATGACAAGGATCCAGCAAGAGGCATATTGATTAACAGAATCTTTAAAGGCAGTGACACGTGTTTATTTGGGTCGAGAAGAGTATTAAAATATGATGGTGAGATGATGATTCAGCTGATGAAAGAGGGATATATACACACTCCCCTCTCAAGTGGAGTACATGATGCCTATCGGTTTCTGTAGCAGAAATTCCAGATACTCTCAGGCTATATGTTTCATCCTATCGCAGGAGCAGCACTTTTTTGGGTGTCCGTGCTGTGATGATGGGGATCAACTTAATTTGTGATAATGGGGATCAGCTTCTTAAACTACTCTTGATTTCCCTGGGTTGCTTAAAGAAGTTGTATTTGCTTGTATTGCTGTGGGGGCTATGGACGCAGATTCTGACTTAATTGTGGTCATCGTACTACCACTCTACTAGTACTAGTCTTCTCTTTTGGCCCAACCTACTAATAACTTATTGGAGTGGGTAATTTGCCAGTGAAGTGCAGGGAAAACAGGCTTGCTATAGGTCAGTTGCTGTTTGCATTGCTTTATCCCTATGGAGCTAGGAGGCAAATAATGTGTACACTGCTCCATTACTAACGTATCCTTGATGGCATCTACGGTCTTCTCTTTTAGGTTTTCTTCTAATGGTCTCACTAAAAGGGTATCTCTGCTTCAGTGAGAATCCTGGGGGGTTTAAAGCATTTGCTTTTGGGTACTAAATAGAGAGAAACCTACAGCAGGATATTTCACAACACTCACTTCTGGCTGTCCCTTCATTTATGCCAGAGCATTTATTTTTAGTATGGACCTGGAAACCACTCTTTCAATTGTAGAACCTGCAATCTCTTATTCCTCACACAAATCAAAATGGGTTGAAGAGCAGGATGCACTTGCCAATGTCTCATTGCCGAACGATGTACATTTCATCAGAGTAGGTGGGCTACTCACATAAGAAGGAAGACTGGGAAATTGAATGTGGCAGTCTTTCAGTAGGACTGTGGCTTCTTCTCTTTTGAGAAATATATGTTCCTCCTCTGATATGTGAAGGTTAAATTAGGGAACATGTTTTGTGAATTGCGTCTTCTTTCTGAGGCCACTTCTGTATTGTTATGCCAGTTCTAAAAAATATGTCATGAAGCTTAGGACCTAAACATTTGTGAGAATGTAATAATGTTATTCTTACGTGAGCTGGAGCTAAAGGTCTGGGGACAGAAAAACAGTATGTTTTAGGTGGCTGGATGACACTCCCCTACAATATAGAGTGAAGATTAAATGAATGTTCCATAGAGCAAACCTATCTATTTTCTGCACATGTTGAAGTGAAGACTTTGAGTTGGAAAGAACCCCCATAACGTTTAAAATCACAATTATACCTCTGCCACACCACACAAATTCCAATAGCCTCCTTCACCGCATAGAATGTCAACAAGTTACTTGTTTTTTATATTTGGTACTTGGCCACTGTACATAGAAACTTGTATAATATCCCCACTGCCCTATACTGCCCATAAAGACCCATGTAGGATAGTGGGGCATGTTAATGGGCCCTTTGGAGGATCTAATTGTTACCCCTCAATGAAATCGAACTTTCCCTGGTGATTCTCCTGACAAGTTCTAAAAGTTTGCAGGAACAAAAATTTAATTTTTGGTTAAAGTATAGAACATGCTCCTCCTGCACACCTCACACAAAATAGACATCCTGCATTATGGGTAAACATATAAAAAAGGTATTGTCTTCTCTTCAGCAAACTTGACTTAGGACTCTGTTCTTTGACACAGACTATCCTTATCTACAACTTTTCAGCTGTTTGGGATGGGGTGAAACACAGGGTTGTGTCAGATACACTCTACAAGTGCTAGGCTATAGTAAAGGAAACTGAAACAGGGAATCATCTTAAAATATGTTGTCAGGATGATGGACGAAAACAATAAGGTGCATAGTTCTAATCTAAAGGAGATCAATGTCCAACACAGTCTCAGGCAGTTACAAATTTCCTCAGTAGACTTCTTTCTTGTTACTGAACCTTGCTTTCTATTGGTCTATGATTATTCTGAGTTTGAGTCTACAAAACTCTAGTAAAAGAGCAATACCATAGGTGTGCACCTCTTTTCTATGGGCTCTCTGGATGACACTGTAGTACAGGGGCAAGAATAATGGTTTCCAAACCTTGCACTGTGTTTATCCGTATGACATGTTCCTAATAAGTCAAGGCCTATTGCGCTTTCTTCAGTTATACACAATTCAAAAGGTCGAGCAGGCTCCCACCATTGCATGATAACACCTTTCTTTCTCTTCCTCGTTCAGTGCTGGTGGACTGTGAACTTCCACCAAGGTTTAGGTTACACCCTCCATCTGGCCATTTGACTGATCCCTCTTGGCATCCATGTGCCTTGACTTTCTCTAAACTAAAGCCCTCTGTCTGCATGCACCATTATTCTTAAAGGTATTTAGGTTTTGTCTATTTGGTTTAGCCACCTTCGAAGTTCTCCACTGAGTACTCCAGTTATCTGTCTGCCTCCCACAATACCAGCTGTTGTCTTGATGCCATATATGTCAATAATGTTTATGGTTGGCTAGAGACTTAAGCTCTTCTTTTAGGGCAATGCAATTTGCAGGCAATTGGAAATCCTACTCTCATCTCAGATGTTCCTCTCTTTGATTCAGTGATATCATGTTTTGCCGATCTATAATGATTTCTCCACCATCTGAGGAGTAAGTCACTGGTCCACGATCTTTAAACCATGAAGTTTTAAAAGGAGGCCTGGTAGAAACACTGTCCCGCTCCTTTCACCATTGGTGTCAGTATTTGCATTAAAATAAAGGTCTCATTCAGCATGCTTGTTTGATGTTTCTTTATTAAAATGCTCACAAACCCAGTTATTCTTAAGGTTCCTTCCTCTTATCAACTCTTTACAGCTCACTATCTTGGGTTCAGAGTTCATGGAGGGAGCCCAAACTATACATGGGGGTGTACTGGATGGGTATGTTTTGTCATGTTGTTTTAAGATATATAGAGAGTTTTTACCACCAGAGTTTGTGTCTTATTAGAAGAAGTTGTCATTAAGTATTTGAGTGGTCCCTCATATATCACTCGCAGGTTTTGCTTCATGTATCAGGCAGTACAGTATTTCCTCCGTATCACTCTATTCCGCTGTCATAGCTCCCTCAAATGTTACTCCACCACAGTAGACAAGTGCATCCAAATCACCTACAAATACACAATTGTTGGTAAAAAATGACTAGCTTCACCTAGATTGCAAACAGTGGTTCCTTTATTTTTAAATTAAGTTCTTTTAGACAATTAGATGCATGGTCCCACTCATGTTATGTAATTTTACGTTGTGATGATTTATACCGCACACCACTGCCATTTTGTCATGATGCCCGCTCCCAGGGAGCCGGTTCAAGCCCTGCGTCCCCGAAAGCGGACATCCAGTCCCCAAGGAAGGACCCAGCAACCCCATATAGGGGCCCTTTGGACAGTGTCCTGGCGCCTATAAGTCATCAGTCCTGGCGCCATAGGCGCCACGCTCATGTCGGGGGGAAATTCTGCCGGGGTCGGCCGGGCCGTCCGTAGACCTCCGGGCAGGGAGGCCCCAACTCCTCCCGTATATCCCAAAAGAGATAGAGTATGAGACACACGCAAGAAGCAAGGTGACTCTGCTGTTTATTAGACAAAACGGCAGGGATGGGTCAAGGATCGTACGCGTCCGTCCTGACACACACACAATTGTGGGGCTCGCAGGCCCTTTTTACCTTAGTATGACGCGCTACTTGCGTCACCTTAGAAAGTTTAGCAAAAAACCTATTTCCACTCTGGATTGGTTACTCGAGTGGTAGGGTTAGTATAGCATACATATAGAGAACGGTGTTAGTGGTTGAGGGTTAGTCAGGTGGTATACTTGGGCTGTCCCTTCAATTTGATACATGAAAATTGTTACATGAAGACCTCTGAGGATTGGTCAATGTTAATGGCGTCAGTGATAAGAGCCCCATGTTCTGATTGGTCCGCTCGCGAGCCTCCCAGTCTGAGACTATTGCTGTTCCCAGCTCGCGGTGCACCTGTCATTTGCAACAATGTTTTACTATGGGTAGGTGTAAACAATGTGAGGATTTATTCATATGTTGGGAGGTCGACTACTCCCACTGCTGCAGATGTCCAATGAGTCTTTTAATTGTATCTGCCTGTGTCTTGAAACGTGGGATTCAGGCGTCTCCTTCCTCCTGGGCTTGGCATCCTGTCAGGTTTGGCTTTGTCACGTGAGGTGGGACCGTGTTTGAGGCAAAATTCAACACAATTAATATTGTTTTTCCCACTGTGTGCCTGGTTTATCTTGCAGGTGCGACCTTGGCGTCGGCTTGCGGCGTGCGAGATTGCAACATCGTGCCCTTGGTGGTGTGCTTTCGCCGGGCTCATTCTGCAGGGTCAGCAACCGAGCTCTTGCTCATTCAATGTTCATGGAAGCTTTTGCTTGCGGCCTACTTGGGCCTGGTGCATAGGTGGAACCGTTTGATGCAGAGCGCTTTAGGTTACGGTATCATATTGCTCTATCCTCAGTATCGTGTCTCCGTTATATTCTTCATTATGGTACATGGTTCTTAGAAGAAGCATGAGCAAGCCTTTTTAGATAAGTTCATTATGCGTCTTGCGTTTCTGCATTTTGAGAGCCTATGTGGAAAATAATAAAGATGCACGCCGTGGGTATGTCTGTCGCCTACGTCATAGCACTGAGTATGTTCTTCGTGTGGATTGGTGTGGGAGTGTCCGGTGTGCACGTTTGCACAGGTGTGCTGACCGTTGGCTAGGTCGTCATGGCATCTCTAACGACGTGTAGGTTTAGTCGAGTTGATCCATGCCGCAGGTGTCGGCATGGACAGGGCGGGCTGCTGGGCAGGTAGGTGGGCACATCCGTATGTTCCTGTACCAGGGTATTTGGTCGTCTGGTAGATAGGCAAACTCCTCTCGTGGCGGGTGTCTAGGCCGTGATCCTCTAGGCCAAGCGCGAGAGGGGGAGGGCGGGAGCCTGTTCTTCCATTCTCCCACTTCACTCATTATGGAAGTGCTTGGGTGCACTTACCTGATGCAGACCATGCTGCAGGATCCCGGCCTCCTTGAGGCCTGAAAGGAACTACTCTACCTGTGGGACTAATTTACCATCTGGGCGTGGTCAGGGAAGGATACATACCTGATTGGAGGAAGGATACATATCTGGAACTTCTTCCAAGGCTATTTAAACCCCACCCGAAGAGCCACACGTGCTTCGCGTTGTTCTGCATCTAGCAGCTGGACGCTCACCGTGTCTGCTCCTGCATCGTGACTTCTGCCACGCCTGCCAGCATCCTGGATCACCTACAAAGGAAGGGAAGAAGAGAACAGAAGAAGGAAAAGTCCTTACCTGCTAAAACCGCATCCCGGAGACATCTCGCCGACAATCCTGAAAAGGAAGACTTTTATTTTAAAGCTCATCGCGTCGATCGCTGCAGCGCCGCATTCCACTCACCTTTACAGGGCGCCTCCATGTTCAGCGGCGATCATCCGGATTCGCAGTCACGCCCCAGCGCCTAGGGAGAAAAAGACCAGAACAAAAGGTGAGAGAGAGAAGTGAATAAGGAAAGCTAAATCTCCATGTTAAGACTTACCTGTTGATTCATTCCCTCTTCATTTCGGATCCGCGCCGCATCCTGGCATTTCCGGACCCCGGCCCCTAAGGGGAAAAAGAGACATAAGCGTTAATGAGCGAATGAAAAGACATTATCAAAAAACACTCATTAAAGACTTACCTGATTTCTACAAGGATTTCACCTCTCATCTCTGGTCGGTGCCTGTTCCCCGGCATCCCGTACCCCGGCCCCTATGGGGAAGAAGACACTAGCATTAGTACATTAATGCATGGACACAAGGGGAACCTCTTATCAAAAAACTTACCTGGAAGCCAAGCAAGTTTGGTTCTCACCAATCTGAAAATCCAGTGAAGTAACTGGATACCAACACGCCCCTGCATCAGAAGCAGGATGGAGAGCTCGTCCTTCCAGACCCTAAAGTGAGACGCTACGAGGAATCACAGAAGGGTTTCGAGGAGGGTGAGAGGGGAAAGTGGGAGGCTGATTGCATTACCCCGCAGACAGTTAATCCCCTATTTTCGCCTACAGAAGGATACTTTTGCGAGCCAGACAAGCCAGATTTGGGGGCCCGGTCCAGTCTGTCTTCCGAACCCTGCGCATCACCTTAGAAGAGGTCACAGCAGCGCGAACCAGGCCAGCGCCTCCGTGGGAGTCAGGTGAGCGTTACAGAACGCGAAGCCTTCCTACAAATTTCCACCCAGGCGCTATGGAAAGTTCTGAGACTGATCAGTTGGCCCAATTACTGAGGGAATTACGGGCCGAAGTACATGCCTCTCGTCAAGAGACTAATGCCCTCAGGAGGGAATTAATAATATCAAAGGAAAGAACTGATGACCTGGCCAGACAGCTTTTGCAATGTCAGGCTGGGCAAACTCCTCTACCCGGTTCCAGAGGGAACCCCGCTCCTGTGGTTTCCAGTAACCCTGTGCAGATTAATCTACCTGGAAACATGCCGCTGGCCCCACCCGAACGCTTTGCTGGGGACCCCAAACGATTCGCCGTATTCATGAATCAGTGTTGTTTGCACTTCCTATGCAGACCTGGGGCCTTCCCTAATGATCAGACCAAGGTAGCCTTTGTATTGTCATATCTCAGCGGCTGCGCTGCCGATTGGTCAGTTCCACTGGTTACTCAAGATGACCTGATTCTCTGGGATTTTCAAAGGTTTCAAGCAAGCATGGAAAGGTTATTTGCTCGACACTCTCAGGGGCAGGCTCTGGATGACAAACTTCTATCCCTGCGACAGGGCAATCAGGACCTCCTATCCTATATTGCAAACTTTAATAGACTAATTGTGGAAACGGGATGGCCAGAGGATAAAAGAGTCACGTTGTTTTATCGAGGCCTACGCGGAGAATTTAAAGATGTCTTGGCCCAAGTTGTAAATCCGCCCCAAGAATGCACAGAGTATATAGACTTAGTGGTCCAATTGGATCACAGACTTCAAAACAGAAAAGCAGATCAGCCCAGGTTTGAGACCCGGGTGTTGGTCAAGAGCCATGCTAATCCTAAGGGAGTTGATGTCTCTGAGCCTATGCAAATTGGAGGGGTTAAAGGACCCTTAACTCAAAAGGAACGTGAAAGGAGGCGGCAGTTAAAATTATGTCTTTATTGTGGGAATCCTGGGCACTTTCTACGAGATTGCCCGGCAAAACCACCCCGAAAGGCGGTAGGAGCCGCTGATAAAAACCATGAAGACTCTGTTTCGGGAAACGACTCCGCCCAACAAGTGTAGGGGTCCGCTTGCCGAGCTTGAAAACTAACTCTCAGACCACGCATTTCATTGTGCCAATGGTTCTCGCAGATCCAGAACAGCCTAAGCGGTTGCATGCAATAAAGGCATACATCGATAGTGGGGCTATTGGAAACTATGTGGATCGTGAATTGGTCTCTAGGATTAACCTCCCTCTCCGTCCTAAAACCAGCAAAGATGTCATCACCACAGTCGATGGAACTGAAATTGCCTCTGGACCGGTAGCACATTCCACTACTGAGGTGACTCTTATTGGTCCCGACGGCCATCGGGAGGGTGTTGTGTTTGATGTAATCAAGGCTCCACAGTTTCAGGTTATTCTTGGAATCCCTTGGTTAGAGACACATAATCCTCGAATTGATTGGCGAGCTAAAAGAATAACCTTCCCGGATTGTACACAAACCTGCTACCCAGAAAACCTGAAGATTAATCTAGCATCTGTAACCTCTGCCTCCATGCAACTACCTCCGGAATACCAAGACTTTCAGGACGTCTTCCAAAAGGAACAGGCCAACACGTTACCTCCTCACAGATCGTACGATTGCCAAATCGATCTGGTGCCCGGTGCACAACCCCCTTGTAGCAGGATTTATGCCCTTACCGAACCTGAGAATCTGCATTTGAGACAATATTTGGATCAATACCTAGCTAATGGTTTTATTCGCCCGTCAAAGTCCCCGGTATCCTCGGCTTTGTTCTTCGTGCCCAAAAAAGAAGGCGACCTTAGAACTTGTATCTATTACCGCGCATTGAACCAGATAACGGTTAAAAACCGTTATCCTCTGCCTCTGATCCCTGAACTCCTTGACCAGGTGAAGGACGCTTGCATATACACCAAGTTAGATCTCCGGTGGGCTTATCATCTGGTACAAGTTAAAGAAGGTGACGAATGGAAAACTGCCTTCCGCACTAAATACGGATTATTCGAGTACCAGGTGATGCCTTTCGGATTGTGTAACGCGCCGGCTGCCTTCCAATTCTTCATGAATGATGTCCTTCGGGAACTCATCGATGTTTGTGTTGTCGTATATATCGATGACATTCTGGTGTACTCCTCTTCGGAATCTGATCACAGAAAACACGTCAGGGCAGTACTTGAAAAACTGCGCCAACACAAACTATTTGCTAAATTGGAGAAATGTGTTTTCCATACCACAGAAGTCGAGTTTCTAGGTTTCATCCTGACACCCAAAGAAGTCCGAATGGACTCAAGAAAAGTGGATGCCATCCTCAAATGGCCATTACCTAGCTCTGTAAATGGGGTTCAAAGCATGCTCGGCTTTGCCAATTTCTATCGCAGGTTTATCCCGGAATTTTCACGCGTGGTAAAACCCATTACTGCACTCTTGAGGAAAAATAAACGTTTTGAATGGTCTGAAGAAGCCGAGCAGGCCTTTCAGGATTTAAAAGCTAAGTTTACCTCCGCACCTATATTGAAACACCCGCGTCCAGATCTCCCTTATGTCGTCGAGACTGACGCATCCAGCCTAGCCATGGGAGCTGTCCTGTCCCAAAGAGATCCCGAAACCAACCAACTGCATCCCGAAGCATTTTGGTCCAGAAAATTCTCGGCACCCGAGGTTAATTGTGCAATCATGGACAAAGAACTGTTAGCCATTAAGTCCGCTTTTAAAGCCTGGCGGCATTATCTGCTTGGTGCTCGACATACCATCACAGTGATCACTGATCACCGGAATTTACAGTATTTGAAAACCGCCAAGGCTCAGTCATCACGGCAGCTCCGATGGGCTTTGTTTTTCGCTGAATTTGATTTCGTGATTACCTATCGACCTGGCTGCAAGAATGGCAAAGCAGACGCCTTATCCCGAATTGGAATGGGAGAATCTGATACAAACTCAGAACCAGTACCAGTAATTCCCGAACAGAGGATTCTAGGCATGACTTTGTTACAGACGCTTGAAGACATTCAAGCCAGAGTGAAACAACTCCTGGACCCTACAACCTTACAGGATTGGATACAAAAGGGATCATACTTTACCATAGATAATGGTTTACCTTATTAGCAAGGACGCTTATTCCTGCCACATAAGGAATTACACGAACTAGTTATTTCCGGTTATCATGATGCATTAATAGAGGGACACCCCAGTATTGCCAAGACAGAGGAAAAGGTGAAACGACAATTTTGGTGGCCCTCTTGGCGAAAAGATGTTAAATCTTTTGTGATGTCCTGTGGTGTTTGCGCCCAAAATAAAAGTCAAAAGAAAAGACCAGCCGGTCTCCTTCAACCTCTAGACATACCGCCAGCACCCTGGCACACCCTACCAATGGATTTTATTACGGACCTGCCTCCTTGTTCGGGGTACAATACTATTCTGGTAATTGTGGATTTGTTTTCCAAAATGGCCCACTTTATTCCTTTGAAAGGTTTACCTTCAGCTTCTGTCCTAGCCAAAGAATTCCTCGAAAATATTGTTCGGCTACATGGATTCCCATCTATACTAATCTCTGACCGGGGAAGCCAATTCATTTCCCACTTCTGGCGCAAATGTTGTCAAATGGCGCAGATCGACGTAAGATTATCGACCAGTCACCATCCTCAGACCGATGGTCAGACCGAGAGGACAAATCAGACCCTTGAGCAATACTTACGGTGTATGTTACAGCAATCTGAAAGCAACTGGAAAGACATTCTTTGGATAGCCGAATACGCATATAATAATTCGGGACACTCTGGAACTGGCCACAGTCCTTTTTATACTTTGTTTGGGCATCACTCTCGAACCTCAAACCTTGACTCACCTCAGAACCTCAGAATGCCTGCAGTAGAACATCTGCATTCTACAATTACCCAAGCCTTCAAAGAGGCAACTACGCATTTACAACAAGCCAAGAGAAAATACAAGGAGAATGTTGATCTACATCGGAGTGAAGCACCTCCGTATCAGATTGGGGATCAAGTGTGGTTAGCTACCAGACATTTACCACTCAAAGGGCCTCGAACTTTTAACCCAAAATATCTGGGACCTTATTCTATTACGGCAATAATTAACCCAGTGGCTGTTAAACTTGATTTACCAGCTAGTATGCGAATTCACCCTGTTTTTCATGTGTCACTTCTGAAACCAGTGTTACCCGGAACCCGACTACTCAAACCTCCAGAACCTATTCTAATAGATGGGGAGCCAGAATTCGAAGTGAAGAACATTTTAGACTCAAAAATGTTTAGGTCAAAACTGTTCTACCTAATTGATAGGAAGGGGTACGGACCTCAGGAGAGGTCGTGGGAACCCAGCGACCATGTGCATGCACCTCGATTAGTCAGGAAATTCCACCGACTCTTCCCAGACAAACCAAAACCCCCGGAGGGAACAACCTTGGGAGGGGCCTTGGGGGGGGAGTGCTGTCATGATGCCCGCTCCCGGGGAGCCGGTTCAAGCCCTGTGTCCCCGAAAGCGGACATCCAGTCCCCAAGGAAGGACCCAGCAACCCCATATAGGGGCCCTTCGGACAGTGTCCTGGCGCCTATGGCGGCAGGCTCATTATGGAAGTGCTTGGGTGCACTTACCTGATGCAGACCATGCTGCAGGATCCCGGCCTCCTTGAGGCCTGAAAGGAACTACTTTACCTGTGGGACTAATTTACCATCCGGGCGTGGTCAGGGAAGGATACATACCTGATTGGAGGAAGGATACATACCTGGAACTTCTTCCAAGGCTATTTAAACCCCACCCGAACAGCCACACGTGCTTCGCGTTGTTCTGCATCTAGCAGCTGGACGCTCACCGTGTCTGCTCCTGCATCCTGACTTCTGCCACGCCTGCCAGCATCCTGGATCACCTGCAAAGGAAGAGAAGAAGAGAACAGAAGAAGGAAATGTCCTTACCTGCTAAAACCACATCCCGGAGACATCTCGCCAACAATCCTGAAAAGGAAGACTTTTATTTAAAAGCTCATCGCGTCGATCGCTGCAGTGCCGCATTCCACTCACCTTTACAGGGCGCCCCCATGTTCAGCAGCGATCATCCGGATTCGCAGTCACGCCACAGCGCCTAGGGAGAAAAAGACCAGAACAAAAGGTGAGAGAGAGAAGGGAATAAGGAAACTAAATCTCCATGTTAAGACTTGCCTGTTGATTCATTCCCTCTTCATTTCGTATACGTGCCGCATCCTGGCATTTCCGGACCTCGGCCCCTATGGGAAAGAAGACACTAGCATTAGTACATTAATGCATGGACACAAGGGGAACCTCTTATCAAAAAACTTACCTGGAAGCCAAGCAAGTTTGGTTCTCACCAATCCGAAAATCCAGTGAAGTAACTGGATACCAACGCGCCCCTGCATCAGAAGCAGGATGGAGAGCTTGTCCTTCCAGACCCTAAAGTGAGACGCTACGAGGAATCACAGAAGGGTTTCGAGGAGGGTGAGAGGGGAAAGTGGGAGGCTGATTGCATTACCCCGCAGACAGTTAATCCCCTATTTTCGCCTACGGAAGGATACTTCTGCGAGCCAGACAAGCCAGATTTGGGGGCCCGGTCCAGTCCGTCTTCCGAACCCTGCGCATCACCTTAGAAGAGGTCACAGCAGCGCGAACCAGGCCAGCGCCTCCGTGGGAGTCAGGTGAGCGTTACACATTTGTATGGTCTACAGGTGTACACATGGCTCTTTGGGTGGGGTTGGTTAGAGGGGGAAGAGGGAGAGAATACAGGTTGTGCTCTTCTGTTGATGCTTGCAGAACCAGGAGAACCTGGTGTCTGGGCATGTGAGCTTTCTGTCTATGCTCTGTTGTGTTCACTGGGATTGTTGTCTCCAGAGGGGAAGCGTCTGGGTTGCTTGTTTGCAACTTTTTGGTTTTGTGGCATGGTTCGCAGTGGGGGCACGTTTTTTGGTGTGTGGGTGTGTGTAGTACGTGCAAGGTATGTAGGTGTGGAAAAGGGGCGGGTGCTTAGTTTCTGTTTGGCTATGGGTGTGTGGTGGTTTTATTGTTGGTTCTTTAATCTATCTTGTCCCATGTTTGCTTTGGTCCCAGAGTATGGTTTGTGGGGAGGGAGTGGGCATGTGTATTTATGGCTGTCTCGGTGAGTTGAGTATTTTCAGTTGTTTTCTGAAAGTTAGTCAGTCTTCCGTAGTTCTTATTTAATTTGTACCGGGTTACATAGTTTGGCTGTCAAATAGGAGAATGCAGTTCCTCCAAATTTCCTTTTCTCTTGGTGTTTCATTTCTATTTGGGCATCAATACTCAATCTTAGGTGTCTTCCTGGTTGGTAACGGTTTAGTTTAGCTTAGGGACATTTGGTTCCTTGTCCCTGCACTGATTTGTGGGTGAGGGAGAGGGCTTTAAAGTTGAGTTTCTTTTTTTTTGTACTGGTATCCAGTGCAGACTTCTTCAGGCTAGTGTGATGTGATCTCTTCTATTTAGTCTCAGGAGTAATCTTGCTGTGTTTTTTTTATTGATGCATGGTAGATTTTTTATGAGGCCATTCTGGCATTCCAAAGTAGAAGCTGTTTGTGTAGTCTAGTCTTGGTAGCACCAAGGAGATGGGTGCAAGGGTTCTGTGTGAGAATTTGAGGTAGGGGAGTTCCTTTTGAGGGTGTTGTTTGGGTCTTGGACGGAGGTTATCTTGAAGATGAGTTGTGTGTCATCTGCGTAGTCATCTACGTAGTTGAAGGCTGTCAGTCCATGGGTTTGAATGAGTTTCATTAGGGATGACATGTAGATGTTGAGGAGTAGAGGGGGAGGCTTGATCCCTGTGGTACACCACAAGTGATTTTTTTTCGTGATAGATGTAAATTAAGTGCTCTCTTTCTGTTCGGTTGGTGTGAAAGGATCATCGCCATTGTAGTGCAGAGTTTGTTCTGCCACATTCCTCTAGTCTCTTTATCAGTGTTGCATGTCTGATTGTTGCAAAGGCAGATGATTATGTCTAGTAGCACAAGAGCTGATTGGGTGCTGTTGTCTGCGTTTATTTTTAGGTCGTCTCATATGGAGAGAAGTGCTGATTTAGTTCCTCTCATGGGTCTGACGGCAACTTGGGATTGGTTGAGTATTTTGTTGCTTTCTACATGGTTCAGTAGTTCTTTGTAGATGTGGTTATCTAGGATTTTCGCTGGATAAGATAGAGTTGATATAGGTTTGCAGTTGGTAGGGTCTCCCACATTTCCTGTTTTATTCTTTAGGAGGGTATTGATGCATGGTGATTTGATTGTTTTAGGTACTATTTCTGTGTTAGATTTATCAGTAGTCAAAAGTATGAGGCTGACGTTTTGTGGTTGAGAATTGTTTTTTAAATATGCTTGGTGGGCATGGGTGACCGGGATCCAGCAAGGTTTGTGTCTTTTATTAGTGTGTGGAAAGTTTCTTCACTTATAGGTTTGAATCGATTGAGCGCTCTGGTGCTGGGTTCTGAGGGTGTGTTTTTGGTAGGTTGGCTTGCATCAATGTTTTGGTGTATTGCTTCTATTTTTGCTCTAACATTGGTTGTGATGTTGTCACATAGGGATTGTGATGGTACGATGCATTTGTTGCATGAGGTTAGGTTTTTAATTTCCTTGATTATTTTTTAACAGTTATTTTGATGGGCATATTGCCAATTGGATTCTTGTCACATAATATGCTTTTTTTTTTTGCTTTTTTTGCTTTCAGGACTGCTTTAAAAAGCAATGGAGAAAACACTAATTGGACAAAAACAAATACTGATGCCAAACCTGAATTTATAAGTTTGCATTTTTTTTAGTTCCTTCAGTTCTTCTGTGAACCATATTGCTACTACGTTATTTAGGGCAGAGGGGGTTTGTAGAGTTGTATAGGCACTAGTTGGTCTAGGGCTCCTGTGATCTAGGAGTCAAATTTCTCTAGCGCTTATTCTGGTGCCATTCTATTTAGCTGGTAGGTGTTTGTTTTGTTTGATTCCAGTAGGTCAGCTTCTTTTGTTTGTCACTGGGAGTTTTACTTTTGTGGACGTCTTGCATCTTAGAATTTTAACAGTGAATGGGATCATATGGTGATTGCTCCATATAACTGACCACCACGCCATCTCCTTCTCCATCCAAGGGAAATCACAACCAAACATGCCAACCACCATCCCCCAAACCTTCATCAGAAACAACTGCAACATCACCTTACAAAACCTCTGCCCACTAATAGACAACATCCTTATCCCCACAAACTACGTTAACCTAGATGCGGAGAAACTTGCTGACCTCTACAACAAAGCATTAGATTCAGCAGTAGACACCATCGCTCCACTCAAACTCTCCAAAGCCAAACCTGCAGCCCACATGAACAAATGGTTCACACCAGAGCTAAAAATCCTCCGAAACGCCAAACGAGCTGCAGAAGCCACCTGGAGAAAAACACCCAACCTATCCAACAAAACACAACTCTCGAAAGCAGCCGCCACCTACAAAACCGCCATCCTCAATGCCAAAAAAGAGACATGTGATAACAGAATCGAGAGCGCCAAATCCAAAACAAAAGAGCTCTTTAATATCCTCAGGGAACTCGAATCCCCCCCCCTACACTGGCAGAAACCCGCGTGAAAGATGCAGACTGGTGTGAGAGGTTTCAAAAAGCCCTAGCAGACAAAATCACCATGTTACAATCCAAAATCGAACAGAAAAATCTTAGCCTATTCAAAAAAAAAAAAAAAACCGTCCACCACTCCCAAAACTCCCACTTGCCCCCCATTCTCCTTCTCACCAGTATCCACTAAAGAAGTAGAAAGCATCATTAAGGGCCTCAAACCCTCCAGATGACAAGGGGACTCATGCCCAGCTCCCATCATCCAGGAAGGCGCCAACATTCTGGCCCCCTTCATAACAGCCCTTATCAATGCATCCTTCAAATCAAGCTCAGTGTCTAGCAGCCTCAAGGAGGCCTGGGTCATGCCACTACTAAAAAAAACCTAATCTAGAACCCAACAACCTAACCAACTACAGGCCTATCACCACCGTTCCTTACATCCTAAAAATCTTAGACAGAGTGGCCTACCTGCAAATACAGAAGAACCTGGATGATAACAACCTCCTATGTCTTAGAAAATCTGGCTTCAGGCCAAGGCACGGAATAAAGTCAGCCCTACTGGACCTAAAAATCCATATGGACGAGGCAAAGGACAAGGGTAATCTAGCCTTTCTCCTACTACTAGATCTATCAGCAGCCTTCGACCTCGTCGACCATCAGATCCTCACGGAACATCTGACAACCTCAGCAGCCTTCTCTAACCAGGCTACTACCTGGATCCAGTCCTTCTTAGCCAACCGAACTACCCGGGTCTTCTCCCCGGGGGCCTCAGCACTCCCTGTCCCCATCACCTGCGGCGTCCCTCAAGGCTTGTGCGTCTCGCTGACCCTATGCAATATCTTCACTAAGCTATTGTTTGACCACTTAGATAACCTGGGTGTCACATACACAAACTATGCTGACGATACCGAGGTTCTCATCACCCTATCAGGGTGCTACGATGAGGACTCCACCAAAATCAACAACCTATATTTGGAAATCCAAGCCTGGATGGCAGAGCACGGTCTATGCCTCAACGACGAGAAAACTGAGCTCCTTCTTGTCGGCTCCCATCCCTGGCTAAACAAACTAGACCCCTGTTACACGTCCATCAACATAGACCGTAACCTAATCGCAGTAGCCAAAGAAATTAAAACCGTTGGGGTTTATATAGACTCTACTCTCTTGCTCAAAAAACAGGTGAATGCCACAGCCTCACCCACAGCTTATACAAAGAAGCTTATCAACGCCTGCAAACCCTTCCTATCTCCCTCCAGCTGCATTACACTAGCCAGAGCGCTAGTGCTCTCAAAAATTGACTACTGTAACACACTCTTTCTCGGCACATCAGAAAGCAACCTGAACAAACTACAGGTGCTTCAAAATAATGCCCTCAGAGCCGCCTTTAGTATCCCTCGAACACGCTCACATCTCCAGCTTCAGGGAAGACGCTCACTGGCTCCCCGTACGAGACAGAATCCCTCTCAGATCCCTCGTCATCGTCCATAAATGCCGCTCCAATGACGCACCCAAATACCTGGCAGACAAGTTCCACAACCACACATCTACTAGACCAACGAGAACGCCATACTCACATTGCCTCTCCATTGACAAATTCTGCCTAAAAAAAGCAGGTGGCGCCAGCTTCCTGGTCCTAGCTGCCAAACTATGGAACGCTATGCCTCTAACTCTTAGAGCAGAACCCTCTTTCTGGACTTTTAGAGCCAATACTAAAACATGGCTTGCCGACAAAAATTCTGCTTAATGCACCTCATCTCCGCATGTCCTTGTCGACCATCTTGTAACCTGGTCCTACACACTCTAATGTTATTTCACAGTCTGTATTATATACTTTGCCATGTTGTAACTGTCTCTAAGTCTCCGGCGCCCGGTTACTCCAGGGTTCGGCGCGCGGTACAAATAAAGAAACTAAACTGAACTAAACTGGTATTGGTGGTCGAGAGTCCATCTCTTTAGAAGGTTGTGTCTAAGGTGTAACCGGCACTGTGGGTGGACTCTTAACTATTTGTTTGAAGCAGAGGCTTTCCAGTAGGGTGCTGATGGAGTTTGCTGTGGTTTAATTTTCTCTTTTGAAACAGATGTTGATGTGCCCGAGGAGGACTATGTTGTCATGATAACTGTAGAGTTTGGCAATGGCATTGGTGAGATTCACCTTGAAGTTGGGGTTGTAGGATGAAGATCAGGAGGAACAGTAGGTGTGATTGGTCATTAAATTTTGATTAGGAGTGATTCACAGTCTTCTATGTTGATTGAGGCGAGCGGAGTGTAGCAGATGTGTTTTTTGTGTGTTATAGTGATTCTTCTTTTTCTTTGGCTTTCTCTGTTAGAGTGTATTAGTTTGAAGTTGTTGGGTATGGCTTCTTGGATGGTTGTTTTGTACTTGTCGCATAGCCATGTTTCTGTGAGGAAGAGCACGTCAATGCAACGTTCACTTAAGAGGTCATCAATTTCTCTTTTGTGCTTAGCCATGGATCGTATGTTGAGAAAACTGCAGTGTAGCCTGTGTGTTTTTCCTTGTTCTTTGTTGTGTATCCTTTCCCGCCTCTCAGGTGGGGTGATGCCTGTTGGATTTTCAGTTTTCTCTTGGACAGGGCTGTTATTTGCTGGTTGTGTTGTTGGGGCCTCTGTTCCTTCATTGAGGAGTTCTATTAAGTTGAGCAATGGGTTTCTTTGTTTTGATTTGTAATAGTCAGGTCTTTGGTTTTCCATGTGGTCTTTCTCTGGAAACATAAGGGTTTGGATGATCAGGGATTCTAACTTGGCTCTGATTCTTGTTCGGGTTTTTCCCAAACATGTTTTGGAGTTGCTAGGTTCTGTGTCTTATGGTGTGCGGTTTGATAGTCTAGTGGGGTCCACTCTGGGAGTCATTGGTTCCATAGTTGTGGTTTGTTTGTTTTCCATTGTAGTAAGATTGTAAGTGGAGAGGTAACAGGAGATAAATGCTGTTTTTGTTCTTGTCTTAGTCCAAATCTTTAGTCCGCTTAGTGGTAGTTGTTGGGACATTTGAGGTGTTACAAATTCTGGTCGGTGATTTCAGTTCAACGGGTTATGCTTTCATTACACTTTCTTGTTCTGATTTCCATTCTTGGTTCTTTGTCCTTCTTGTATCGTGGCATGTGTGTGCCATCCCACATACTTTTAGACAAAAAGGTCACCAATTAATTTTCTTTGTAAAAGTGACCTGCAAACTGTGATGATTCACTAGGTGTCATCACTTCTCCACGGGGGGAGCCCATTCTCATGAGGCTGGGGAGGTGAGGCTGCTGCCCAATATTCCCTCTTAGGTGTGTTTTGTTGCCTATCACCCAGGTAGTCATCCCAATCCCACTTAGGGGAGTCCCTCCCCAAAAGGTCCTCCTGCATTAAACCATCTTTAGGTGGTATATTGACCCTCTATAGGGAAGGGCACACCTAAGTCGCCCTCCCATTCAGACAGCTGTCCTCCTCTCTGAACTCCACTCCAGTCTGTCCTATACCTCAGTAGTTCTTATCGGATGAACGACTAAATGTGAGGTACCGCATCACCTCTTTCATTATATTTCTGCTCTCCTCTGGCTTCCCTGTTCTTCAGCTTCCTATGTCTCCAATGTCATCCTTCCTTTCCTATCTATGCTGTATCTACTTATTCTATTAGCCGCTTCATCCTCATTATCCAACAACACATGTCTGCTAATAATGTCATTAACTTCTTTGCAGCATCTCTCTAGACTCCTTTCTCATTCTATCTGTTCCCACTTCCTGTCTCTTTCTCCATCTGGGAGTGTATGCCTTCTAATAATATCAACTTCTTTTCATGACATTTCCCTACTTATTTCCACCTCTTTCTCCCTCTTTCCTTTGCTTTCTCTTTTAGCTTTCCTCTTTCCCTTTTTGCATCTCTTCATCCCTCCTTTTCTCATTCTTCTTCTCGTCTCTTTGTCTGCCTCTCGCTTTTCTGTTTCTTCCTCATTCTTTCTTTCTTGCCTCTCTTTTTTGCTCTCTTTCTCTCTCCTCTTGTTCCTTTTTCTCTTCTTTGTTCTGATGCTTTCTCTAACGTCCCTTTCTTTCAAATCGTCAATGCCCTTTCCATCTAATTTGAGCATTATCTGTCCTCACACCCATTCATTATCTCTTTGGAGCTACTCCTCAGCTTCTATCAATTTTGCTTGTAGATCGCAGCACTCTTCATATTCTACATTTGTGGGCACTGGTCTTTGCTTACTTATTTTTTCTTCACTTAAAATGTCTTCACTACTGTACGCAGGGGGGTGCATATGTAAGATTGATGTACCCTGCTGCTGCTTTTAATGTTTGTAATGGATATAATCCCTGTGCTTCCGAATACAGATCACTGCTCTGGGGAGGAGGAGCCGTGGGTGCTATGCCCCTTTCATCATGCTGATTAATCATCCATTCTTTCGTGGTAAGCTCCTCAATCTCTTCCCCATACATTTTCCACAGTTCCAGAATGGCTAGTCGATTCTGTAACTACTTTCCGTTATACGCGTCATGTAAATATGTGCAGATTTGTTGCAGTACTGACTTTGAATGAATGCCTTCCTCTGGCTGGGGCATCAACATTTTGCACGCAGTGTCCCACATCCACCGTGTGTGGTATTTAAGGATTGTGTCCTTATAATGTGGTAATACTTTGCATAGGTGAATAATGGAAATCTCTTTCATGGTAACACATCAGTTTTACTTGCCAATAGCTACCACATTTTTTTTCTCACCCTCTTTTACATCCCTTTCAGATCATTCCCCAATATTTCTCTTGCACGTAATAATTCTGTGTCTCTCTCTCTCTGAGACCATGCCTCCTGCGTCAACCAATGCTTCAGAGCGGCACCATAAACACCACTCACGCTCTAAAGAGTCCCACCTCACTGCAAACATTCTGAGTGACACCACACCCGTCACTTGCGCTCTTTGCAGCCCCACTTCACCGGCACCTGCACCTTCACCTGCACCGGCAGGTTACCGCTGTCCTCGTAATGAGGCCCATTGTCTCTACAATATGCAGTTGGTTGACATAATACATAATGGGTTGCCTAACATTAAGGATTCTGATTGGTTGTCTTCTTAATGACAGGAATAAGGGGAGAGAGGTCCACGTTCCTATCCACCCTTATTCATGCTAATCTTGACTTGTTTTGCTAGCTACTGTCAGATCTCTGCACAGATCAGTATTTTGTTATTTCAGCATTTTGTGTTCTCGTGAAGCCTTGAGTCCTTTTGTTTACTTAGAAGCGTGTTGCGGCTCCATTTTGGAAAACATGGCTGCTCATTGCTGTTGCATTTCTATGTTAGTGAGCAAAATGTGCACGTCATTCATGTTGCATTTATCTTATACATTACTAATGTTAGTATTCTTCATGTCTTATGGATGCTATGTCAATATGTTTCATGTATACATGCATGTGTTACCTAGTGTTCGCGTTCTTCATGTTGAGTGCACATTTGCTTTGTGTCTAGTGCATCCACATGTATTGTCATGATGTTGGTTTGGTTTACACGTGCCATCTTCAGCGTTAGATTGTATCCCTCTCCTTCTGTAACTGCCCGAGATAAGGGTGATACGGTTTTCTTTGTGAGTAATGTTTCCCACATCTGCAATATTGAACTGGGAGATGGGCAGATGCTATGTATGACATATTCATCTGACTCTCATCAAACGTCTGCATCAACCTGGAAACAATGAGGAAAGATGCTATCAATTAATACCAGGAGAAGGAAGTCATTCTCCTAGTAGCCATGCAGAAGTTGTGATAGAGACAACAGGGGAAGGGAGTCATTCCCCCTAGTTTTGTGATTGAACTGTACCAAAACAGACCTCTTGGTCCTGAACTAAGAGTTAATGTGAAGCAGCCAGAGGAAGGGAGTCATTCCCCCTGGCCTTGTTGTGCTTTGTATGAAGACATACCAGGGGAAGGGAGTCATTCCCCCATGTTTTCTTGGAAGTTGTGCAGAACCACACCAGGAGAAGCAAGCAATTCCCCTGGGAG
This sequence comes from Ambystoma mexicanum, assembly GCF_040938575.1. Lineage (NCBI taxonomy): Eukaryota > Metazoa > Chordata > Amphibia > Caudata > Ambystomatidae > Ambystoma > Ambystoma mexicanum. The sequence continues at coordinate 403,826,447 of NC_090939.1, read as the reverse complement.
AACATTGTGTAAGGACTGTTTTGAAACCTTCAAAACAGGGAAAGGGAGTCATTCACACTTGGTATTTTTTCTTTGAAGGAACATTTTTTTAAATGCCATTCTAGAAGCTGGAGAAAAGATCCACTCGCCTTAAAGGAAGGACATTTACGTTAGTTTACTCTTTAGTTATATATTGTATGTGATCGAAGTAAGTTTTGACACAGGATGGTGGATTTTACTTTGACGGACATTCTGCAGACCCTTTTAGTATTAGTTTTGAGGCTGGGAAACACTATTTAGAAGTTAGGGATATTGAGGACTCCTTTTCCATTTCCAAAATAAAAGTCTATAACCAAAATCACGCAACCTTTGTGTAAGTCTCTTTTTTTGACACCCTTTCAAATCTTAAATTACTAATTACCCAATCAATAATGTTTCTTTTAAAATGAGAAGGGGAACACAGCTTTGTGGCAAATCCAATAGATCAAGAAACTGAACCACCCAATTAAAATAAGTGCAAGGCATATTTTCCATACAAATATTAAACATACCAACAACAAAGAGGAAGCAAGCGAGCAACAGCCAGAACATCCATCAATTCATATACAGATCGCAGAAGGGTAATAAAACATATTCAAATAAATGGTAAAAAAAAGCATGAGTTAAATTATTTAAAGCAATACAATCAGAAGGGTACAGAAAAGTAAAATCCAACTGTAAAACCTTTAAAACAACTAATACAAATGATTGTAAGTCATCTAGCCCCCACCAACTCTTACTACTGTATCATGAGATAACATTGAGTAGCAATTAGGAGCAAGGGCATCTAAACATGTGGCAAAAGTGAGACACCAAGTTTCAGTAATACAACCAAGTCAACTGAATGCTAAACAATAGTATTAACAATAGCAGTAGCATGTAGGACAAGGGACGCACCATTAATAAATAAACACTCAAATAACACTTCTTCATAGACGCCAGTATTAAAAAACGTAATTAACACTTGTTTGTAAGCACCAAGGCCTGTTCCCTCATTATCAGTTTATTTATACCATTATCATTTTTGAGCCTATTGTAATCGGTCATTTGACACCACCACTTCTCCAGCTAGATTAAAGATTTCCAGTTGCCAAAGTTTCTGAAGAAATACACATGTTAAATATCTATAAAACATATAAAACATAATATATACCAAAAAGTGAATTACTGCAACCAAAACCTAAGGTAGAGACATAGTATTGGGACTAGTCCTAGGTCAAGTGTTGTTGAAAAAGCCACACTTTGAGATATTTGCAGAATTGAAGATTTGTGGGGGCATTCCAAGATGATGTGGGATTCAGTTTTAAAAGATGCATGACAAGAGAAGAATTACTTGTGGTATCTCTCTTTGTGGCTGAGTTGTGATTCAAGCGGGCTAGTCAATATGCTGCATAAAATGGGTGTGTTACCAGATATGTGGATCTCAGCTGCAATGTACTCTGTCCTGCTACTTGTGACTGCCTTGCAGATGAATCGTGCAGTCTTGACTAGTATCCTTGTCTGGAGAGGAAGCAAATGTAATTCACATAGGGCCGAGGTGATTCATTCAAATTTCCATGCACTCATAATGAAACATGCTGCAGGATGGTGGACTGGTTTTGCGGCAGCCAAGTGAGTGGCTGGGAGCCCCATCAGGAGGGTGTTTCTCCCACTGGTGTACGAGGCCCTAAGGCAGGGGTGCACAACTAATTTTGACAGAGGACCTAAAGTACCTTACATGAGGACAGGAGGCTTTTTCAGCACCCAATTTATATTAAACACATGGAAAAATAATATGTTTTTGAGGGGTAACTATTTTTATTGCATTTCAAACTTACATTTTGTACTACACATTTTCCATTGTTATAATTTATTTCGATTTAATTATTGTCTGTTTAAATTATATATATTTTATTGACCCTTGATTGGACATTCCGTTATTTTGGACTGCTATAGTTTGCTGTTTGGGTTGCCCAAGAGGAGTATGGCCTTCGTTGAGTCAGGTTTCCTCAAAAAAGCAAAGGATGTACATCTCCTAACTGTGCCTGTTTTAGCTTTATTATTGGGTTCACTCTTGGAGTGCAACACTATGCCCCATGTCCCCCACCCCCAACCAAACACTATGCCCCTGGACCCCTCAACCCCAACCAAACACTATGCCCCCTGGCCCCCTCACCCCCAACCAAACACTATGCCCCATGGCTCCCACCCCCAACCAAACACTATGCCCCATGGCTCCCACCCCCAACCAAACACTATGCCCCATGGCCCCCTCACCCGCAACCAAACACTATGCCCCATGGCCCCCTCACCCCCAACCAAACACTATGCCCCATGCCCTCCTCACCCCCAACCAAACACTATGCCCCATGCCCATGTCCCACAACGCCAACCAAGCACTATGCCCCATGGCCCCCTCACCCCCAACCAAACACTATGCCCCATGCCCCCCTGACCCCCAACCAAACACTATGCCCCATGCCCATGTCCCCCACCCCCAAGCAAACACAATGCCCCATGGCCCGCTCACCCCCAACCAAACACTATGCCCCATGTCCCTCACCCCCAACCAAACACTATGCCCCATGTCCCTCACCCCAACCAAACACTATGCCCCATGGCCCCCTCACCCCCAACCAAACACTATGCCCCATGGCCCCCTCGCCCCCAACCAAACATTATGCCCCATGCCCTCCTCACCCCCAACCAATCACTATGCCCCATGGCCCCCACACCCCCAACCAAACACTATGCCCCATGCCCATGTCCCCCAACCCCAACCAAACACTATGCCCCATGGCCCCCTCACCCCCAACCAAACACTATGCCCCATGTCCCTCACCCCCAACCAAACACTATGCCCCATGTCCTTCACCCCCAATCAAACACTATGCCCCATGGCTCCCTCACCCCCAACCAAACACTATGCCCCATGGCCCCCAACCAAACGCTATGCCCCATGGCCTCCTCACCCCCAACCAAACACTATGCCTCATGGCCCCATCACCCCCAACCAAACACTATGCCCCATGGCTCCTTCACCCCCAACCAAACACTATGCCCCATGGCTCACACCCCCCAACCAAACACTATGCCCCATGGCCCCCTCACTCCCAACCAAACACTATGCCCCATGGCCCCCTCACCCCCAACCAAACACTATGCCCCATGCCCATGCCCCCCAGCCCCAACCAAACACTATGCCCCATTGGTTCCCACCCCCAACCAAACACTATGTCCCATGGCCCCCTCACCCCAACCAAACACTATGCCCCATGGCCCCCTCACCCCCAACCAAACACTATGCCCCATGCCCCCTTCACACCCAACCAAACACTATGCCCCATGTCCCCCTCACCCCAACCAAACACTAACCCCCTCACCCCCCAACTCAGCACACACACTCTCAAGCATGCACCCATACAGACCCAAACCCCCATCCCCCAACTCAGCACACACATTCGCAAGCATGCACCCATACAGACCCAAAACACCACCCCCCCATCTCAACATGCACAACACACACACTCAAAAACAAACCTTCATACACTTCCGACTCCCCCACCCCCATCTCAACCTACACAACACAAACACTCAAAAACAAATATTCATACACATCCGACACCCCCCAACCCCCCCATCTCAACATACACAACACAAACACTCAAAAGCAAACATTCATACACATCTGACACCCCCACCCCCGCCATCTCAACATACACAACACAAACACTCAAAAACAAACATTCATACACATCCGACACCCCCCCTGCCCCACCATCTCAACATACACAACACAAACACTCAAAAACAAACATTCATACACATCCGACACCCCCCCACCCCCCCATCTCAACATACACAACACAAACATTCAAAAACAAACATTCATGCACATCCGACACCGCCCCACACCCCCATCTCAACATACACAACACAAACATTCAAAAACAAACATTCATGCACATCCGACGCCCCCCACACGCCCATCTCAACATACACAACACAAACATACTGCAGAACAGACCCGACACACAAACACAAACAAACAGACCACTTACCTGACGTGCTGGAAGGCAGGTAAGCTGGAACGCTGGCGAGGTAAGTGGAGTGGTACTACGGCTGTCGTGGCCAGCAAGGCTGAAATGCCTTCCGGCATCAAGCCTTACTGGCCACGCCAGCCGTAGGGCTGGCCTTACATTGGTGCAGCACACATGCACTACATGGCTCGTAGGAGCGACATGGTGCGTGTGTGCTGAGCCAATGACGGCCAGTGTTTTGTCCTGCCCGGAAGACAACAAAGACTTTCCTAATTGAGGGCGGCCGATGCTGCTTGCGGGCTGCCCTCCATTAGGAAAGTGTTTGTGCCTCGCAGGCCGGACAAAACAGCATGGCGGGCAGCAACTGGCCCACGGGCCGTATGTTGTGCACCCATGCCCTGAGGGCCTGAACTGCAGTCCGGATGTCCTGAAATATCTGAAGTGTTTAACGACTCCCTGTGACTAGAATACTACTGCTCTGCAGCAGTTTTAGAATGGTTAGTGGTTTCTAATGTCCTATTAAGCCCAACACTGCTAATAAACTAGCAGCAATCTCAGTAATAAAGGTGAAACAGGCACAACATGAACGGTATTCTTCATCTGCCCCTTACGGTAGCCTGAGCAAAGGGGAGGTTGCACTTTGAAGATGGGAGTGAGCCAGCAAGGAATAAACACTAGGGCTCTGGTACCAACATATAAGACATGTCCAATTAAGTCTCTATAAAAAGCCGGAGTCTTTAATTGAAATGAACACACAAACACAATATTGAAAAACAAACTTACTCCAGGAAAGAAATACATTGGCTATGTAGCGTTTTGGATGAAAGGGTCACTCAAGGCTGCCGGACCCATGCTTGAGGTGTCGAGTTAATGAATTACTAGCCGGGCGCTGATGCTGTTGAACATCACACGCTTAAGCATTTTATAATAGTGAGAGTGAATAAACAGTTCAGTAGATAGCAGAAACGTTTTTTTATCTTACTGGAGCAAACACTATGTTTCCGCTGGTTTGTGAAGAACCATGCTGACTGTCAGCTAAAAGGCAGCAGAGGACACTCACGAGTAAGATAGTGGGATGTGTGAGTGTATGCCACATTTCTCTCTCTTTGTTGTCATTACAATTCTGATGTAATTTGAAAACATGCAGACCTATCACAAACTAAAATTCATTTTAGTGCTATACTGTAGGCAGACTTTGGCACCATCAGTAGTCGGTAAAATCATGCATCATATTTATACTGTTCGTGTTGTATAAGCTATATTTCTTTTGGGTTTAACACCATCACTTACATAATCAATGCATTTAAATGTATATTTCATATCAACGGGAACAGTTATTTTATATTTTAGTATAATTGATACGCAAAAAACGTGGGACTGTAGAGGTCTGTAGTTCTGAAGGTTATGCATGGCACAGGTCTTTTTATTTCTGATGTACCCTACGAAGACTACCAGAATATCAATGAAGTTGTGTTCTGATGACATTTGATTGTCCAGTCAGTCCCTCTATTATGAAACCGTTTTCCTCTCACCATCATTGATTGCTAAATGCGATTGAGAAAAAAGCAATCCCATATGAGATTTTCTCTATCATTTTTTTGTTTACAAGGATAATCAGACTTCCTTCACAAATGAAACCATCGTCAAGTTGCATTAATGTGCTGCATTGCCATTTTTTATTCAGCTAAATCAACAAAAAGCTTATAAGTTGTGCTTCTGATCACTGCTATTGTGTGTGATTCCAATCAAAGGTAGCCTCACTCTCCTAAGTGCTTTTACAAATCCCGCTGCACACCAGCACTGACTAGATTTACAGTATAAACTGAGCATTCTATGTATGATTGTATTTTGTAGTAATCACTATTTGATTTCAAACCATGAAAAATAATTATTTCTAGTTTCATCCAAATTGTTCGCAGAAGGTATAAAGAAATTAAGGTACTCTGTTTAATACCCACATAAGATTTTGAATGTGACTCAAGATCATTTGATTTTTTTGCAAATATACCATATACATTGCAGAACTGCTTACACATATTTACATGGATAGAGTGATAACGGCTCTTGAATATTATATGGACTTTTTATTAGTACATTCATATTTGAAACACCAATTTACGCAGATGGTGAGAGGCATAATTTGTATTATTAATGGCCCTCACAGAGGGCCTTTTTATGATTCCTAATGAAACGTTCTTTCACTTCTGTTTAACTGGCCATTGCTGAGAGTACTGACAAAATACATTACAAGGGGTTTTCTTGGCTGTTGTAAGCGGTCAGTTTCACTGGCGCTGCTTGATGTCTATGGAAGTTTGGAGGGTCCTTTGCTCAAGCATCGCATCCAGAGTTCCAGAGCGCATTGCACTCTTTGCACCACTTACCCTATCTTACCTCGCCCTCACCACTCCTGGATGTACCACGGATCTCTTTGGCCGAGCCTATAAAGGGGTGAAGGGTTGGCCTTCGAACTGAGGACTTTGAGGGCTGGACAACAGCTGTTTGCTGGAGCGTCTGGAGGGCTGGAGTGAGAACACATCCTGGTGGTGGTGGCAAGCGGTGATGGCAGGGCACAGAGGAGAGCAGTGGAGAGCAGAGTGGGGCCAGGGCTATTTGCTTCACAGTCTGAAGTGAAGGGGGTGGTACGTGTCTGCTGTTGGGGGTGCCAGCATACAGGAGGTGACAGGCAAACTCTCATTTCTGCTATTGCAACTATTTCCTTAGTCACTTGCCGGTGGCGCTTTACCTCTGATTTCAGCTTAGTTGACTGACTTGACTAATTAAGTACTGCAGGCGTTTTTTATGACACTCAGGTGAACGTACATAACCTCAGTAAACCCAAGAGATAGCCCGGACACAAATGCTTAGGGCTGGGCAATATATATAGTTTTGGAGATATATCGATATAGAATGAGACAATATTTATACCTATATATATATTCAGTGAAAAAACTTTGTTAAAGGGACGTTATGGTTAAGTTGCGCTGATAAAAACCTATGAAATTCAGTGAAAAAACTTTGTAAAAGGGACGTTATGGTTCCAAGTAAAACCGAAAAACCCTTGAAATTCGCCAGTTATGGTAAGCTAAGCAACCATAACTCGCGCCACCACCGTGCACTGCTAAGACTAACACCCAGGACATCAAATATGACATCACAAATGTTGTAAATAGTTTTCTTTTTTTTTTTTATAAAAAACAATGTAGGTGTCCGCGGACAGTGCAGGTGTTCTGAAATGTTAAATGAAAATGGAGGTTGTCCTGAAGAACACTATACCTGTTTGTACTGTTTGCTAGCAAGATGAAACTATTCTAAGAACACACGCGGTGTCCTGAAATGTTCGTAAAAAAAAAAATTAAAGTGTCCTAAAGAACACTATATCTGTCCGTAGTGTTCGCTATCAAGTTTAAACTGTTCTAAGAACACAATTGGTGTCCTGAAATGTTCGTACGTAAACGAAAATGGAGGTGTCCTGAAGAACACTATACCTGTTCGTAGTGTTCGCTAGCAAGTTCAAACTGTTCTAAGAACACACGCGGTGTCCTGAAATGTTCGTACATAAACGAAATTGGACGTGTCCTGAAGAACACTATATCGGTCCTTACTGTTCGCTAGCAAGTTTAAACTGTTCTAAGAACACACACAGTGTCCTGAAATGTTTGTTTCATGTGTGAAGCAATTTTAATTAGTTCAGGACCCGAACAGTGTCCGTAGAACATCAACGCGCATGCGCTAGCCAATCTCCATGTATTTGGTGTCCTGCGGACATGCGCTTTCTACGCGGACTTGTTCGCGAACGGATCATATGACCGCGCCCACGCTGATCGTGTGTTCTGAATGCGGACACTGTTCGTGTCCCCGAACAAATTAAAAGTACATTTTCAATGAATCCATAATATTTTTCAATAAATTCTCACCATGGCACAAGTCCCACATAGTAATCCTGAGTTTCTACATACCTTTTGAAACTTTTCAAACTTTTTTTTGTGTTCGATCTGTCCGTGGACAGCGCGCATGTCCGTGAACCGCGCACAAGCACCCCTATAAAAGACCACGCCCTAGAGCTTATTCTCATTGTGTTTCTGGCTATTCTTCAGAACACAGCAATTTTTGCTGCCACCTGCAGATTACACCATCATCGAGATGGCATTCCTGGCTGCTGAACTGCCACCTGGTGCTGCACCTGCTTCAGCACCACCCCAACCCCTCCACCACCACCACCTCCCCAAGGGCCTGAAGAGGGGAACAGGAGTGAGGATGCAGAGGAGGAAGAAGAGGATGATGAGAATGAGGTAGAGGAAATCCCTACTACCCGCACTAGGCGTGTGTCTTGAATGTGGCGGTTATTTACCATTCATGGGAATGTTCCTAAGGCTCGTGCGAACCGTGTTACCTGCAATGAGTGCAAAATGATACTCAGTCGCGGGAAGCACAGTAAGTACAGCTTTGGAACCACTACTATGAAGCGACACCTGAGGTAATTTCACTCTGGGGCTATTCGCAGAGTTGTACCTTGCGAAGAACGTAGCAGGTTGATTTCCTCTACTTCATCCTCTGTTTCTGATCCTGTCACCACAAGGACCACCTCTGTGGGACAGCGTCTTCCTCAAGCTGCCTCACAGGCCATACAGAATGCTGATGACCCTTACCTTTCGAGGGTCACAGTTGTATGTATGTACTGTGACACAGTACTCTGCAGGGGGGAGCGACTTCGTAGTGCTTTTGAGACTATCGTCTCAGAGCACGAGAAGATCTGCTCACTACCCAAATAAAACCCACTCTACATCTTCCTCTCTCAGCTCGCCCTTTCTTATCCCTGTGGTTGGTGTCCCCCCCTTTACCTTCCTTTCCCCTCCTCTCCTAGTGTGTCGTGTATAAAAAACCAAAAAAAATACAAAATATCAAAAATAAAAAAAAAATAAGGCTCTTTTCAGAGCCACCTTTCACAGTTACAAAATAGAAGTGAAAATAAATGAAGCAGGGCCCTTTGTATTTTTTAGGAGTCAGCGGACAGTTCGCGGACATTTAATAAATTGGGTTGCTACCCTATCACAAAAATTGCAATTTTCTCTGGGAGGAAGTGGTGGTTCTGAAAAGAGCCTTAACACCTACTTCAAAATGGATGTTGTAATTCCAAAAAAGGTCGCAATGCATTTTGTACATTTCTCAGAAAAATCTGATTGCCACCATAAGTAAGATGGACTCCATCTTTGCGAAAAATGTTTGTACTACGAAACAGAATATTTTCATTGTGAAAAGAAGACATGCCAAAATATTTTAGAAAGGCACAAACAGCTTTATTAACATTGCGCCTTGCTTTTTCCATTTGTGGATCAAATGAAGAAGAACGAAGCCACATTTGTCTCTGCGCAATCCGTGAAAATATCACTTGAGAATTAGGAAACATGTCCATAACCTTTCCAAGTCCTTCTTTCATAGCAAATTGCAAAATAATTCCAGTCACATGTCCTAAACTGTTCCCTCCACAATGAATTACAATTATGTCTGGATGTTGCTCTGTCTCCAAAGTAGCACAGAGAGGTAGCAAGTCCAATCACTTCATTCCACATACTCCATGCCAGTGTACTTCCACATGTGGGGATCCAAGATCTACAGCTACTCCACAGCTTTCTGCATGCACCTTCAACCAATATATCCATGAATCTCCCAAAATCCATACAATCTTTTTCCTAAAACACACAGACATAGCTATCTGTTGTTCTCTCAGCAAAAACAGTATATGAGAAACTCTCTTCTGGCACAACACACCCACTAAACTTTCCTGACCAATCCCTTTCAGTACTCATTCTCATTTGCATGACTTCTGAACCCAAAAATCCCCGGATGTAACTCCCGATGTCTGCGAACTACCGCCATGTCCGCGGACATATCCTAACATGAACAGCCCTTCTACCATTTCCACTTCACTCTCTCTGCCATTCCCTCATTGGTTGTAGCTAAGAAGTCACATGACCATGCACCAATCACATTCAAGACCTCTACATCTACCTGCATCATCATAGATCACCACTGCAAATGTACTGTGAATCTCTCTGAGTACAAGTGTCATATCATTGACAAGCACCATCTACCAGAAATACTGTACAAGTCTCCAAGATTTCTACTTGCAGCTCCATGCATATCCATATGCATGAACACAAACTTCCGGTATGCATATTTTCTGTACAGTAGATGAACACATTTTCAAACAGACTTTTAGCTTGTGTAATCTGTAAAATGAATTTACTGTATTTTTTTCAATTTCCTAAAATCAACTATCACTTATAAACCTTTATACTATTTACTTTCTTTATACACACACACTCAAATCATTTTAAACTAACATTTTTTAAATGAAATATATAGACTACATATATTCAAACAAAATTGCATGCAAGCACAATCTATGTTTAAATCTTAAAAAAAATACTAATACAATTTCATATTTTTTTGTTTTTATTTATTTATTTACTTAATTACTTTAATTTAGACATGACATTGAGGCGCTATTACCTAGAACAGCTTAGTTACAGAAATAGTGGTATTCACTGGTATATTTTAAATTTCACAAGACATAGTAAAGATATTTTTTTGCTACAGTTACAGTCATTCAATACAATTTGTTCATTAAGACCATATTATATGTACTGAACTGATGCAATGTTTCTTATGTAAATAAATTAGTTCAATGGTTTGAAAGAAGGCACTGAGGATTTCAATTAAAAAAATCAATATCTAAATTAAAAACAGCGCTATATACAAACAAAGTTACTAATTTGAAGCTTTAACAATTGCAGTGAAGACGAGTCTCCTGAAAAGAAGCAGCCGAATTTGAAGAACAAAGAAGAATTAAGAAGTTACCTGTTAATTTAAGAAAAAAAGTAAGTAGAATATCACCATAATATTTGTATTATTACTCAAACATACTGTAAAGTTAATACAAGCTATTTCTGTGCCTAAAAATAGAGATTGTATACCATTTTGTCCAAAAATCTCCATGTCTTAAACAGCGATTTACAGCCAGAATGGCCACAAATTCCTATTTTTGGACACACAAATCACCCAACTGAACCGCTACAATGTTCATATTATAGAACAAACAACTGTTTTAATTGTATACATTGGATTTAATATTTGTACTTTTCCACACCACTAGCTTACTTTTCTTTTGTCATCTGAACCCCAGTTTAGTAACACATAAATTCAAGAATACCTATCCCTACTAGTTGTAGTTCCCAATGCACAATCACACACCATTACATACATCTTTATCATCTTACTCAAACACTCATGCACACAGCACACATACATTGCAGAACACCCCAACCCATACCTTCTTTATTTTTTTCAACAGACCCTAAAGGATGCCTACCAAAAGTCGAGTCCATAGAAAGCAACGCAAAAGTAGAGCAAATGAAAATAAAAGTGTCCAACATAAGCATCCATCTCTAGCAGAATTTGTAAAAAAAGTTGAAACAAAACAGCTAATACAGTCATTTAGTGAAACACAAGAAGTTTCAAGTACAAAAACTTTGCCTCCTCTATCAAAATGTAAAAGAAACCAAAACACAATTAACAGAAAATCAGCTATCACTACAGATAAAACTACTTCTTTACATTTTAATATAGTGCAAAGTAAGCATACCAAGAAAAGTATTTTAGCCAAAATGTACCGTCACAAAGTCCTTCAAAATCTTATAAAAACAGGAGAGAAATCAGGTTCAATGCTTAAAACCTATCGTAGGAAATTAATCTTAGAAGCGTTGATGGACAGTGCAATTCTTCTCAAAAGAAAGTGATTTATTTTACTGTTTAACAAAATGAAACCACTAACAAAACTAATAACTAAATTACAAAAAAGACTTTTCAATAAGCGAAATGTCAACAGAAAGAACTTCTTAAGAATCTGCAGAGGTGAATTTTAATGAAGAAGCGTACAAACAAAAGCAAACAAATACAATTTCCATACATAGCAGTGGTCAAGGTTATGAAAAAGTGAATAATACCATAATGGAACAAGAAGTACTCCTTACAAAAATATGCCCTGAAAACTTAGAATTACCCTTCCATTCAACTGAATCAGAACATCTAGTGTACAAATGGCCATGCACGTCAATGTGTAACATTCCCAAACAATGTTTCAAATCTTTACGCCAATTCCTCAATAAATATGTAAAAAGCAAAGACAAAATCAAAATTAAATTACTGCAAAATATGGATACCTGTCCAGTGCGCAAGTACACAGGACTACAAGGACATTCATTGGCCTGCATTACAGGACCTACTTGTAAAACCACTTTCCATGATATCAAAAGGATATTAACACATCATTCAACTATAAGAAATCTGGTCTATAAACTGTACTATGCTAAAAGTACTGCTTTAGCACTAGCAAAGTTAAATAACATCCTTCTACATGGTACAGCGAAATACCTACTTGAAGAAATTCACTATATCCAGAAAAAATATTTTGGAAGTGAATGCCATTTACAGAATGAAATAGCTTTGAACCAATTAAGCAACAATTCTACACATGGCAACCTTTTGCACATACAAAAAAGAAATACTAAAATGTAAAAGTACATCAGCTGAAGTACCAAACCATGTATGTGTATGTTGCCGTAGAACTTTTTATAAAAGTAACACAAAAACTGTAGACCTATCATACAAAATAGAAGACAATGAAGATTCCAAATGGTTTGAATTAGCTCTCTACCTTGTAGCAGAAAACAAATACGAAATAACTGAGCCCTTAATACTTTGCAGTTACTGCACTACAAAACTTGACAACAACCAAACTCCTTCACGTTCTATCACAAATAATTTAGAATTATACCCAGTACCAAAACCCCTACAACAACTTAATTTATATGAGAGCATCATAATTCAAACAGTACACCCATTTCAAGCAATAATACGCCTTCAACTAAAAACAGCAAAATGACCTCCCTCTGAATTTGTAAAAGGCATTCGGTGAAAAGTAGTTTATTTACCATTAGATCTAAAAGAAAATGTGCATACTCTAGGAGTGCAACGTCCAATGCAGCAATCTTTAATTATCTTAGTAAATGGAGTACCTACAAAAGACAAAGAAATATGGCAACAGCTGGTAGATTTACATAAAGTTAGACAAGCCTTCCAATATCTTAAAGAGAATAATGAATATTACAAAGAAATTAATATTGAAGAAAACTTGAAATATACAACTGAAATAATTCAAGAAACACAAGAAGCTGGTCAATTTGAGCTACTAGATCCTGCTACAATATCAAATACTTTAGACCATTATACAATTCATCCTTTGCACTCTAATGACACCGTAGAAGTTGTACTGGAAACGTACCAAATGCGTCAAACAAAAGGATCGCCAATCAGTGTATGGGGAAAAAGTATAGAAGCACGTGCTTTTCCTCTACTCTTTCCTACTGGCAAAGGAGGAAGGTATGATGATAGACCTATTCAAATATCTGCTTCAGAATACCGCTCATTACGGATGTATTCTGAAGATCCCAGATTTAGACAAAATGTGGAATACATATTCCACCTACTCTTTGAAAGTGAACTAGCAACTTTATGTTACGGAGTTGCACACATATTAAAATCAGGATCACACTTTCAAAATATGACAGCTACACAATTATTAGAAAAAGTGCAACAAAAGGATGAGGTTTTACAATCAAATATTACAAATCGATTAGCAAATATGCATGGTACTAAAGAGTACTGGTTTCGAGGTCATGGAGATGTACGTTGTATAATCAGAAACCTTGGCCCACCCACTTGGTTTGTTACATTAAGTTGTGCAGAATATGCATGGGAAGATTTACATGATTTCCTACGCATATCAAATAAAAACAAAACAAACATAGATATACTAACACCTGGAGAACTTTGTTCTTTGGATCCTGTTAATGTTTCAAGATATTTTCACCATAGCTTCATTGCTATGCTACATTTTATTTGTAATAAAACTGTTCCTCCCCTTGGAGAAGTGCAACACTTCTTTTGGAGAAAAGAATACCAAGCCAGAGGAGCACCACATATCCACATGCTTTCATGGATTAAATATGCTCCTAAATTTGGCCAAGACAGTGATGCCACTGTTTTACATTTTATTGAAAAATATGTCACTTGTGAAATTCCATCAGAAGCCACAAATAGTGATCTTCATGCAAAAATTTTACAATTTCAAAGACACAAATGTGGAAAATATTGTCGTCGCAAATACAAAAACAAAGGGAAATACTACACCAAATGCCGATTTGGTTTCCCTAGACCAGTTACGAATACAGGTCAAGTGAACAACCTCATGTCTTCAGTTAGACCTAGTGTTAAAGGTAAGTCACCTAAAAATACATATTACATAAAAAGAAAAGAAGAAGAAAAATATATCAATGATTATAATGCAATCATTGCCCACTTATGGAATGCAAACATAGATGTGCAGTACATTGCAGACAATTCTACTGCAGTTGCATGATATGTCACAGCATATTTAACTAAAGCAGAAAAGACAGATCTCCAAGACCTCTGGAATGACCTGTCATCAGATAAAACAGTGTCTCAGAAATTATACAGCTTGGGCATAAAAATGCTCACCCATAGAGAATATGGATCACATGAAGCAGCTGATCGTTTAACTGGTACTGCATTGTATGGTAAATCTGAAAATATAGTATGGCTAAGTCTTGGTCCAGCTAAATCTAGAAAAAGAGTTCTAAAATCATATGAATATATAGAAACAATAGCCAAACGTGATCCCAACAGCCAAGACATTTTTAAAAACAATTTATTGGACACATACTACCCAAACAGAAGTAATACTTTGGAAAACATGTGTCTATACCACATAGCCCAAAACTACACATACAAAAATAATATGAAACCTGATGAAAAAAAAGGTAAATATAGAGTGACAAACTGTGAAGGCAGTTTAGTTAAACGTCACTAAACCAAATTTACTTAATCACATCAAATTGTCATTAAAGACTCCTCAACGTAAAGAAGTATATTACATGTCCCTGCTACAACTCTTCAAACCATGGAGAAAAGAAGAACACATACTAGATAACTATGACTCATATGAGGATGCTTTCAAAGCAAATGAAAGCACTATAACTGATGTAAACTTTACACAGTACAAAACAATGTTGCACAATGAACAGCAACACGAAGAAAAACTTCAAGCCCAACTAGATAAGGATACCCCTGACAGTAGTCAACCTTCTGTAACAGGAAGCCAAGAACCACTGGGAGAACCACTAATAATAAATGAGGCAGAATTAGCTATGATATAAGTAGAAAACACCATGTGTCAGTATGAAGATAAAGAAGACTTAACTATACTACAATCAGAACTAAACAATGAGCAAAGTAGCATTTTTCAAGAAGTAACAAAACAAATTGCACATGGTGTAAAACATGAAAATAAAGAATCTTCCTGCCATAATTATAAACCTATACTACTGTACGTCAGTGGGGAAGCTGGTTCTGGCAAAACATTCCTAATCAAAATCATTAGTAAGTTCCTTCAACAATTGACAAACAACAAACTGTCAGCTGTTGTCACTGCCCCCACAGGTTTAGCTGCCTACAACATAGGTGGTGTTGCATTACACTGATTACTACTATTACCAGTACAACACCAGAACAAATTAGACTATTACAAACTGGGGGTACAGTTGTTGGCTTTCAAACATACCCATGCAACAACAAAATTCAGTTTGTCAGTATACTCTTTGACAAACTTTCAGAAGTAAAAAGGATAGGATGCTCAACAGCTAGATTCCTTCTCTTCAAAGATATGTATGTACGCAGAGAACAATTTTCTCTTACTCTTGCATACGCAGTCACGATTCATAAATCGCAAGGTCTTACCCTAGACAAAGCAATGATAGATATTGGTAACACAGTCATTAAAGAAGGCATGAGCTACGTAGCACTATCACGCTTACGTACACTTGACGGTCTATTTCTAATCAACTTTGATGCAAGTAAAATAAATGCTGATATTCCTTGCATTTTAGAATACAATAGACTTCGCTCACTATACACCCCCCACCTAAACACATATTCTGTTCCACAAAAAGTAAAATGTTATAAAAGAAAAATAAATCAAACAGAAATGCAACAGGATGTCACTGCAAATCCTCCCAAGAGAGTAAAAGAAACTAATACTTCATCAAGTACCACAAGCAAAAAAGAATCAATTAGGGAAAGTAAACCAAGTACTTCTTTAAAGAAGGAAGACAAACTCCAAACAAAGCAGTTGGATACAGAACTACCTGGACCATTTAAATTCTCAAATATAGTTGGTGTAAATTGCTACGCAAATGTAGCAATGAATATTCTATTTCAATTACCACCAATTGTTGACAACATGTACTTACACAGTACAGACCCATTCTGTTTGCAAATGTTAGTACTTCACAGAAATCCAGCAAACAATCCTGACAACACGTATAGTGTTTATGGAATAAGACAACAATTGGACTACTGTGCTGGAATGGTGAAATTCACTATAAACTCACAGGAAGATCCACAAGAATTTCTAATGTACTTACTACAAGTATTGGAAAACAAAAACATACCTATAAATGAAATCTTTCAGATTTCATACATGTGGAAACATACATGCACTCTCTGCAACAATGTGACACATAAAGAAATCCCCAATGAACGCTTCATATATATATCAATACCAAATTGTGAATCCATTCCATTTCAGCGACTTGTACAAAATGCAAACCATGGTAGATTATGCTCTACCTGCAATTCAGATAATCGCTCCACGTTAGTAATACAAACACATAGTAAATACATAATACTAATGCTTCTACGTTACAGTGCAGATGGTACCAAAAACAACTGCAAGCTGACTGGATTCACACATGGTGAAATATCACTTGGTAAGAAAACCTTCACAACAATAGGTATAATCTACCACGCAGGAGCCACAACCAATTCAGGGCACTACACTGCATATATAAAAAAGAAATGTGGATGGATTGAATGTAATTATAGTACCATTACTCTAAAGCAGAGATTACTAGCAAATCTTACAAACGCTTATTTGATGTTCTTAAAACCAAAATTTGATAACTAAACTGTATTTAAACCCTAAGTAAACTTGTGTTAAAAAAATATAAACTGTTAGAATACTCCAAAAGCTGTCTAACTGCTCAAAGATTCTACAACAACTAATCAGATAAATGAATACCACTAAATTAGACCAAAGAATACACAGTTAGAATACGCCAATTGGTATCTAACTGTCCCAAAATTTAACAATATCCAAATAGATAAATCAATCCACTAAAATATATATATAAACAATAGACAGTTAGAATACGCCAATTGGTATCTAACTGCTCCAAAATTTGATAATATCCAAACAAATAAATAATACGTCGCTACTCCAAAAAAATGCAACAAGCCAAAGTATAAAGCATTAGCCAGAAACAACAAGTGAACACTGAAAACAAAGAAACAAATAAACTGTAGCATAACAGAAAACGTTTTTTTTTAAATCCAACATGGATTTTTTTTCTCCCACAGACCCAATGATTTTAGCAACAAATACAGAAACTGAGCAAATTGCACAGTACTCTGATTTGTAATCTACTAAATATGAGGGTCCAAAAAAAAAAGTATGTTGATTAAACAATGTAATAAGTCATTACAAAATACTAATAGTAACATGCTATTTTCTTTTATCATAGAAATTAACAAGAAATACATGTACTCCGGTTACTAGACCAAACAGGAGGTATGCAATAATAAGGAGAACCATAGCAGCATATCACATCCATAGTATCTAATACCTTTGTTCCTTATACATTTGTTTTTCACCCAAAGTTATAAGCAAATAGGAATGTGATATGCTGCTGTGGTTGTTGCCAGGGCATAGAGTCTTGGGTGCATGGCCAAATGGCCAAACACCCAAGACTCTATGCCCTGGCAACAACCACCGCAGCATATCACATCCATAGAGTCAAACATTTCAACTATGGTCTATGGAAACTTTTAATGTCCGCGGACATTATGAGTGTTCTTAGAACACTTTCAACTTGCCAGCGATCAATACGGACTGCGTTTTCAGGACACCCCCTACAAACATTTCAGAACAACGCGATAGTTCTTAGAACACTTTCAACTTGACAACGAACAATACGGACAGTGTCCTCTGAACACCCCCATTTCATTTATTTGCGAATATTTGAGGACACCATGAGTGTTCTAAGAACACATTCAACTTGACAAAGAACAATACGGACAGCGTCCTCGGGAACCCCCATTTTGTTTATTTGCGAACATTTCAGGACACCGTGAGTGTTCTTAGAACACATTCAACTTGCCAGCGAACAATACAGACTACGCCTTCAGGACACCCCCAACGAACATTCCAGGACACCGCAAGTGTTTGTAGAAACATCTTGAGAACACCCCCATTTTGTTTATTTGCAAACATTTCAGGACACCGCGAGTGTTCTTAGAACACATTCAACTTGACAAAGAACAATACGGACAGCGTCCTCAGGACACCCCCATTTTGTTTATTTGCAAACATTTCAGGACACCGCGAGTGTTCTTAGAAGCGTCTTCAGAACAACACCATCTTGTTTATTTGCGAACATTTCAGGACACCGCGAATGTTCTTAGAACACATTCAACTTGACAGAGAACAATACAGACAGCGTCCTCAGGACACCCCCGTTTTGTTTATTTGCGAACATTTCAGGACACCGCGAGAGTTCGACAACGTCTTCAGAACACCCCCATTTTGTGTATTCGCGAACATTTCAGGACACCGCGAGTGTTCTTAGAATACATTCAACTTGAAAGAGAACAATACGGACAGCGTCGTCAGGACACCCCCTACGAACATTCGCCGGACACCGCAAGTGTTCTTAGAGGCGTCTTTAGAACACCACCATCTTGTTTATTTGCGAACATTTCAGGACACCGCGAGTGTTCTTAGAACACATTCAACTTGAAAGAGAACAATACGGACAGCGTCGTCAGGACACCCCCTACGAACATTCGCCGGACACCGCAAGTGTTCTTAGAGGCGTCTTTAGAACACCACCATCTTGTTTATTTGCGAACATTTCAGGACACCGCGAGTGTTCTTAGAACACATTCAACTTGACAGAGAACAATACGGACAGCGTCCTCAGGACACCCCCATTTTTTTTATTTGCGAACATTTCAGGACACCGCAAGAGTTCTTAGAACACATTCAACTTGCCAGGCACAACCCCCATTCATATTTGCAAACATTTCAGGACACAGCAAGTGTTCGACAACGTCTTCAGAACACCCCCATTTTGTGTATTTGTGAACATTTCAGGACACCGCGAGTGTTCTTAGAACACATTCGACTTGACAGAGAACAATACGGACAGCGTCCTCAGGACACCCCCTATGAACATTCCCCGGACACCGCGAGTGTTCTTAGAAACATCTTCAGAACACCCCCATTTTGTTTATTTGCGAACATTTCAGGACACCGCAAGTGTTCTTAGAGCAAATTCAACTTGACAACGAACAATACGGACAGCATCCTCAGGACACTCCCATTTTGTTTATTTGCGAACATTTCAGGACACCGCAAGTGTTCTTAGAACAGTTTCAGCTTGCTTGCGAACAAAACGGACACACAGTGAGTCCTCAGAACACCCCCATTCAGTTTATTGAGAACATTTGAGAACACCTGTGATGTCCGCAGACAAATCAAACACAAAAAGAACATCTAACACATAAAAAAACACAACTTTCATCCTATCTCATACACTCCCACCTTCCCCAAACACTCCTACACACCAACACACTCTACTAAATACAAATTTTGAACAAAGTTTCACTGCGCTGTCCGCAGACGTCCGCGAATCCAAGATGGCGGGCGCTACCGAAAATCTGACGTGCTTCACGCTCCACGCCATCCAATCAGCGAACACGTTGCATGTCCGTGGACATCACGCAAGCCGATTGGCCAATCAGGACACTGTCCGCGAAGCAAACAGGGAAGTGTGTCCGCGGACCGAACACAGATATCACTAATTTTTTTTAACCTACCTTTTGGTCTTTTTAAAAAAAACCTACTAGATGGATTTTCACCAAATTTGCAAAAGCACGCTTTTGGGTCCAAGCCGCCGCTCCTGCCGCAAATTTGGTGAAAATCCGTTCAGCGGTTTGGGCTGTAGACGCGAGCAAAAATGTTTTCCCATTCAGTCTATGGGGAAAAAAAAAAGTTTTGGGACCCCCCTATAACTTTGCCCCCCCTGGACGAATCCTCACCAAACTTTGCAAAGGAATTCAGAGTGACCCAAATACTTTTTTTCCAAAGATTGGGGAGGATTCGTCCCGGGAGAGCGAAGTTATAAGCCGCCCACAAAGTGCTCTTCCTATGGAAACACCAACTTAACCATAACTACATGGCCACACAGACCCCCTATCTCACATAACATTTTTATTTACATTTTGATATTTACACAGCTGTGTGTATTCTCAAACAGGAAGAGAAACTCTGTATATGCATTTTATTTTGATCAGTGTCCTATAAATAAATGAGTTTGTGACATCGAACTTGTAGTTGGCAGCTACAACTAGGCATTTAACCCACATAAACAATATTGAGATGCATATCGAGATATAGCCCAAAAATATTGAGGTATGACTTTTGGTCCATATCGCCCAGCCCTACGTCCACTCCTCACCACAATCTTTCATGCATACTAAATAGTAAGCACACTTAAGAAAATGTTTGGTAAGCATGGCAGCATTCTGTACGTAATGCAAAATATTCCCAATGAGGAGAAGTGGATAACGGTTGTTCTCCGTCAGATTTTTGGATCTATGATACTTCCGGCATATGGGACATTTTACCACATTGTTGCAGCATTACAATGGGGGCAATCCACCTATATTGTTCTTCAACCTCCCCAACTTCTTCTCAACTACCAATCTCCCCTTTTCTCTTCTCTCTAACCCTGGGGTCCCTTTAAAATGCTGCAAGCATGTGGTAAATATCCTGCAGCCAAATCGGAAGAAATGGCTGTGGGGTAATCGGGGAATACTGTATTTACCCACTGTTGACAGCACTGGGTTCTGCAGTTTTTTAGACACAAAAAGGGGGGCACCCAAACCATGGATCTTGAAGGCACAATGAACCAATTATCCAAAATGTCATCCATTACTTATTTCTTCTCTGGTTCGGGCATTCTATACGTACGCCCATTGGATATGTCAGCCTTGGGCCCTAAATGAATGCAGCAATCAAAGTCTATGTGCAGAGGCAATTTGATGGCCCCCAGCTTATGAAAAATATCAGAAAGCTCACAGTGCTCCTATGCTAGTCCCCCTTCTGTCAATGTAGGCTTGTAGGTGAGTCTGGATAATTCCTGTGGTGGTCTGCGCTGATAGGGAGATGAACAACTCTAATCAGCATAGTACTCAGATGTGAACTCTCCACTACTCAGATGCTAACACTAATGGACATGCTCTCCAGTTTATGTATGGGCACTGTCTTCCCAACCAAGGTATTCCCAGCATAAAGTGGAAAATAGGAGCTGCTCTGAGGTAGAGTCTAGGACTTCATGGTGTTCACCAATGGACCTGTTGAGAGTGAGATCCTGAGTGTCAGTTAGTCGAGCACATAAGAGAGCCATCACCCTTGTGGACAGTCTCCTGTATGGCCTACCTTTTATATGGTGAGGTTCTTGCTTTTCCAGAAGTGTCTTGTAACTTCTAACAAAGACTGCTGTGAGAACCACCCAGGCGCCTGTTCTTTTACTCCTGTCTCTGCCTCAAGTTGAATGCGCAGATGGCAGAAAGCTTGATGGGAAGTGATACCCCTGTACAGAGGCAAAGCAAGCTCCAGTGTGGGTAAAGAACCAAGAAGCCTCATAGACGGAGGGGGGAGGCAAAGAGGAGCTCTGGTGTGAGAAAAGAACAAAGAAGCCCCAGTTTGGGTAAAGAGTTGAGAAGGTTCAGAGTTTGGAGGGAAAAATAACCCCACAGTGGCGGGGATTAAATGTGGAGAGCTCCAGAGTGTGGAGGGGAAAGAGACAGGGAGAAACCGCCTGGGGAGGGTTTCCTCAAAGAGAGAAGGACTGGGTCACAAATGTTGAAAGAAGAATCAGAGAGACCTGGCTGCCCCAGGATGGCACTCTTGCATTTTACAAACTTTATAAACTGGAACTGTGAACATTAGCAAGGTTCTTGAGAAAGAGATTAAGAGGGTGGGTCAGAAGCCAGCAGCCATCCCTTTCCTTTGGTAACTACCCAAGAGCTTGGCTCGTTTTTTTTGTGTTTCCTTTTGTTGCGAGAAAGGGAAACAACCTAGGCCAGAGTAGGATTCTAGACTGAGGACTTAGACATCCTGACTAGCACCCTTTTACTTGTTTATGTTTTAGAGTAGGGATTGGCTATAGGTTTAGGGAAAGATGTGGCCTTTTTATGCTCAACAGAGAATAAAAAATGCTTGAGAACCATGCCTCCTTGTCCATCTCCTGATGCGTGCTTAACACAGTAGCGTGTACATAGTTAATAAGAATGTTTTGTACTATGTACATTATCACCAGTGTGCCATTGCACTTGCCTCCACCCTACAATAATTCCCCCTTCCATTAATTCTATCTCCCTACCTTTTGCACTTACAAACAGCA
The DNA here is from genome assembly GCF_040938575.1 of Ambystoma mexicanum. Classification (NCBI taxonomy): domain Eukaryota; kingdom Metazoa; phylum Chordata; class Amphibia; order Caudata; family Ambystomatidae; genus Ambystoma; species Ambystoma mexicanum. Next base: position 403,803,745 of record NC_090939.1, on the reverse strand, counting down.
TTTTCTAAGTTTGTGCCAAATGAAATGAAAATGATTCTGCCCTTGAAAAATCTGGACTCTGATGGTCCATTTCAAAAACAAAACCATATTGCTAAACTCATAATAAAATTCTTCTTTTTCTTCCTGTACCTGCAAGAGCCGAAATTAATTTTAGTATTTAATAAGGATAAGATAGAGAGAATCCTTATTAAGCATCACGACAGATCAAGTTATATCAGTTGATAGACCCACATTTGGCAGATTATTATTATTGTAGGTAAACATTGTTTAAAGCACACTTCTAATGTTACTTTAGACAGCATATGCTTATTATGCTGCATTGACAATCTGTGAAATTTCTGAAACAACCATTATTTAAGCTTGTGTGTAAAGTCTAAAGCGCATCAGGCATCCGCCATATCGCTGCACGAGGACTCTCCGTCCCAAGACGGTCGCCATGGAAGCCTAACTACATGGGGACTACCACCGAGATCCACCCTCAATCCCTGCACATCGGACTGGCCAGCCATCCCCACAATTAGACCAACCAAGAGCCGGTAGGCGTAACCACACTGCAACCTGAGAACCGCGTAGTGAGGACAATGCCTGTCCGGTGCCTGTCCAGTGCGACCAGTTCACCTTCGCCAGAGACCCTGCCCAGATTCCTCCTCATCCTTGCGCCAACTCTGGAGTAAGTACTCCCGCTCAACCCCCACTACACTGCAGGTTGACTTCAGAAACTTCCTTATCTAACTTTAAACTTGCCCGCCAAACGCATGATCACTGGCCGGCCTGTAACACCCCCAGGCTCCTCATGGCTTTTTCAACTCACGGCACAACTTTTATATCTCTACAGGTAGTCGGTCCCACATGCAAACCTATTGTTCACACAAGACTGTTACCCTGGATAACTGAATGACTGTTTCAGTACACTTCCTGCAACATGTATCATATATTACCTGCATACTGTTGCCTGCATTGCTTATTTGATATTGCTCCATGAGTTGCCATTAAGAAACATGAGTAGTGTTCTGTAGATGTCTAGTCTAGTGTGGCTGTCAGCATAGCACACTTGCAGCTGTATGCCACCAACACTGTATCTTGAAAGCTGCTGCACTCGAATATCCCTCCTACTCTGATAATGTTGAACGTAGCATAATACGCCCTCACTGAACTGTGATTACGGTGCTCATTCTGAAATCAGCCTACCGGATCTATGTTGAACCTAGCCTGCTGTGCCTCTGCTGATTTAGACTACTGTGCCTCTTTACTTGTACCACCTGCCTGTTGACACGTCTGACTATGTTGCCTATACTAGATTGCCCCGACCATCACTGCATTGAAGTGCTACGACTGAACAGCCCTGTTCAATGTGCTGTAGTGCTAGGCCTGTATGACCCTGTTCAATGTGCTGTAGTGCTAGGCCTGTATGACCAGTCTAGCCGATACTTATTGACAGAATGTATTTACCAGGCATTTACTCAGCCCTGCTGAACGTAATTCTCCACCTAATCTATTCCTCTTGCCACTTAAGCCACACCCTCAGCTCTGTCTACACAGACCCCCTATCTCACAACACCATGATTTACACCCACTCACCCACACCACTCTCCTACTTATCTATCCCCTGCAGCCCTTCTGCCAGAAACTCCACCTAACATGCCAGGCTACCCAAACTATACGAGCCTCGTGCTAGGGATCTCCCTCATTCTAAACTAACCGGACTCCACCTGAGCACAGGCACACCTACCTTCCCACCCATCAGCAGACCTATGCACAACACAATTAACACCGCTGACAAGCTCATGCCTTGCAATATTGCCACATTAACAACTTCCACTAAAAGTATTGCCACCCCATCAGAGGTGCCCTAATAAATGCATGCGCCTTAGTAGCTCACGCTACAGACATAGCAGACCTCATACTAGAAGAAAAACTGGACATTTTAGCCATCACTGAGTCATGGCTCCACACAGCCGCCGGCCCAGTCCTTATGCTAGCCATTCCAGATGACTACACTATTTTCAGAGTGGACAGAACAAAATCCAGAGGCGGAGACCTTGCCATAATTGCCAAAAATCACCTTAAAATGAGACTTGGTGCCACAGACAACCCCACATCTTGCGAATCATTAATAGGTAAATTACCCCTTGCCAACTCCCAAACCCTCACCATCCATCTACTCTACAGACACCCTGGCCCCCTAGGCTCCTTTGAGGAGGATATTACAACCATCCTCACTAACAACCTAAACAATACATCCGGGGGCCTTCTCCTAGGTGACTTTAATTTAGGCTTCAAAGACCCCAAAGACCCTCAGGCCACCCTTATTGCCAACACCTTATCGGAGTTAGGATTTGCCCAAAGAGTGACCCGCCCCACCCATAATAAGGGGAGAATCCTTGACTGGGTTGCAGACTACAACTGCTTGGCCTCCATCACCGCCATCTCGCCACAGCCATGGTCTGAACACCCTCTCTACTTACCTTCTCCCTCGAGGCCTCAACACCTTCTTCTAATAACTCACTAGCCTCAGCTATCCCGATGAGAAATAAGAAAAACATTGCAGCTGAAAAACTCATCCCCATCATCCTCCCAACTATAAATTCACTATCAGCCATCTCCAACCCTCACTCCCTTGTTGATGGCTAAAACAAAATCATGAGATCAGCTCTAGACTCCATCGCATCGCTAAAAAAAAAAGCAAGCCCAAAAAACACCTGAACACATGGTTCTCCCCCTATCTGAAATCTCTCAGACTTGAAAAACGCAAAAAAGAAGAGGCTTGGACACAATCACCCTCGGATAACAACAAGTCGAACCTCAACAAAACAACTGCACTTCACAAAAAAGAAATACTAATCGCCAAACGAGAGTCCTACAACCTGAGAATATCACAAGCCAACTCTAGCATGAAATAATTGTTCACTTTCATCAAAGAGCTAGAAACACCCATTCCAGTCCCTGACACCTGTGAGAAAGACAAACAAAGGTGCACCAGTGTCCAAAACACCCTCTCCAATTAAGTCGCAGGCCTACAAATCAAAATCAATAACAAGAAAGAAAGAATCCCTCGCCTGCACAGCCCACGTTTCTAACACCACCCCTCCTCATAGACCTCATAGCTCCACACCTAAACCTCCCTCTCGCTTCAGCTTCTCCAAAGTTTCCACGTTAGAGGTGGAAAAAATCATTCTCAGCCTCAAACCCTCAAACTGCCAGGGCAACCCCTTCCCCTCACAAATCATCAAAGACGCTGCCACAGACCTCTTACCCTTCATTACCAAGCTCATCAATGCCTCCTTCTCCTCAAGGACCATGCCCAGCAATCTCAGAGTCCTGGGTCCTGCCCTTACTCAAAAACCCTCCTTAGACCCTTCAATACCTGCTAACTACAGACCCATCACCACCGTTCCCTTCCTGCTTAAAATATTAGATAAGTCAGCATATCTGCAAATACAACAATACCTAGAAAAAAACATCTTCTGGGAATCCGTCAGTCGGGCTTCATACCACAACATGGGACAGAGACTGCACTTATCGACCTCAAAGCTCAAATTGACACCCTTAGAGACAACGGGAAAAATGCACTACTACTTCTACTTGACCTCTCTGCAGCATTTGATTTAGTAGACCACAAAATCCTCTGCATCCACCTAGACTCGGCAGCCCACTTCTCGCAAGAGGCTATCGGTTGAATTGGGTCTTTCCTTAACAACAGGTCCATGCGTATTTTCTCCACCTCATCCTCCGCTGACCCTATCCCCATCACCTGCGGGGTTCCCCACGGGTCATGCGTCTCCCCTACCTTGTACAACGTGTTGACAAAGCCCCTGTTTGATGATCTTGATGGTCTGGGTATCACCTACACTAACTATGCCGATGATACCCAGATCCTCATCCCAATGACGGGAGATTATGACAAGGATTTGGCCTCGGTGAACAGAGTGTACCTCATCATCCAGGCATGGATGACCTCCCATGGTCTATGCCTGAATGAAGACAAGACTGAGCTCATCATCCTTGACACCTAACTTAAATAAACTGAATCTCAATTATGCCAGTTTTAGCATAGACGTTAATCCCATTAAAGTTGCCAAAGAAGTTAAAACATTAGGGTTCTATCTAGATGCCATCCTATCCTTCTGTAAACAGGTTAGTTCCATGGCATCCTCCACAGCTCACACCTGTAAATTTATAAGAGCAGCCAATCCCTTCCTTTCGACCCAGAGTTACACTACTTTAGCCAGAGCCTTAATTCTAACAAAACTGGATTATTGTAACGCCCTATATGTAGCAGCCAATAAATATGTTACAAACAAAATCAGTATCTCCAAAAAAGAACACATCTCCAACATTAGGAGAGCTCACAACTGGCTCACCACCACTGACAAAATCATGCTCAAGGTAGCCTCTCTGACGACGAATGCCTCAACAATGCAGCTCCTCGCTACCTTGTCGACAGAGTCAAGAGACTCACCACTAACCGATCCACCAGAACTGCCAACGCCAACCTTCTTTCAATCCCCAGATTTAAACGCACCAAAACTGGTGGTAATAGTTTCCAGGTGAAAGCAGCCCAACACTGGAACTCCCTGCCACCCGCCTTAAGGACACAACAAACCTACCCTCAATTTAGGCGCAACTACATTCAGTGGATAAAGGAAAATGACTGCTAACGTCACCCATGCCTGCCCTTATGTACATTTTGTAAATTGCTTTCTAATGTTTCTGCCTTGTTCCTTTACCTGTACTGACCCATGTTCACACCTGTAAATTACTGTACAGCACTGTAAACAAGCTGAGAATAACCTTGCTGCTCCTGCGCCCTGATACCCTTGGGTCCAGCGCGCATTACAAATTAATAAAACAAACACACCAACAAACCAGGCCCAATTAAAATACTGCTTAAATTAATACAAGAATAAATGCAGAGCGGGTGTGTGCACTTCTGGAAAAGGCTTGTTTCTAAACTTCAAAATTAACAATATATGTGAGCTGTTTTTGGAACACTGAGGCAAAACCATGGTCTTGAGCTAATTTATAAAACCACTTTAGGAATACATTGATGGTTGTTTTGTCAACTATTGAGTGCAACTTCAAAGAAGCAGATACCTACCTAAATCCTTAAACTTGAAGACCACCATGCTTCAAAAGTAATCTATGTCTGTCCCATTAGGCATGAGACATAAATAATAGATTAACAAGTTCAAACAACAGATGGTTGACTCAGAAAATGCATGATTCGTGCATAACTTGCATCTTTTAGTAACTACATCAGAACTAAAGTAGTAGAAATATAAAATATATCTTCAGATTACCGAATATCTGATGCACCTAAGTATGTCATTTTCACCAATATAACATGCCCATGAAGAAAATGGTTTGAAAAATGTGCATCCCAGTTCAATATCAACCTTACTCTAAAGGGGGTATTTTGTAGCTGAAAAATCACCTTAAGTCACATACAAATTCAGAGGGCCAATAGAAGCAAGGACGAGGGTCCTGGTGGGTTTAAAAAAAGCAAACACAGGCTCTGGCCAGTCCAAAATGCTTTGTCAAATGATGCTGTGTAAGTTTCAGTTTGTTGTGGTATTGAGATTTCAACACATACGAAAAACAGAGATTTGGGAAAACAGAAAAGCATAAAAGCCCTTCCAACAGATGGGAAAAATATTCAGGTCAGGCTGGTCCTTGAAGATACGTGTGGGGCAAGGCATCAGCCTTAAGATTCAGCATTCTGGGAATGTATGTTATATGAAATTTAAACTGGAAGCAGGGTAATGCCCAGTGGGCCTGATGTCATTGGTACAAGCCAGGGAACTAATGAACTGGAGATTGTAGTGGTCGGTGCAGACCTCCACCATATACCCGCGCCCAAAAGATGATCCCTCCATTCCCCAAAGCATTCCTTAATGGCCAGTGGCTCCTTCTCAATAATAGCATTGTTCCTCTCACTAGTGGTCAATTGTCATGAAAATAAGGCAATGGGATGTTCAAGGTTGGTGCCATGTTCCATTGGAGCAAGACCCCTCCAATTGATCTGCTGAAGTGTAGGCCTCCACAATGAAATGGCTGTTGTCATCAGGATGCTGAAGAATAGGAGGCTTGGTAAATTTCAGTTTGGGGTGTGATGATCCTTCAGATGGAGACACTTCTCCCTAGTGGAGAATCCCTTCCCATGAGGCTAGGGAGGTAAAGCCTCTAACCAATAGTCTGCCTATGGGTGGTGACATGCGGGAGGATTTCATGGGGAGGGACCCATCTCCTAGGTATAAGGACCCAATTGGGACGCACAGACCCTTTACACCCCAACCGCGTAGATTGAGGATAATTCCCAAATCTTATCAACATTATATCACCTCCGAAATTATGTGTTTTTGTGAATTATCGAATCCATCTGATGACAAAAATACTGAGACCAAGAAGTGCTGAAATCTGTTACTTTTGAGCGGGACAATGGATAGAGCAGCTAATTTCAATAGGAAGTATGCTATGCTGGGCCCTTCCCCACTATTTAAATTGAACAGCAAAGAACAACAGGGTTATTCATCATCCTCTGACCTGTGTGGCAATGGTCTGTGTGGTTCTGCAAGCTGGAAGCTGGAAGCTGTAATACGGTCAGAGGGAGAACCAAGCAACTGAGGAGGCTGCATTGAAGCCCAGAGAACTGGTGTAGGGATTTGGTAGATGGCAGCAAGGCTCATCTCCAAGGCTGAGAAGAAAAATAGCGGCATGCCTGAGAAGTGTCTTGTGAGTCGGTTAGGAACTGGCATGATAGATTTGCAGACATTGAGTGGTGGCGGCACAACCTGTAGTGGGTGGACCATTCGGTCCAACAACGGTGCCGAGATTGCCTACTGTAGCCTACAACAGAGCCACATCGGTGACTATCAGGAGAGAGCGAGAGACAATGGAGGAGGCGTAACCTGTCATGGTGTGACACAGGGTTTCGACAGTTACGCCAAGGCAGTCCACAATAACCTGCGGTGGAGAGAGGTGAGATGCAGAGATCTACTAACGGAAGAGGTTGAACTAAGAAGTGTGGACCCACGAGCCACCTCTGGTGTTGGGATGCATAAACAGCGTCCCAGCCAGGCAAAAATGTTCAGGTTGAGGAAAACCTATTTGCATGTATTATCGTGGGAGCCGACTGAGGTTCATGCAGTAGAAGATGCATGTATTTATTTTAGTTTGGTCTGACACATACTAGATAGGTCAGCATTATAGGCCCTGTGTTTAGTTGTTGTATCCAAAGTTATGGTCCAAAGTGAGATGTGCAGGAGAGATGAAATAGGTGGAAGATGGAGTCAGACAGGTACTCTGGTAGAAGCAAGGTCAGTGTGTTAACATGGCCGAAAAGTCACCATTTCGGATTAAAAGTCCTAGTATATCAGGAACAGACTAGAATGCAGGCCCTGATGTGGAGCTGTATCCTTGTTTATCTCAGCTCCAAAAACAAATACCATTTCCGATTCCCCAGGAGAGAAGCTGAGGTCAGAGGCACCTGCAGTGTGCTACATGTGAATTTAACAAATAGAAAATAACATTAATGTCTAAACATTTATAATGAAAGCATACCAATTTTTTTAACTTGCGGGTGGGGAGTCCCCCCCAAACCTCCTGTATTCCTTCATTAATAATCCCACCCCAACCCCCTCCCCACCGGTTTTAACCCCTTACCCCACCCCATGTATATATATTTAAAACAATGTTATATTTTTTTCGTTATAAATGTTTGGACATCAATGTTATCGTTATTTTCTATTTGTTTTAATCACTGCATACTCCGCGGTGCACATGTAAACGCTAATTGTATCCAGCGGCATGGTCTGAACATTGTGAATGGCTGCCTGAGAAGGGGAAGTTACAAAGGAGAACTTTGATGGTTAAATCCTTATTTGTGGTTAAGTTTAAAACTCTTTAACTGTGCAACCGAAAGATGGATAAGTCTGAAAATTGGTAGATGTTAACCTAATTTGAGGCTTTTGCTTTGAAGATGTTGATGAAATCTGTATCAATTAAGGAACCAAAGTTACGAAAAAACTCTCACTGTAGCAGAACTATTAATGTTCAGCTGAGCGTGGGAGAGCGGTCGCTGGTAGCCCTTGAGGGAACTGCAGGCCTTGGATGCCCTGCCTGGCCCATCGGGCCTTAGTGAGTTGATTGTGCTTTTTTTTTAACTGAATATTGCAGCCGCGCTCTGAGCGCGTTGTTTGTGCCTGCTCTCCCCTCCCACTTCCTGGTCCTCCTCTCGATCTCCCCTCCCTGGACGCCCACCCCCCCTCTGATTGGCTGTGTGGCTTCCTCCCTCCTGGGCTACTCGACGCCCGCTCCCCCTGCTCGCTTCTTTGCTCAGCTGAGCGTGGGAGAGCGGTCGCCGGTAGCCCTTGAGGGAACTACAGGCCTTGGATGCCCTGCCTGGCCCATCGGGCCTCAGTGAGTTGATTGTGCTTTTTTTTAACTGAATATTGCAGCCGCGCTCTGAGCACGTTGTTTGTGCTTGCTCTCCCCTCCCACTTCCTGGTCCTCCTCTCGCTCCCGCCTCCCTGCCCGCCCACACCCCCCCCCCTCCCTCTTCTCCCTCTTCCTATAACCATCCCCCTCCTGGGCAGCCCTCTGCCCGGCAGCCCCCTGCGGCTAAGGGCCCCAAGGCCAAGGGCAACTCCTACAGTTGTGGCTCCCTGTGTGTCTGCAGGTGCCAGCAGGGGACGTTTTGCGCCAGTACTTGCTTTCTCCATCCTTGCCTGGCCACCCCACCTACACCTGGCCACTGCATTCGCATGTTGTCCTCACCTCATTGTGTCACAGTTGTGGTTAACTAGGGTTGTCTGTTCTGAAATATGGTAAACTAGGGTTTTTCTCCCCTCGAAAGACTCTCAAACTTAGGTGGCCTCACCACTGTGTACCTAATTCGCATACTGTTGTCTGTTCTGAAATATGGTAAACTAGGGTTTTTCTCCCTTCAAAGGACTCTCAAACTTAGGTGGCCTCACCACTGTGTACCTAATTCGCATACTGTTGTCTGTTCTGAAATATGGTAAACTAGGGTTTTTCTCCCCTTGCAGGACTCTCAAACTTAGGTTGGCCTCACCACTGTGTACCTAATTTGCATACTGTTGTCTGTTCTGAAATATGGTAAACTAGGGTTTTTCTCCCCTCAAAGGGCTCTCAAACTTAGGTGGCCTCACCACTGTGTACCTAATTTGCATACTGTTGTCTGTTCTGAAATATGGTAAACTAGGGTTTTTCTCCCCTTGCAGGACTCTCAAACTTAGGTTGGCCTCACCACTGTGTACCTAATTCGCATACCGTTGTCTGTTCTGAAATGTGGTAACCTGTGCTTGCCGCTCTCTTCCTGTCTGCATGCTCTTGCATCGTCTGTCTCCCCCCAACCCCCTCCTACTCCATGGTGCTCTCTATCTCGCCTATCTTCTCTATTGACTATCCTGCTCTCCTTACTAAATCTGGTAGGAAAAAGTTTAAAAAGGACATCCTGGTCTCCAACCCAGGCCTCCCCATCGCTGACACCTACACTAGTGCCTGCTCTAAGGAAACTCTCACTGACATCCTCTTTTTCGTGCCTTCGCCTGACCTATGGACCCTTCATATGGTCTCCGTGCTCTCTCCTTTTTCCTCTTCTCCCATTAATGGTGGCACCCATTGGGATGTCCTCTTGGCCTCCTTCCACTCCTCTAAGGCCATCATTAATGTCTACGCTGATGGGACCATCTTGGTCCAAGGCCCTCAGGCCAACCTTCACCTCTTTGACCGACGCTTCCCACGCCTCATCAACTTCCTTTCCTCTCCTGCTGTCTCCCGTCCTCTGTCCTCGTCTACCTTGCCTCCACCCTCCCTCCCTTCCCCCTCTCATGCTCCTTCTTCCCCTCCTTCTTCTACACCTCCGCAGGGCGTACCTCTGATCTGTACGCCTCCCTGGAAGTCCTTCAAGGATGGCAACCGTCTCCACATTGCCACTCTTACCTCTCGCTCTGCCATCAAGCATTCCTCTGATATCTGTCGCCTTCTTGAGGAACTGGACCTTGACGTCCTCGGTCTCACTGAGACATGGTTCACAGCCAGCTGTCAATAGCTTTGACACACTCCTACCTGACGGTTACATGATCCTCTCCGTGCCCAGGCCTAACCGTGCAGGGGGGGTGTTGCCCTTATCTTCCCTGAGTGGATTCCTGCCACTGTCACTCCTACGCAGACCTACTCCTCTTTTGAATGTCTTGTCTGCCGACTCTCTCTCTCTCCTAGCCATTCCCTTACCGTGGCTACTATCTATCGGCCACCTGGTCAAATTTCCTCCTTCCTCTCTGAGTGGGCTGACCTCTCCTCCTCACTCCTGTCCGCTACCACTCAACTCCTCTTTCTTGGTGACTTCAACATCCACCTGGATGCCTCCTGTCCCCCCACTGGACTCTTTCGTGACCTCTGCGACTCTCTCTCACTCTCTATTCTCCCGTCTGGACCTACTCATTCTGCAGGGCACACTCTTGATGCTCTGATCTCTTCTGACCTTCCCCTCTCCGTCCCTCTCTCCACTCCTCTCTCCTGGAGTGATCACTTTCTCCTATCCTCCCACTTCACCCTCCCTACCCTTCAGGCAAAGCCACCCTCATCATCGCCACCCACCTTCTCGGCCATCCGACCCATGAAGCGCGTGTCAGTTGAGGCTTTCACTGCCACCTTCTCGCCCCCCCTTCCCCCTTCGGCTGACTCCCACCCTGACACAGCCCTCTCCATGCTCCACTCTGCTATATCTGATACTCTTGATATCCTTGCCCCTGTCATGAGAATCCGCCTGAAGCCCAAAGCCAGATGTAACTCCTGGTATGACTCGGATCTCGTCACTGTAAAACGCAAGTGCAGGGTGGCAGAGAGGAAATGGCGTGCTTCATGTTCATCCTCTGACAAACTGGCCTGCCGCCTGCTTCAAAGGCAATACCGTCTCTCCGTTCTCACCAAGAAGAGAGCCCTTATTCAAGCCCGCATCTCTGCGGCATCTAACAACTCGGCTGAACTCCTTAAAATCTGCTAGGAGCTTGCCAACCCTGCTGCAGTCTCTACCTCTCCTGTCCCCTCCCAGGCCCTCTGCACAGCATTGGCCTCTCACTTCATCTCTAAAACTCAGGACATCCTGTCCTCACTCTCCTCCTATCACCTCCCTCCCTCTTTTCCCGGCTCTTCCTCTGGCCTTTCTGCAGCCACCCCTCCTCCCTCCTTCTCTGCCTTTCCCCTTTTTTCTGCTGACAAGGTTTCCAGACAAGTCCGATCTATGAAAGTCTCGTCTAAACAGGTTCACCCATGTTCCTCCAAAACTATCAAGGACCACATTGACTCCCTGGCTCCTGCCCTGGCTGACTTTTGCAACCACTCCTTCGCCTCTGGAGTCTTCCCATCCCCCCTCAAGCACTCCCTTGTGCACCCTCTTCTTAAGAAACCCTCTTCCGACCCCTCCTGCCCGGCTAACTATCGCCCAATCTCCATCACTCCCTTCCTGGGCAAGCTCCTGGAGAAACTGGCCATCTCCCAGCTTAACCTCCATGCTGAATCTGTTGCTATTCTTCATGACCATCAATCTGGCTTCAGAGCGGCCAGAAGCACGGAAACTGCTCTCCTGAACATTTGTGAGGACCTGCTCTTGAACCTGGACTCCAACACCCCTTGTGTTCTCATTCTGATCAATCTCTCGTCTGCCTTTGACACTGTCAACCATGCCATCCTGCTCAACCGTCTCCGTGAGAACCTGGGTATCACTGGTCAGGCTCTGGCGTGGCTGACTTCTTTCCTTTCCAATTGACCCTCCCAGGACCAACTTGGGCCCTTCCTCTCTGACGTCTTCTTCTCCACCTGTGGTGTTCCCCAGGGATCTAATCTCTCTCCCTGGCTTTTCAACCAGTATCTGGCACTCCTTGCCCACTGCATCGCCGCCCTCTGCTCCAACTTTCAGTGCTATGCGGACGATACCCAGCTCATATTCAGGCTACCCTCGGCCTCCTCCTCTCCTTCCCTCATCTCTGACTGTCTGTCTGCTATCCAGGAATGGTGTGCCGCCAATGACCTCTGCCTTAATGCCAGTAAGACTGAGATTCTACTCATCGGCACACCCACTCCCTCCTTCCCTGCAGCACTCTGGCCGGCCTCTCTTGGCCCTCTTCCTGCTCCTACCTGCAAGGCAAAAAACCTCGGGGTCATCTTCGACTCCACACTCTCCTTCTCTCCTCACATATCTGACATCTCTAAGAAGTCACACTACCAGCTGCACCTCCTCAGAGGTATTCTTCCCTTCCTCTCCTTCCCCTAGAAGCTCACTTTCTCCCGAGCCCTGGTTCTCTCGAAGCTGGACTACTGTAACAGCCTCTATCTTAATCTGCCTGCCTCCACTCTCCGCCCTCTGCAACTCATCCAGAACAGAACTGCGAGACTTGTCCTTGGCCTCAAGCCCAGGGACTGTATCTCTCCAGGACTGAAATCTCTACATTGGCTCCCAGTGGCTGCGAGGATTAAGTTCAAAACCCTCTGCATTGTCCACAAGGCCTTCTGGGGCCTAAATACCTTCAACTCTCTCTTCCTAAATATCTTCCTTCCCGAGCCCTTCGCTCATCCGTCTCCAACTCCCTCAGGGTCAGCCACTTCTCAAAGCAACGAGCTGGGGGTAGATCTCTCTCCGCGGCAGGGGCCTCCCTCTGGAACAGCCTTCCTGCCTCCCTGAAATTTGAGGAGAACCATCTCCGGTTCCGGAAGCACCTCAAAACCTTCCTCTTTGCTTCTGCTTTCTCTGTCCCTCTCCCCTGCTGAAATTGCACTGAATCTGCAACTGGCCCTTTCTCACCGACCTCGGTCCTGGGCCCAGTCACTCTCCACTTGCACTGCCTCCCTGGCAACCCCTGCACTGCGGGACTGTCTCTGTATCCCTACAGCCTCCCCTTCCCAGCACTTCTGCACTTACCTTGCACTTGCCACCAGCTGGCCCTATTTATTTATTTATATTATATATTTTATTTTTTAAATTCTACTTACTTGTACTGCACTTCCCCCCTCCCCTTCCCCTTGCACGTTTCCCTTCACCTACCCCTGCACTTGCGCGGTGTGAATGATACCTGGCCTAGTAGGATCGTTGTCTGTCTTCCCCTTGTTCCCCCCTCCCTGCCTCGTCGCGCCTTGAAACACCTGTGTATAGGCACGTTACAAATGCCATATCATATCATATCAATGTTGCAATCCTATGTTTGTATGTACATGATCCACTAATAAGCACCCAGAGATGTACCGAATTAGAAATGTTTAATCCAAACTGTTATGATTAAAATTGAGAACATTCTATAGAATGAGAAAGACAGCTCGCACAGATATGGGGATTGAAGGTGCATATAGCCCATCAAATATGAAATGTATATGTCCAATTTTATTAGGGAACATAATTTTAGAAATGTATATTTGGGCAAAAGTTAAGTTTTGGTCAAAATCAATGTGGGAGTTCCTAAATGGCATCATAAAGATGACAGCTCTGTTCAGACCGCCAATCAAAACAAGGCAAGTACCTGTGGCCACTCACAGCCGTGGGGGTGTGTTTTTGAAATTCTGCCCACACCATAAACTGGGTGATGTCGTTTGACAGTATAAATATAGGAACTTCACTCCACATAGGACACACTGCTTCAAGAACACATCCAGATTTCCGCTCAGCGTCTTGTTCCTGACTTCTTCATCTTATTCAGAACTTTTCACCTTGCAGCTGACTCCTGATTTATTTGCAGAATCCAGGCCTTAGTATTGCTGAACTCTTTTTAGCTAGGCCCAAATTCATCCATCCCAAAACTTAAAGGAATAATTCTGATTCAGCTTGGCTTGCTACCATTAAGGCTTGCCCGCTGAAACTGGCATCCTATAATCTGCATTGTCCAGTGACCAGAAGGGTTCATCCAAATCCAGCCTTCGGTGCAGTCCAAAATTGACCAAAACCGTGCTGCTGATCCAATCCCGCCAGAAGTGCCCTGCTGTCGGTAGACCTGACCCGATCCATGACACGAACTTTGACGGTCCAATTTTAATCACAAGGGACTGTAAGTATTAATAGGAAGAACAGTGATCCATCGTATATTTGCATTGTCTTATCCCAGCTCAACCCATCCTGTCTTTAAACTCAGAACCCTAGTATTGTCAAAACCATTCTTGGGCTGATTTTCCTCTTTTGTTGTACCATACCCTAAACCCTTAGGATTCGAGTATTCACCATGTGAAGGGTTACGCTGCCCACGTAACTGTGAAGATTCATGTGTGGCATTCTCTTTTTCATAGTCATTAATATAGTATAATAAAACCAATCTGTCATTTTTAAAACCGAATTTCTGTTTCCATTTTCGCGCCTATTTTGCAAAAATGCCTCTCACTAAAACCTCCATAACGTCTTCAAATGTATAGATAGAAACAAAATTTCAACTCTCAATGCTACCTAAGACCCTTAGCTACCTCCACAAATAGTGTATTTGACCTGTCTTTTTCAAATATCGCATAGTGAAATTTTGCCGCGAATTTGCAGTTTTCCAAACTTTACACGTGTCTTTTTCCCACTCAAAGTGTTTCTCAAACCCCATCTTGATCTATAGTGTGTACTGTTGTTTATATTGTAGCTCATGTGTGTTAGGACATGCTTAGTGTTTTTTTCCTAAGAATGTTTCTCCATATAAGCATCTTTGCACTATGCATTTTCATCTGTCAATTTTAAAAAGTGTCAATCTCCAGAAACAGTGTTCTCTCTTGTTTGGGGATGGAAGATTGCATGTAAACTCTAGACATTGTCTTTCATTCCTGAACACCTGCTGATTAATGACATCTGTGTAGGATTGCTCATTTGTACCTTGAGAACTGTGTAGGGGGAAATATTAACCTATACGCTATCTGCTCACAAACCAAAACTGTTCTTTTTTCTGTGTTTTACCTTCTGCTTTATCATAAGTGAATTCAATTGCTTTACTTGTTCTGAATTGTATTGCCACTGCTTGGTGATTGCTGCCCCATATATCTATATATTAACATTTATGTGTGATTTGAATATAAAATAAATAAATAAAACTTTACCTTTACAAACTAGCCTGATTCCTGATCCAGTGTGACCTAGGGGGTATTTTGAGAAGGGTGTGATATGAGTGGTGTATCATTCAGAATATTGAACTTATTTTAGACACACATAAATAAGGGTTTCATTGCGCACTACATGCTAGGCGAGATCTGGGTGTGTGCCTGATTGAAATCCTGAGCAGATTATGGAGGCTTGGGCCGTGATTCTGAATTCGAGATGTCACCCGTGATAGTCTAGCACAGCATACTAGCCTACAGGGTACAGACACCTTGCTGGGTTTGGGTACTGTGCTACAATGTACAAGCAAGATGAGTGTCAGGAAAGGGTTGATTCTTTACAAGAGAGTCAACAGAAACTGGTGCATAAATTAAATTATAATAGAGTCTGCGCAGAACAGTCACATTACAGCACCACATAGAATCCTTGAAAGAGGAAAATAATAAATTAATGATTAAAGACCTAGAATCCCAAGCAGAATTTGATGAGGAGCGCCAGAAGTCCAGCGCATTTAAAAAACAGAGGGATGACCTGGCTGCACAGAGGGGTACTATAAGTCAGGAGAGGGCCGCCTTAGGCCAGGAAGTCAGCCAATTAAAAACTACGTTAGAGGAAAGAAAGCTGGCCCTCCAGGAGCTTAGTGGAGCTAAAACTGAACATGAGAAGCTAATAGAGCACAACAGGCGGGTGGAGGATCCTCTGGAAAATAACACTCAGAACAATAATGACAAAACTCAGGAGGTGAGTCTCCTGCAGCAAAAATTGGCCCACTATTTCCAATACAGGCAGGAAGCACAGAGAGACAATGAGGCTCTCTGTGAAAAGAATGATAGGCTCCATAAACAGATAGCCATGCAAAAGCAAGTCATTGAGACCAGTAAGGCCTTAATAGAGGAGCAAAAGAGTCAGATTTTGGCATTGAAATAAAGATTATCTTAAAGACTTCTTCCCAGCTAGGGCAGTGGGCGGGTACTCTGCCAATCCTGGGAGCCAGGGGGAGTCAGAAGACTCTTCTGAGTGCCACAGGCATCAAGAAAACTAGGCCTCGGGGGAGTCGAAAAAAAAAAAGAAAACTAGGCCTCTACATTCTGCCAGCCTTTCTCAAGCTCGCAGAATCATGGAGAGCTTAGAGGATCAGATAGCCACCTCCTGTAGCAGTGCTTCTGAGTCAGAGGATGAGTGGACACAGGTGACTAAAACCAAAAAGGCCAACGAAATTAAGAAGGCTCTCCTAAAATATCCCCTGAAACAGATCAAGGCCATTAGAAGCGTCATAACTCCCTATCACAAAAATGCCAAGTATTCAGTTTGGGAGCACCTTGAGTTATACTAGCAAATGATGGATACTTTCCACCTGAAAGATAGCCAGAATTGTATACAATATGTCAAGTGGACATTTTCCCCACAATACTCCTGCTTCTTTGTGGGGCTGGAGAATCAAACTCACTCAAGATGGTCCACCTACAGGGCGGCCATCTTAAAACATTTTTCCATGCATAGGAACCCCCGAAGAGGCCCACAAGGCGGCCTACAGTCTGCAGTGTGGGGAAGACCAGGCCCCACAAGAATTTGTGTAAGAACTAAATTATGCCTTTGCGCAGACCACCAGGAGGGTGCACACAGACAGTAGGGAGTTCATTAATACCTTCTTTCATGCATTCCCTAAATACATCATGACCCAGCTGGTGAGGGACTTTCACAAGAAGAGATCACTAGACTGGGTCATTGAACAGGCGACTCGTATTTATGAAGTGCAGAAACAGGTAGAGAATAAAAGTACAAATAAAACCCCCAAACCAGCCAACACCCCTGCTGCTGCTAAGGTGGCAGAGGTGAAGGTTGCCCCCCATTTTAGATCTGAAGATGGGGGGGCCTAAAAATATTCCTGTAAAGAATCATCCTTCTTTTTTTTATTGAAAAAATCTAGTTTTAACATACGTAAAAACGTTTGTTTCAATTCCACAAACCCAACTCAAGAAACACTTAAGAAACCATTGTCCTTGCACATCAGAGAGAGGAGGTAAATGGGGAGATCATTCACAATTGCACAAGCATGTTTTACATTTTCGCCAGATGAAATCTTATACCACCAAGCAGCCATATCATCGTCTAAGGGAGCAAATTGACTAAGATGGACAGAACACAAGGCACTGGTTTTCACACACTCAACAACTAAGTGTTTCAACGATTCAACTGGTAATGAGCAAAAAAGACATAGATTGTTTTTTACCAATTTATCTTTTTGTTGCCATAGATTTTCCTTAGATTTCAAGATGTTCAGTCCAAATCTAAGGAATTGCTCACGATAGTAGCGAGATGGAGAATGCGTGAGATAATGCGACTGGTTATTTAGCTTTTTTTGTCCAATGCCTAACCAGTTTGTTGAGGACAGTTTTTCCCATTTGTCTATGTTGACGATCCAAGCCCAAGATTCAAATTTCTTTTTTGCATGTTGTGGTCTAATGAGAAGATCAAACTCAGATTCCCGCAGCATCAACCCAGGCTTGTACTCTGAGACGCCACTTATCTAATGAGGTAACATTGTTATCAGCATAGGTTTTGTTAAATATTTGATAGGCAGGCATTGGACTTTCAACAGACATTTTTCGCATTAATGTGATTGATTTCCAAATCACATGACTATACAAGAGTTCAGTGACAATTCATCTCGTAAGGATATCATTGAAACACATTGTGTTAAGTGGAGGACATAGCGCCAAAAACGCCTTCTAAAGAGTTCCAAGTTTGCTCACTGATGTTCCAGCTGACTTCAGCTCCAAAAGTTAGTATAGGAACTACCTTTTGAAGTAGAACATCAGAACCGAAGATAAAGAAAATTTGCCATAACTTTTTTTTATTTTTGCCGCTTGGAAAGCAAGACTCATGGTTTTTAGTTTCAAGTCTTTCACCCATTGGTGTTCACGAATGGAGTTGTTGAACTGCACATTCAGGTATCTTATAGAGTCTAAATTGTCAAGGAACTGGCCGCCTACAGCCCACCTAAACGCCTTAACCTTTTTACTTGAGACAATGCCAATTAGCACAATTTTTGATTTTTCTGTGTTGATTGTGAGCTCATTGATCGAGAGATACTCATGTAGAGAACTGAGAAGCCTTTGAAGGCCAATTTGAGTTCTATCAATCAACACTAGGTCATCCGCATAGGCAATACAACTTACTGGAACTCGATTAATCTTTGGAGGTACACAGTGGACATGTCCAGGATGATCCGGTAAATCTGCCAAAAATAGTTTGAACAAATCCGTGGCAAGCGGACAACTCTGCTTAACACCGCTTGCCATCAGAATAGAATCAGAGAATTTACCATTTCTATTTAGGAGTACCCGGATCGAGGTGTTCGAATGAAGAGCCTTTATTGGATCAAGAATATTTGATGGACAATTCCACTTTCTTAATTTGTTCCAGAGCAGGCCTCGATTTATACAGTCGAAGGCCTGCTTCATGTCAATTAATGCTAGGTAGATGTTGTGCCTAGCTTTCTGGGCTTCAAATTTTAGAATTGTGAGAATCAAGAGATTGACATCGACACCCACATCTTTTGTGAAGTCAGTTTGCCGTACGTCAAGAATGCCAGTAGACTGCGCCCAATATACAAGCTTCAGTCGCAGCTGAGAGCCAAAGATCATCCCGATTTGAATCTAGCAGGGCAATGGGTCGGTAGTTGGCAGGAAGGTCCCAGCTACCTTTCTTATGAATGGGGACTACAATGGCTGTTAGCCATGACACAGGGAGATGTTTTTGCAAAGCAATACTGGCATATAACCGTTCAATAAAGAGGGCCCAGACCGTTAAGTTCTCTTTAAGCATCACATTGCTGATCAGGTCTGGGCCAGCGACACGAGAGTTCTTTAGTATCTTGATTGCTAATTCAATTTCATCGAGCAGCATTTCTACAGTCCAAGACCCATGACTTACAGCCGTGTGACACTATAAGAGTGTAGTTGAACTAGCAAAAACGCCAGGCCAGAGAAGTGTCTGGACCACCTGTCATCTGAAATGGTATTTTGAGGTGTAGCTAAACGGTCGACTGTGCCCATATTTAATATCTGCCAAATTTCCCGAGTATTCTTGGTGATTATAAGCTTCATCATCAGCTCGTCACGGTCTTGTTCAATAATGGCTTTATGTGAGGTTACCCAATTCCTGTAAATGGCTCTTCTGACTCTCACAGTATCTAGTACCTTGCTCTTTATTGCGTTCTAACCAAAGAATCAGAAGGCCCTCGGCCCAGTCCCAAACAGGTAGTCAGGGAGGTAATCCTACAAATGGGACCCCTAACTCCCCTGATTATATCAGCCCCCATTACTAGGGCAACAGACCCATCCTGGGCTATGTGTGGACTCCCCCAGTCCAAGGGTGGGGATCCAACCAGGTAGCTACCAACCCAGGAAACTTCCCTTCTAACTTTCCCCAGGAGGGCAGTGATCCCCCAAATGCTGGTTGAGCTTCTTTCCCCGGTACCTGCCAAACTTCAACCCCCAAAACAACCCTCCTTTCTTTCCCCACATTCCTGAGCCCAGACAGCCCAATCCGGTAGAGGGGAGGCCAAGGGTGGAGGGTTACCAGAACTATCCCAACCAAGGGTATTATGGGAGAAGGGACAGTTACCCATCCCATGATCCACCTAGGATGGACCAGAGACCCCCGTACCAGCCAGTCCGGGTGTCCCAACTGGAGCACCAGGTCCAGAACTTGTCACAGGATCTGGGCCGCATGTTGAGGGCTCAGCAAAGCCCTCAGATGAGCATGCTGGCTCAGAACTCCACCAACCATGGGTCTGGTACTCCAGAGCAATGACAGGGAGAGAATTCCCGATAACCCACCAGTTCCAAGGGAGGAGGCACAAGGGAAAGGGGGGTTTAAAGCCTTAGAGGAAGCTTTCTTCCCCACTTGTGAAAAGCCCCTGGAAACCCAGGAACCGAAACCAGAATCTCCTGCCCCCGAATGTCTGCAACCTAAGGAACAGAGGGCGGGTAGGAGAAATAAAGGGCCTAAAAAGACCCATTTTGTGGAGGAGGTTAGAGTCTTCCAAATTGAAGGAGAGGGATCCTTAGAGAAATCTGGGAAAAGGAACTCCTCCCAAATAAAAATGAGTGCCGAGAGATCCTAATCAAGACTGGGAAAATGCGGGGACTGAGTTAGAACCGCCCTTCATTGAACCCCAGAATGATCAGCCAGAAAGCCACCTCGCCCAAACCAATTCTGGTGACTGCCTCCAGAAAGGGGGGGCAGAATCACAACCAGGGGAGCCCAAAACTCCCCCAATATCCAACTGTCCTATTTTTCTTACAGATTCCCAAGCTCCCACACCAAGTCAGGCCCAAACCTATTCCGGGGACTGCCTCCAAAAAGGGGGGTGGCCCAGAACCAGAGAAAGAAGATTCCCTATCTCCCCAAAGCCATTCTGGGGACTGTCTCCAAAAAGAGGGGGGCAGCCCCAAATCAGAATAGGAGGATCCCGGGACTCCTCAAATCACTGTGTGTGAAACTGTCGGTTCAGATTCCCAAATCACCCAAATTCATTCTGGGGACCGCCTCCTAGAAAGGTGGGGCAGCCCAGAACCAGCACAAGAGGAACCCCAAACCTCACCAACCACTTCTGTTGACTGCCTCCAGAAAGGGGGGGCAGTCCAGAAGCAGAACAAGGGGAGCCCACAACTCCCAAAATAGCGCAGTGTCAAAATTCTGTGCCAGATTCCTCAACTCCAACACTGTCTCTTGACCCAACTACCCCAATGTCAGAGCCAGAAATAAGTAAATTGACCATCCAGCTTACCAAGAATGCCCATTACCTTTGCCCATTGGAGGAGAAGGAAGGTAGATTCTATGCCTCCATCCAAAGTCAAGGGCAATGTGCAATTCCAGCACTGGTGGACACTGGATCCCAAGCAACTTTGCTGTCAAAGGGGATCTTTGAGCGGCTAAATTCAGGAAGGGGGGAGTGATACCAGATCCCTCTCACTCCTCTTCCTGGACAGCTCCAGAACTTTGACAGGAAGGAAATTCCTGTTGAGGGGTCTGCAGAGCTGGAAATTAAAATTGGGTCACACAAACTGAAGCACCCCGTCATAGTCGTGGTGCCAGAGGGAACCCCCTTTCTATTAGGGAATGACATCCTCCGTAGGCTGTCTCCCCTAATAGATTGTGTGAATAAGCTACTCTGGACCCAGACTCACAGGCCAATTAAATTAAAACAAAGTGTCAACCATGTTAGTCTAAACGGCACATGCCACATGGTTGAACAAAAACCAGGCCAAATTAAGTTCTACCTTCAAAACAATGACATATCTGACGTCACCATCATAGCTGTGGGACAACAAATTGGTGATGGGAACTCCTCTCCATTTCTGCAAATTAACCTTCCTTCCAGTCTCAAGTGGCATTCCACACTGGAAGGGGATACTCTAAAGTTCTATATGAATTCACAATCAGAAAATCCCAATTCCATAGCCAAAATTGATATCAAACAAGCACAAAACTTAGCTGGCATTCTGAAGAACGGTGAACAGCTCTTCCTCCCGATTCAGTTAAATGACGGGAAGGAGTCTGTCCTCGCCCGAGTTGACTTGAATAGCGAAGAAAGCTTCATCAGCAAAGAATTATTCATGAAACTCCCAAAAGACCAGACCTTACCTGCCATAGAGTCGGTGGAGCAATGGGTATGGGATCTGGAAAGGCCCCGCTCCAAACATCCTCTGCTTAGCAGTTGCATGATCATAATTTCTAGAGATAAGAAAAGCATAGTACATAATTGTTGGGTCATGAGAGGTGTTCCTTCCGCCTTTTATATGAGCAGACACATCCTCAACCAACTTGAAATTAATTTGGACTCCAGTTATTGCCAAGCCCGGTCCCAACTGGAGAGTAAATCTCAGGGTCCTCGCGGTCCTAAGGAAACCCTTCCCGTCAGCACTAGTGCGACGGTAGGAAATGGAATTTCAGAAATGGAGGAGATGTCACCATCCTAGGCATCACCTACAGAATCCACATCCCCAAGGGACATTTGACAGAAGGGGAAGACAAGTGGGTCCACATAAACCAGCTAAAGAGTTGCCATCCCAGGAATACTTTGCGGCAAATAGAAGAGCCTACCGGAAACCCAGAGGGGGAAAATCTGGATATCTAAAAAAAAGAAAAATGTATTAAAGGTTCATTAATTACGTGCAAGGAAAGTGTTAAGACAATCACTGAATATAGGTGGGGTATATTGTCAATTTTTATTAAATGCATGCACCCCCCGGGGAAATTTCCATAACCGTGCTATGCTCTGTTTTCTAGTACTGGAATTAAATCCACCTAATCACCAAGGAGGACATCCTCGGGGACTGGGAGGAAAAGCCCAAGAGATCCGTAGTGTTGCTCCACACTTCCAACCAGAATCAGCGAGGAGAGCATGTTGCATCAATCGCTGATGCGAGAAGCAACTGGATTTCACATGGACAGAAGAATAAAATCCCATGTGCCCGACTACCCCAGGACTGGATGTCACACTGAAGTTGGGGGGGTGTGTGGGATATTTTAACCCATACCAATGCGCCCTACTGCACCCCTTTGCCAATGGGGGAAAGAAACTGCCAAAAATGGAGGCACTAATCCCTGTGCATGCCAAATCTGAAACACTGCACAGGGTTCATAACTCACAAGAAGGCTGCATCACCCTGCCAAACACAGGTTGATGTCAAAACAAAAACTCCCTGCGGGCAAATGCCAGTGGGTGCTGTTACCTGTCACATGAATCAAGGCCACAAAAATGGGTTCAAATCCGAAATTGCCTTTAAACTACAGTTTTCCTAATCAATTGCAACCTTCATAGTGCTGTTTTGGCGCTAATTTCAGGCATTTTCCCAGGGAACTATTGAAATTAAAGTGTGCTGAAACTACAGATCATCCACTACAGTCAAAGGAATCTAGGCTTCACTGCCTGACAGCTGCATAAGGAAATTAGATGTCAAACCCAGTTTAAGTGTGTTTCTGTTTCTGAAGAAATTGCAAAATTCACCTATTTAAGCATGTTTGTGAAGGGCTTAATTCTTTTAAATGTCCAAATCCCTTATAAACTGTGCTTATTTTTACATGTGTTAAAGAAAATACTTTATTGTGAGTTTTAAAGCAACCCAGAGTTTAGTAACTGCTTAATTCTGATTGGACAGTGGCCAGCCTGGGAAAGTTTGACACTTCAGTTTGACTGCCCCTTGCTACAGGAAGGCTAATGGTTGAGTGAGGTTCCCGCATATTGACAACAAGGAGCACAATGAGACCTCATTAGACATTCATCTGGGGCTGAGCCAAGAACAATGGCAACCTGCCCAACCGATCTCTACAGGGGAGCTTCCCTCTCCAGAAAGGAGACACACCTCCCTGATCAAAGGACTGTGACAGCTGCTGCCTGGTAAGGGGAAGTTACAAAGGAGAACATTGATGTTTAAATCCTTATTTGTGGTTAGGTTTAAAACTCTTTAACTGTGAAACCGGAAGAAGGATAAGTCTGAAAATTGGTAGATGTTAACCTAACTTGAGGCTTTTGCTTTGAAGACATTGATGAAACCTGTATTACTTAAGGAACCAAAGTTGCAAAAAAACTCTCATTGTAGCAGAACTGTTAATGTTGCAAGCCTAAGATTGTATGTACATGATCCACTGATAAGCACCCAGAAATGTACCGAATGAGAAACTATTAATCAAAACTGTTATGATTAAAATTGAGAAAATTCTATAGAATGAGAAAGACAGCTCGCTCAGAGATGGGGATTGAAGGTGAATATAGCCCATCAAATATGAAATGTATATGTCCGATTTTATTAGGGAACATCATTTTAGAAATGTACATTTGGGCAAAAGTTAAGTGTTGGTCAAAATCAATGTGGGAGTTCCTAAATTCCATCATAAAGATGACAACTCTGTTCAGACCGCCAATCAAAACAAGGCAAGTGCCTGTGGCCACTCACAGCCATGGGGGTGTGTTTATGAAATTCTGCCCACACCATAAACTGGGTGATGTCATTTGACAGTATAAATAGAGGAACTTCACTCCAAATATGACACACTGCTTCCAGAACACATCCAGATTTTCCCACAACATCTTGTTCCTGACTTCTTCATCTTATCCAGAACTTTTCACATTGCTGCTTACTCCAGATGTATTTGCAGAATCCAGGCCTTAGCATTGCTGAACTCTTTTTAGCTAAACCCAAATTCATCATCCCAAAACTTAAAAGAATAATTCTGATTCAGCTTGGCTTGCTACCGTCTTGCCGGCTGAAACTCGTATCCTGTAATCTGCCGTGTCCAGTGACCAGAAGGGCCAATCCAAATCCAGCCTGTGGTGCAGTCCAAAATTGACCAGAACTGCGCTGCTGATCCAATCCCGCCAGAAGTTCCCTGCTGCCGGTAGACCTGACCCCATCCATGACCCGAACTTTGACGGTCCAATTTTAATTACAAGGGACTGTAAGTATTAATAGGAAGAACTGTAACCCATTTCTATATTTGCATTGTCTTATCCCAGCTCAACCGATCCCGTCTTTAAACTCAGAACCCTAGCATTGTCAAAACCATTCTTGCGCTGATTTTCTTCGTTTGTTGTACCATACCCTAAGCCCTTAGTGATTTTGAGTAACTAAAGTAACTGCCAGAAAGGAATCGAGTATCCACCATGTGAAGGGTTACGCTGCCCACGTAACTGTGAAGATTCATGTGTGGCATTCTCTTTTTCATAGTCATTAATATAGTACAATAAAACCAATCTGTCATTTTTAAAACCGAATTTCTGTTTTCATTTTCGCACCTATTTTGCAAAAACGCCTCTTACTAAAACCTCCATAACGTCTTCAAATGTATAGATAGAAACAAAATTTCAACTCTCACTGATACCTAAGACCCTTAGCCACCTCCACAACCATAAATAGTGTATTTTTAACTGTCTTTTTCAAATATCGCATAGTGAAATTTTGCGCGAATTTGCAGTTTTCCAAAGTTTACATGTGTCTTTTTCCCATTCAAAGTGTTTCTCAAATCCCATCTTGATCTAAAGTGTGTTCTGTTGTTTATATTGTAGTTCATGTGTGTTAGGGCCTGTTTAGTGTTGGTTTCCTAAGAATTTTTCTCCATTTAAGCATCTTTGCACCTTTTGCATTGTTTCACTAAGCCATTTTAAAAGTGTCAATCTCCAGAAACGGTTTTCTCTCTTGTTTGTGGAGGGAAGATTGCATGAAAACTCTAGACATTGTCTTTCACTCCTGAACACCTGCTTATTAATAACATCTGTGTAGGAATGCTCATTTATACCTTGAGAACAGTGCAGGGGGAAATATTAATCTAAACGCTATCTGCTCACAAACCAAAACTGTTCTTTTTCCTGTGTTTTACCTTCTGCATTATCATAAGTGAATTCAATTGCTTTACTTATTTTGAATTGTATTGTCACCGCTTGGTGAGTGCTGTCCCATATATCTATATATTAGAATTTGTGTGATTTGAATATAAAATTAATAAATAAATATTTACCTTTACAAACTAGCCTGATTCCTGAGCCAGTGTGACCTAGGGGGTATTTTGAGAAGGGTGTGATATGAGTGGTATATCATTCAGAATATTGAACTTATAGACACAAATAAATAAGGGTTTCATTGCGCACTACATGCTAGGTGAGACCTGGGTGTGTGCCTGATTGAAATCCTTAACAGCACCTGCGCTTTACAACGCATACATTGGTGACCTTCAATTTGCTGAGAGCAACATCAGAACCTTCCCGGCATCTGTGGGCAATGAAAAGATCTCTAGACTTTTATACGCAGATGATATTATTTTAAACAATCAGACTGCTATAGGCCTTCAAAGAAAATTGGACAAACTTTTGACCTACCTTACATCAAATGACCTACAGATCAACACATCAAAATCCAAGGTGATGATAATCGAAAAAGCTCCCAAAATTACAAAATACCATCATGGCACCTAGTTAATGAACAACTAGAAAGATTGCAAGCTTTCAGATACCTAGGTGTAACCATCAGCACAAATCCTCAAGTAAATTCCATGCAGGAAACTATTCGCCAAAAAAAAAACCCTTAATCACTCAGACCAAGATGATGGTTAAAACCTTTGGACGTTTTTCCCTCAAATCCTCCATAACCTTCTACAAAATGAAAGCGGTTCCTGCGATAGTTTACGGAGCAGAAGCAATGCCAGCTACACCGTCGGAACTCTGGTCCAAACGACAAGGACTATTTTGGAGAAAAATACTCCATCTGCCAACCTCAACTCGGATAGCATCAATCAGACGAGAGCTAAGTCTAACTTCACTAAAAGCCACCTTCGATCTCAATGGCCTAATGCTGTTCAGTAAAATTCGCTCACCAAATCGTAAAATCTATGAGATAATTCTGAAAGAAATAAACAAAGGAGACAACAAAATGTTGGCCTTGTGGGTCGGCAAAAACCTGCATCTTTTGGAGGAAATTGGAAGCTCTGAGGAGGAGCTTGAGAAGAACCTGATGAAAACAGCTAAAAAAATAAAGGAAACAGACTGGTGTTTAACAAATGCGTTGGCAGGAAGGAATAAACTAACAACGCATCTACCCATATCGGCACAAAAACTGAACAAGTCTGTAAACTATCTAGTGAAATTTCCCAACAAAAGAATATGCTCAATCTTCATGAGAGCCAGGCTAATCATTGTAAAAACTAAAGAAATCCAAGCAATCCGAGACAAAACCAAATCCAACAATTGCTGATATTGCGAGGAGCCCCAAACAGTTGAAACACTAAAACATCTTCTCATCAACTGCCAAGGCCAATTGGCTAACAGAAAAACCCATCGTGGTCACCTCTTCACACACTTCTGCAGATAAGACGAAGACTACTGGTGGACTTATCTGATGAATGGGAAAATCATTAAACCGGTGATCACAGTTGGAAACTACATAGAAAGCCTCGACCTGGACAACAAACAAGTCGTTGAGAGCCAACAGGAATCACAAGAACATTAACAAAGAGCCAAGAAAAATTCACTTTCAAAGAGAACTTCATTTTTCAAAAAAACAAAGAGAGGGAAACAAAATTTTAAAGGTTTCACAAAATTTGTAAAAACTAGTAAAACGGTTGAATCAAGTATAAAAAAAAAATTACAGTGGATCAATCCTTGTACTATGATGAAGAGTTTGCATTTTCCTGTAGGGTTTGTTTGCTTTTTCGCTCCCTCTGCATGCCCAACACTACATACGTTGTGTAATATATATGTTATTTTGTGTATGCTGTTTTGTTTTTGGAGTAGGTATAGTGTTGTTGTGTGGCTTTTTTAAATGGTTGGGTCATATAAAGAAGGAATGGGAATGAAACAGATGTATATTTGGGATAGCACGAACCAGGAGGGAAACTGAGGCAGAGATGGTACATCTTCAATATAAAGGGGTCATTATTGATACTGTGGCTGATATGCACCACCCCGAATTGGGCAACATGTGGTACAATCACATGAGTGAAGTGGGGAGGGATGGGTCAAATGAGAGCTGCTAGAAATGATCTTTGATACCTCTTGCGAGAGGTGCACCCAAGTTGTTTATAGCTCAAGAAATGCCACCTCTTATAGCCCAGTGTTTGGTGCACTTGACCCTGTGCAGAGTACATTGTTTTTTCCAAGGGCACACTGTCCAACTAGTAATAATGGCAGGGATGATGAAGAATGTGCCAATTAAGCAATATGCCCCGTGTGACCTTGTAAAAGAAGGTAAGTGGGGTTGGGAGGGGAAAGGAAAAAAAAAAGAAAAGAAAAACGTACTTGGGTCCCCAGCGGGGGACGATGGAAGTCTCCAGCCGTGTGGAGGCTCGGAGCGGGGATGGCCCTGCTTCGAGCCTCCTCATTGATGAGGGGCTGCCACGCCCCCCGTCGGGGACACAGGCCATGGAATCCTGATGGAGGGATTCCAAGCCTGGTAATGACTCGGCGAGGGCCAATCAGAATGGGTCTTTCATTCTGATTGCGCCCTCGCCGGGTACTCATAAGAAATAACAAGCCCATTGTAAGATAAGAGCATTGCTAAAGATGGAGGGAGTGATGTTTTCCAACAATAGATTGGCAGGAGTAGTAAGGGGGGCTTACTGGAGTTTTCGGAAGATGTAGTGGTACGCGGGAATCAGAACTGTGGCATGACATGGGGAAATGACATGGATCGAGTTAAGTGAAATTCCAGCAAAAGTACAGAGGCCAGTGGAGTATTCCTTTTGCTTTCGAGGAAATTACACTTTCTTTATATTGGTCAATTATTATGTGCCTGTACACGTGTGTTTCAAGGCGCAGCAAGGCAGGGGGTGGGAGACGATCCTAGTAGGCCTTGTACATTCAGATCATGCAAGTGCAGGTTATTTATATCGTGCCTAATCCTGAGATCAGTTTCAAGCGCGGATCCAGGATTCGTACATGTATTGCTAAGCGTAGTCTTGCTTCCTAGACCTGTGCGTTGCCACAGAGCTATCCTCCCTATACCTATGTATAGGAACAAACATTCATTGTAATAAGACAATCTTCATCCCTGACCTTTCTGAAAGCACAGCAGCGTTGACGGATATGTACTGGGTCTGTGGACAACATGCGTACCTTCACCTCCCGCCATCATGGAGGGGCGTATGTTCACTGGCCACCTTGCACTCAGCAGTTCTGGCATTTCCTGATGCCCATTTCACTGTTATAAAGGTTATGGCCCTAGAACCAACTAAGTCCCCATCCGACAAGCATGCCCATCGCTCACTAAGACTTTGTCATCAGAGAAAATTGAATTACCTCTTCAAAGCCTTTTCTGATAAGCCAAAGGCAATCCCGGAGCAATACAAACTATTTACTAAAACTGAGACTTGTTTTCACCTCCCTCCTGATGCCAGATATCCAGAGGGCAGCAAACGCCTAGTGGCAGCAGAACACCAGGTGGGAGGTGCTTCAGCTGGCAAACCAGATGGAGCAGGGACTTAATTCAATAACAACTTATTGAGGCTTGTGACCCTCCAGAACATATACGTTCTGATTTGCTCATGGCTATGGAACGGGGGCATGTGCAAGAAAATGGGTCTATCTTGCAGCACATGAATCCCCCCAAATGATGCGGACAATGGGTCAGAGAATTCTAGAACTTTTTTGATATATAATATGTATTTATATATATTTTAGAAAATGTTACTGTGTGGAATAATAAAATGTTTTTACTCTATTGTGACTTTTGTACAAATTGAATAAAATATGCACATTTGATTATTCACCTGACTATGCCTCTTATCACCCTTTCACCCACCTGAGTCATTTAATTGTTTGAATTTCTGTACTCATCTGTGTGACCTCCAACCCTTTCTTTGTAATATATATAGTACCCCTGTTCCACGGTGTAGGGGATACCCATCCATAGTGACGTAACTTTGTCGCACATGGCCCATAATTCCTCACAGAGCTACAGCAGGGGTTCCATGTCCGGGTTCGAATATTCCTTTGGGTTTAGGCATTTCAATCTGTTGTTGTAAACTGAAGACTTACTATGCGTACCAGTGATCTTGATATTGGCGAGTCTTCTCGGATTATCCATGGTGGATAGGTGGCTGGAATGCAGGATGCACAGGAATTTGGCACATCACTTTTGCCACAAATGTTTGAACATGGAGTTCAGATTGTCCCTTTTCCCTTCACGACAAGCGAGCATGATGGGGATTATCATGGGCAGGGACACTGTGAGCACTGACATGAGACACTGAAGATGGAACCAGGGTGAAGTGGAAAGGAGTCTGCAGAAGGACTGGAGAGGAATAAGAGTAAGGAGAGGGAAGCACATGGACAAAGGGCAAAAGAGAGCAGGAACTGGAAGGAACAGGAGAAGTGCTAGAATAACAAGGCACTCTCAGACCTGAGGACATAGGGTAGCCTAACAGTGAGCAACAACAAGTTAAAATATAAGTGAAAGCACCCAGTGAACAAAAAAAACAGGGGTCAACCCTTTCTTTTGAAGACTTCTAAAGTTTGGCGTCGACTACCCAAAGGTATGGTAGCAATGGATGAGTAGCCAGGCTTAGTCTGAGGAGGGAGGAAGGCTGTAGTAGGTAAACACAACTCAGAGTACACCTTGGTCCAAGAAAACATTATTATACTGTAGTGTTATATACAACAATGGAGAGTTATTATATACACTTAGGCACACCCTTTGTAATTTAAAGATCAGGCAAGTACTAGAAAACATGCACAGTAGAATTAGAACACTTAAAATACTCTTAGGACAGAAAACCACAAGTGTACTTATATTAGAATAGCCAAATCATATAATCAACCAACTCGAAACATATGTACACACTTTTCAACTGTTTACAACTTTTTATCATCTTGGCCTAAGCCTATTTTAGGAGTCCAACCCTATCTGGTATGAGTCACTCAAAGTTCAGATGGGTCACTGGACCACCAATGACCAGGGGTTAATCAGGGAAAAGGCAGGAAGTCAAAGTACAGTTGTTCAAAGAGGTAGTATGCAGCAGGATTCACTATTGTTGTTGATAAGTAACAATGTTGGTTAAAAAGAAGCTCATGGAGGTTTTTGTGACCCCCTGAAGGGTGGGCCAAGGACTGGTGTCCTAGGGCAGATGGTTTAACTGCAAGAGCACAATGGGTGGTTCACCCCAATGTAACTCTATGGAGACTTGGGAAGGCGAAAGATACAGGCCATCTACAGCCCCCAAAGTCACAGGATTAAACAGTCAGGCTCCAGGTAAGTTATATCAGGAGAAGGAAAGTACCTTCAGAGGAAGAAACAATTGCAGCAAGACAGTTCCAGTGGTGAGGCGACAGAAGACTTGGTCCCAGGTTTCTTGGTCATAGCGACAGGAGAAGCATACTTCGGTGGATCTGGTGACAGCTCTCATGCAGAAGGACACCCAGCAAAGGGAATTAATGGTTCTGGCTTGTTGGCACCTTTTTAATGCTTGGAGGAGCGATGGTTGTTGCAGTGGTCATCTTTCCTCGGTCTCTCGGCCCTTGCCTCTGGTGCAGGGAATTTCAGGAGCCAGTTTGAGTATGTGCAGGTCTAGGAGGATAACCTCTGGAGATGATGCACAAAGGAGCAGCACAGGACCATAGGTATTGGGAGTTGCAGGCCGTGGAAGTCCCAGTTCTTCCATGGATGGCGCAAATTGTAGTTCGTTTTGTGGTAGGTTAGGGCCACCAGTCCATAGGAGGAAGTCCTGTTTGGATCTTCCATGTCGCTTATAAGGAGCAGGTCAGGAGAGCAGCGGTTACCCAACAGGCTCTAGCAGTCATTGGAAGTTGCTGGTAGTGTCTTGCTTTGTCTTTTTTATTCAGAACCTTCTGTTCCAGTGGTCGACTGAGTTTCAGCTGCACACCATCAGAATGTATCCAAGAACACCGGCTGAGTCCTCTAAGAATATCCCATGCACCATTCAAACTTGGGGGGTGGTTTCTAATGGTGACAGCCAGCCTCCCTGTCTGAAATGGTTTCGGTCAGGGACACTGCAGGACAAAACAGCTGTCCTGCCTGTCAGAGACTCTTCACAGGCTTTCCTTGGGAAGCCTGGCAGAGAGAAAGGGACAAGTGAATCCTCCCCCATCCAGAAAGGTAGAAGGAGGACCCAGAAAGGACAAGTCATCTTGTTGAGGGCTTAAAAAAGTAAGACCACTATTTTGGGTAAATGGTGTCCCTTACCGCAGCATCAAAGACAGCCTGCAATAAAAGTTCACAAAAAGTCATGCAAAAGATATCATACCACCAGCCGGAACACAGGAGCTTGTCACAGTTACTGGGAAATCAATAAAAGGGATTCATTGGGCCTCATTAGGTGTCCGGCGGTAACCCTGCCAGTGCTACCGGCAAGTTGCAGCTGACTCATACAATTTTAGCAGTGCCTGACTTCCCAGTGCCACCAGGAGATTACAACTGCGGCGGCCCAGGAAGTCATGCGCCGGTAAAATGTAAGTCCCCATTCCCATAGAGTCAGGAGTGGGGACACAGAAGCACCAGCACTGTTGCTGACAGTGCCGGGGCATCCGTGACCTTTCTGCCTACCGTGGCCGCAGACCCCGGCAGGGTCAGACCTGTCAGGCACAGCGGCCACTGCAGGCAGACTCACAGTTTGCAGGTCTGGAAACAATGGTGCCGGTGAGTTTACCGGCACCCTTGTTTCTGTACCGGCAAACTCAAAATGAGGACCATTGTTTCCCCTCAGCACTCCACTTAAGGTGGGGTGTGCTGATATCGAAAAATAAAAGACATAAAGGATAAAAAGTATCCCCTTGACCTGCTTACCTTAGAAGTTAGGCAGGAAAATAAAGAAACAATGGAGGGGAAGCTCTAGGAGCTTCCAGCAGCACTGCACACAATGTGTGGTGTGCTCCTTTGGTGAAATGTAGATGCCAGAAAGTTGGAGAAAAACTCGAAATCAAAGTACCAAAACGTGGACAAAAAGGTTCCATACACCAGAGTAAAAAGGGGAGGGGGTGGGAAAAAGGTTCCCACTACTCAGGAGAATTAGCAGAAAATGCAGATGTTCAGCAACACCGTGCAGGATGACTCACAGCGAGTGGAGATTCCACACAAAGAAGTAAATGTACCCTAACAGTGCTCACATGAAACAATGGGTATATTTCAAAATGTGGGCTGTGATCAAACATCCAATATTGCAATTGTGCTCTGGAACAACTCCACTGTGCCGAAATCCAGAAAATCAAGAGCCTAACGCGAGGGTATAGTACAATGTGGATGTTGGTGTTTGTCAATTGCCTGATACATATGCCTGCCGTGATTAATTTATGGTGTCAATGGCCAGGTACTGATAGTATTAGCTTAGCCGTGAAGTTAAAAGCTGTGAGTTTGGTACAATAACGTCTCAGGGCACTCCTCCCATAAGTTTATTATCTCCTCTAGTGATGTTGCCCTACCTTCTGCTGCCCACCTACTTGCTGTTAACCATTTTCAAAAAAGGTTATCTAAATTGTGTTACTCCCACCTTTATGTTGCTCTTTGCTGTATTATGGGCTCTTCTTTTTGTGGTGAGTGTTTGCCTAATTAACAGCCTGGCTTCAGGGGGGAGGTAGTTGTCGGTAATATTATTATTATTATTTATTATTATTATTATTATTATTATTATTATTATTATTATTATTATTATTATTATTATTATTATTATAATCATCATCATCACCATCATGAGGTTCAAAGATGAAGAATGCACTGTATTAGTGCATGGATTGATGATTTCACATAAGTGAATGATCCCATTGGAAAAATTATTGGCACAGATTTGTCCACTTTCTTCTATAAAGTAGATACAGCATACCAGAGCCCAAATCAACATATTTCTCTATTGGGGTGCTAAGTCTAAAGGCCTGTTACATGGTTCTGGCTCCTGTCCTAAAGCCTTATTGGTGATTGCTAATATTATTGGACTTTTCTACCCATTGCTCTAATATTTTGAGAAATAGTTGGACGGTTATCTTCCCTGTGGCACAAAGCAGGGAAATGGGATGGTAAATTCCAGGATCATCGTTACCTCCCTTCTGATAGATATGGACGATATCAGCCTTGGTTCAATGTGAACCAATCTATCCTCTTTATAGCATTAGGAGAAATGATTTACCAAGCATCTTCAGTGATAGCAAACTCCAATGGGGTGCCTGCAACTCTGTCGTCTAATGTTAATGTACTTAAATAATACCAGCTGTTTTCGCTGGTAGGGTGCCTCAATTACCTCCAGCACTTAGCTGTATGTAAATCAGATGCCCCACCCGGTCACGTGCCGATTAACCTTATTAGAAGCACGTTAATTCCAGACCGCCAAACCTTTAATGACCCTTAACTGTTTCTCTCAATAAATGCAAATGCACAGATCTTCATAGTAAACATCTGTTTCAAATGACGTCTATAGGGGGGCTGCTGTAGAACATTGGGCAAGTGCTATACCTATGCTACCTATGATCTGCTGTATTTGTTAGTCCCTATGGAGGAAGCCCTTTGCTTCATGGGGAATGGAGGAGGTTAATGAGCCCATATAGCAAGTACAAAACAAGCAGGAAACGCCTAAACTGCATGCATGCCTTTTGTTACAACGCAAGTTGAGGGGTTGCAATGACGAGCCAGGAGACCAGGTTGGGTTAAGAGACTTTAGTGGGTTTGTGGTACATAAGTCACAGGTAATAAGTTACAGGCAGGATAAGATAAGGGAGGGAAGCATCCACCGGTCCCCCCTCTGTTCAGCTCATTTTCCAACTCAGAGGGAGAACCTTGGCACTCATACCATAACATTCTACATGGAATGCACCACACAAAACATTCTGGACTCAAGCTCACACATACATAGGGAATGGCCTCAGACCCAGGGTAGGTTAAAACATAACACAGCTCCCCCCTTTCATAACAATACAATAAAGGAGAAAAGCAGGGGAAGAAGTAAATGAACACATAAATCTCAAAGAACTATATTCTTCCAAAACCCATCCTGCAAACAACTGAAAGCAAAATGCTATTCCCTACCAATTCCATAATATAGCTATGAATAGCTAAAACACTACAAAAACACTCACCAGAACCATAATAGCCAATTATGGAACTCATCCACAGGGGACCAGCCCACAGTCATATAAGCAATCCTAACCGCCTGCATCACCTCATTAACCCTGTATCAACCTTCACCAACATCAACAGCTTCCTGAAGAAACCACAGGGTTAAACTAAAGCATAAACCTATTGAGGCAACAATGAGCCTCAGCATAACATACTGCTGGGCACCAACCACAATATCGATGACGTAGATCACCAAAGTTGATACCCAACCAAAAGGTCAAAATTTACTTACCAACAAATTGACGCAAGCATTGTGCCAAACCAATACCAGGTCTGCAACCTGGCCACAGACTTCGAACAACCAATGCTCACCTGAGCATTTACCCATGACTCTAATGACTGCCCGCCGCAGCTGAGCACAAGACATAGGCACCTTAGTTCTGATGCCTAATAGCATTGCAACTAGAGTGCACTGCGTGTCATCACACACTGACACTCAGACAACCATGCAACCGCAATAATTCAGGTGGTCAACTTTAATTACTCACACAGTTACTCCTAAAACAATTAATGAACGAATTCAGAATGACTTTTGGGAATATAAGACATTGTAAGTAAATCACCATAGCGAGTCCCAAAATCATTCTTGCAGAGTCCACTTTTCTTTTTAAAATTACTGTGGAAACAAAATTAGGTTGAGAACAAACATTTTCAAGTGACTATGATACAGATGTGCAGTTCTCCCAAAACACTCCCAAAATCCATACGAATTCAGCATTACAAATTTTGAATATCTGGAATTTTAGTTGCGCCACAATAAGAGTTCAAAATGTAATGCTTGCAGAGTCTTTGTATTAATGTGCCTGTGGAGAGAATTTGGATTAGTGCAAAAAGAAAACAAACACTTGACATTTCATAAGGTAACTTTTCTTTTGGCTGCCTAAATTCAACATAATCCAAAACATTTTGCCAAAACCACTTTTGGCACCATGAAATACTTTGACCAATAGTCACTACTGACTCTAAATGTAGTGGCACCCTACCGCAAATACCACTAGCAGTGGCAATGTGCCTGGACAGAGCATTTCACATGCTACCTCATGAGGTACACCAAGACCAAAACATGATGAGCTAGGAGACCAGGTTGGGTTAAGAGACTTTAGTGGGTTTGTGGTACATAAGTCACAGGTAATAAGTTACAGGCAGGATAAGTACATAAGGGAGGGAAGCATCCACCGGTCCCCCCTCTGTTCAGCTCATTTTCCAACTCAGAGGGAGAACCTTGGCACTCATACCATAACATTCTACATGGAATGCACCACACAAAACATTCTGGACTCAAGCTCACACATACATAGGGAATGGCCTCAGACCCAGGGTAAGTTAAAACATAACACCTTTCCACTTCCTAGGCCTCCCCAGCAAGAGTAATTAGGGACATTTTCTTCCAAGTGGAAAGAAGTGCAAAGTGGCCCAAAAACCGAATGACACGCGTTTGTTAAGCTGAATGGTACTTAATGTAGCATACATTCACAGGAAATACCTCAGTAATATAGCTGTCAGGGGTATACAAGCATTTCACTGTGGTATTTTTCATCGCATGTTTTTTCATCGCTGTTTTTATTTAGAAAACAAACTCATCGTTTTTTTTTGTTTTTTTGGGGGGTTAAAAAATTAAATATATGGTTGTGGGTGTAAGGGAATTAAAAAAAAGGGGGGGCCTGGGCGGGTAACCCAGCCAAAAAAAAAAAAAAGAGTTTTTCGAAAAAAAAACGCGATGAAAAATACCGCAGCGAAATAATGTAGAACCCTGTCAGGATGCCTTGTGTCTGCACAGTGCAAAGGAAAGAAGGATTATCAAATGGAAAGAAACCTGGAAACATGATTTCTGTATTAATACTGAGCAGGGGGCAAAGGGGAGAGGCACATCAAGTCTGCTGTGGATGATGATGATGAGTAACAAGAGTGACAAGAGTATTAATCCAAACAGGGTGTGCCTTATGCTATGATGTTAATATGTAGAGGGCAGATAAAACCTGATTTGATTAATGCTCTACTGGAAAATAACAGCTACTCAAATTTACTTTGTAGCCTTACACTAATTCAAAAGCCCACACTACACAGGAATATTTTGCAGTTCGCTTCACCAACTTTAACCCAAAACAAAGATGGACAATAACTTTAAAATTCAGAACATGGGGCCATAAGTCGAGACTTCATGTGAGTATGCAGTAACTATTTTAATGGTTGAACGAAATGAACAAGTAACAAGGCATAGGCATTAATACATGTATTAATTGGAAGGTGTACAAATAATATAAACCATCCGTGATGTGGCGAGACCATTAAAATAATGATAGGCTAATTAGGCGTCAGACACATTGCACTAGGTCTCCTTTAGGAGCTGTGAGCCATGCAGTGTCTGAGAGGTGTGCATAATGCAAGTGGCAGAACATCACATTCATTCGCATTGCAATTCTTTTAAGGGCTACACATGGGGATGTTGTGATTGCAAGGCTAAAGTTTTGGGCCATTTATTTGAGTCCCTCTGCAAATGGAGTTCTTCCAGCTCAGGCGACATTCAGAATACACCTCGATACCGTGAGCCTAGCCAAAAATAACGATGTGCAAATGGCGCATAAATAAGAACACGACGACATATCAAAAGGAAGAGGTGACCTTCGTGTACGCCGCATTAATCATAAGCATTGCAAGAAAGCCAATGGGATTAGTTCCAGGGAATGGAGGTGCAGGTATTGATCAAAGAAATGAGGTAGAGTATGATATAAAACAAGCATTGGCAATGCCAACAGTTTGGGCTATAGTGGGCATCTAATAGCAGTGCCTGCGAAATGCCTAATACTTTATACACACGGTCAATCAGTGGGTGGGTAAATAACCAAACGCCTACAAACTTGTGTCATCTCCAGCATACAGTACTCACACAAACCAAAGAGATACAACTAAATACACCAAAACAGAAGTGCCCCCAACTTCAATTAATCAGTTCTGAGCTCTGCTTGGCTTTAAGATAAGCTAGCAACTGAAAGAGTGTTTGTCACTCCACCTGCAAGAAAAATATAGGTTTCAGCTCTGCGCTAATAAAAAGAAGAACAAAAATCCAAAAATATCATTGTCCTAAATCTGGTCAGTCACAGATAGATGAACTTCTGATTTCTATCAGATTCAAAAATGTGACCTATAGATTTCATTCTGTGCTCAGTCAGCAGCATTCACTCAACCCAGCCATCTATCCTAGCTAGCAAAGCAAACATTCTTCCCTCACCTCTAACCTGCCTATGTCTCCACTCTAGCACTTCACCCATCATGGTCTCATTCTAAGCACAGCTGGCCATACAGCCTACCTGCATTTAAAAATGTTCAATGTTGGCTGGCCTTAATCTATGTATGTCCACATGTCGGGGTGTAGCCTTGGAGCAGCAGCAAAGGTGTAGCGATAGCCTTGGAGCAGCAGCAAAGGTGTAGCGATAGTGTAGGGCATTCCTGTTCTGGTGTTAAGTGTGTTGGACATGAGTTTAAACTGCTGGCAAGCCTCCAGATTGGTCAGCAATGCCTACTGACTGAACAAAAGCAACCCTGAGATCTTGAGTGTTCTCCTGCCAAGGAGGAAATAAGATGCATGTAGCACCTGCTTTAAGAGTGTCCCTTGCAGGAAAGCACTACACCAGAGACTACTGCTGCACAAGCAAGCCAATAAGATTGGGGGAGGGGGAATTGGGAGACACACAAGTCTCACTGCAGTTTGTTAGTGCAGATAACTGGCATAAAGCCTAACTTCTACACAGAATGGCCAAGTAACCACCTTTTGGTTGACCTGGAAATACTTTCTGGTAGCTGTGTCTGCACACTTACCGGCAATCTGTTCTACTGTTTTGTTGAAGGGTATTGGAGGAGAGTTCAACTCTCCTGTGTCTTCAGGTGAAGACACAACAAGAGTTCGACTTCATGTCTTTGTCGGGTTGCCAGAATCATCTGGGGGTGGAGGGGACACACCTTGCTCAGCGGGTGGCGAGGGGAAAATAAACATTTAAACAAGGAGGTGGCTAATCAATAATACACGAAATCAAGCGTAACTTGCAAACATGTCCTGGGGGCTGCCCTACCTGCAATACTCACCAGCCACACCTCTGTGTGTGGTCTTTTCACGTGAAAAGCCACTCGTTTTCTGAGAAAAGGTGAGCCACCCAGCAAGTTCAAAATTGCCCTTAGCCAACAGAAATGCTTGCTTATAATTGCTCAAGCAAGTGGAATGGTTAAATGACAGTTCCCAAGCGGTAAGAAGGCACTTCTACAAGCAGTTAATTTATTCATGAAGCATTGACATTGATTTTCCCATTGAAGACTATTTTTCAAATCAGGCCCATAATGTTTACTAACAGATAGCATTGCAATACAGTTTTGTTTTTGTGTGTCTTTATGACTTGACTGAAAAGCTGCATAACCCATTGAAGATTTTTTTATGCAGACATAATTTTGTATTTATATACTTGTATTCTTCCGTTCCAAATAGGGAAAACCAAGTACTACTATTTTTGGTTCACATAAGTATTTATATATTTGTAATTTCAGTATACAATGTAATCTATATACAAAAATCCTGTGAATACACAGAGGACAGTGCTCAGGATCGTGAGCACTGTCACCTGTGTTTTCAAGGATTGTGCTTGCAATTCGGATTTCTAGCTCCCCCTGCCAGCATGCGCCACGTTGCCAGCAGAAGGGAGCTAGAAATTCAAAGTGCAGGCAAAATCCTGTGAACACATAGAGGACATTGCTCACATGAGCACTGTCCTCTGTGTGTTTGCAGTATTTATCTTGCACTTTCGATTTCTAGGTCCTTGTATTTCTATAAACAATCAAACCAGCACAGTCGTACCATTTCTTTTAATGATTAAATAACTAATATTTCCAAGTGGTGGGAAGAACATTCTCTCCAAAATGGTTTCTATGTTGGACGCATTCCAAAAGTTTTGTGCATTATGATCCAGCAATGTTGGAAGAATGGTGGCAAGCAACCAATGAATGTTCAGCACATTTTCTCAATCTTTTGGTCCAATATGCTAAATCGGATAACATTTCCATTTTAAAATGTATTGAAAGTTTGGCGATTCAGCTAAAGCAAAGATGTAAGCCATTCTGCGTAAACAATGCAAGTTAATCCATTATAAAATTGATAATGAAACTAGCAGGGTTTATAAGTTTGGAAAGCACTTTGACACTCTCAGGAAAGTGCCCACGGTGAACAATGGTGCAGCTGATTACGTACACATGGCTTCTATATCCTCTGAATCTGATGTTTCCAATTCTGAGAATAACTTTTTTTTAGAGAACATTTGGCTGCTTTGTTAAGATGGAAAGACGCAAAAGAGGGGAAGGCGTTGCCCAGGAGGCAAAGGACAAAATTAGATGGTTGGAAGAAAACCTGCAGAGGGGAGCAGGGGTAAGAATGCAAGCAGAAATCCTCAAGGCAGACCAACACGCTTTGGAGGGCGCTGCAAGAATTGACATCAACTGCCAATATGCAAGTCATTAATTTGCCATTGCATCATTTGACTGATCAACCGACTGACCTTTTGAAATTGGGTTTTTTGTCTTTCCTACAATTATGTCCAGATCAGAATATACTTTGACCAATTTCTTCACAAAATAAGGCTAAACATTTTTTTGCAATGAATCCTGTGAAGGCCTCAACATCAACATAATGGGCCTCATTACAACTCAGGCGGTAAGGGTTTTACGGCGGCGTAAACAGCGCCGACCCTTACCGCCTGAGTACGAGGTCCCTTAGCGCCATGGAGGTTTTAACACCTGCTTTTAGCAGGTGTTAAAATCCATGGCGCTAAGGGACCATGGAGTTAATTACGCCACCGTAATTTACGGTGGCGTAATTAACGCCTTCCCCACTCCCATTATGCCCTATGGGGCAAAATGGGAATGGGGAAGGGAAAATGGGAAAATGGGGATTTACCGCCCCGCCAAGGTTGGAATGGGGCGGTAAATTCGCCAACCACCATGGCGTAAACGTAGTTTACGCCATGGTGGTAAAGTCACGGCCCAGGCGGTAACTTACCGCCTGGGTCGTAATGAGGCCCAATGTCAAGGCAGAACAGCTCTACAGATCTCTGACATAGATTCTCTTGTCGATTTGGCTAATTCAGCAGATATTCCTTTTGATACAGCTAATTTTGGCAAATTTGATATATACTCTAATTGGTCCAGCACTACCCATTTGAAAAGCAAATTAAAATGAAATCCTCCCATGCATAGTGGGGGCTGTATGGAAGTCTTCCATGATCTGGTAATCTCAGATATGTAGGTTACCTGTGTCATCCGCAGGATCTTTTCGACAATATCTGACTAAATCTCAATTGGAATCCCTACAAGAATTGCAATGTTTGTCTGAAGTAATTATTAAACCTTGTACAAGGGATCTAATGTTGCTCTACAGAATCGTGAAATTTATGTAGCAGAAGCGTTTTGACAATTACAAGACAGGGCATGTTACCAAAAACTGTTCAAAAATCCTTTTTCGGAAATTCAGTGGCAGTTGGTGGCATTGGTCAACAAATGGATTGAAACAGGCATTATTGATGATGACACAGTCAAGTTTCTGGTTCCCTCTTCTTTTACAGTCGCAATTATTTATTTTTTACCCAAGATTCACACATCTTTGGTCAAATATGTTTTGGACTTTGTGAAATGATTTTGGAGATTCTAACTTTCTGTTTGAATAACAGTGGACATCATTATAAGTTTGCCGGTCCGGAAACAAATGTACCGGTAAGCTTGCCAGTACCGTTGTTTCCCGACAGGCAAACTACGAGTTCTGCAACCGGGTGTCTTTCAGCCCGCCAGGTCTGGCACCAAGGAGTGGGCAATTACCGGGTCCGCTGAGGCTGTAATATCCCGTTAATTGCCCATTCCTGGGCACCAGAAAATTCATGACTGCAGTATTTACCGGCACGGCTACCGCCAGAGTCACAATGAGGCCCAATGTGTTTTTTTTAATGCATTCTTTCATGATGGTCACTCAACGGCATCCCAACTGCCCAGTGCTGTACTTGCATTTTACCTGCCTGCAAATAACGTTGTGGACTTTGCATCCAGCATGTGCTGCTACTGTACTTAAGTAAATGGCAACGCACACCTTCGTTATCCCATCTTACTGTCTCTGTTGGATGTAAACCCCCCGTACCATGACGTGTGGCTTTGCCAGTCAGCATTTACTTTTACTTACTTTGATTCATGTAACTGTCTGCATGTCTGATGTAGCCCCCGATACCATGAGGTCTGGATGTGCTAGTTTGCAAATACACCTATGCATATTGTAACCGTTATGCGTGCCCTTGCACTTTGAACATTTTGTACCATGCACTTATTGTAACATGCGCCTAGATGCCTTTGGGCTTTGTGCGCTAAAATAAATAAAAAAATAAAAATAAATAAATACATAAACACATAAACACATGGTATCATGAGGATATACTTGAGGGGTAATTGAGAATGCTTATGTCAAGGCCAGAAAACCAAAGAGGGATCATTTGTTAAATATGAATAGAAACATGATTGAAGAAGACACAGGGGATCCCCGCCTAATTGTGATAATACAAATTGAGCATCCAGTACTAGCCACATCACGTACCATAGAGCATCATATTACATCATATTACATGTGATACCATGTTTGTTTTCTATGTGCTGAATTGTCCATGTAATAAATAGTATGTTGTGTGATGAATACGTGATGATTCCCCCAGAAAACCTGGCCTCGGCCCCTTCTCATGTGGCCAGGGAAAGCAAGACACTTTCTGGTCCTGACCCTGTGGGTGGAGTTTTGTGGGAAGATCTTTGTGGGAGGATCACATTGAGGGGGAGCAGGTCAAGAGGAATGGGAAACACCCATGTTCAACTTCCCCTGAGACCCTAACCTTTGAAGGGCTAATTGCAAAACTAATGTTTTCATTAGGGACTTCAAGTCCCATAATGTCCCAAAAAACTGGAATGAAGATGAGGTCTAAAGGGGAACAAAGCTCTAGAAGTGGTCAGCTTGTTAGTAGAAATGACCCACACCTAAGGGATATTAGGAGGTTTAAAAGGTCCCCTCAGGTGCTGGCCCATAGTGAGCAGAGAGAGCAGTGTGAGTAGCAGAGCAGAAACTGGAGGAGGGAGAAGACACCAGGACAGTAGCCGGTCCCGGGAGGGTCTTTTCCTCCAGAAGCCTTAGTTGCAGAGGTTGCGCAATGTGAAGGAGGGAAGCTTTATCCTCTACAGACTTTTTTTTTTCAGAGCTGCACAGCTGGAAGTGAATGCGTGGAAAACTTTCTTTCCCACAAGTCTGTATCCAGTGGCTGGAGAACACCCGAGCACCTCCAGAGCAAAGGACGCACCTTCTATAAGTGGCATGGGTGGTGGTGAACCAAAAGCAGCAGATTGCTGGGTCACGAGGAGCCACTGAAGTAAAGTAACTGTGAGCATCAAGGGAATCGGACATGCACGCTTTACTTGGGGAGTGCACAGGTTGATAGTGACTCCAGAGTGTTCTGAAACCGCTCACTTGTTCGATACAGGCATTTGCAGAGTTGAAAACACTTATGTGTGAGTAACAGTAAAATTAAAGGCAATTTTGAATACCGAACGATTAGAAACCAGAGAAAGCCGTATTTTCGAAGGCAAATGACTGTGTCTTTAAGCATGCAAGTTTATTGAGAAGCCAGCAACAAGATGGGGCAATCCTTTAAAAACATAAGGCAGACAACCATTACCCAAGCCAAAATAAAGCAAAATCATGGCAATTTAAAACCAACCGACATTGCCAAAGGCAGGAGGGGACTAATGAAAGTTGTTAAGGTTGTAAAGCTTATTGCCCATATTTGAAGAAACATATAACAATAGCCGGTACAAACCCACATTTTCAAATGCAAGGAAGAAGCAGAATAAAACCATGTCCTTGTCAGTGTTTGGTTGTTAACAATGTGAGGAAACAAGAATGACAAGGAGGCTGCCATTCCCATTTTTGGCACTGTGGAACAGAATCCAGCATGAATCTGGGGAAGAGGAATTCACCCAGGCTATAAGGAGAGACTGTTATCATATTGTGAATGTATCTGTTATAATTGTGTTGTCTTGAAATTGACATACATTACCTTATTAAGTTACTGTATGTATAAGTATGAGGGACAGATTTCCTTTGTTAGAGTGTGCCCTTACATCCTCGTGCGGGTGGTAGAATTTTGAAACGTGGGCAATTAGAGACACAATTGATGCTAGACTTGGACATCAACGTTCCTCAGGTTACAATATAGATGAGGAGCTTTACACCTCCATGAGTGTGTGATTATGAAGTGATATGGTTGCCTGAATTCTGGATTTACTGTTCATGTGTCTTTTCTGATCATCTGTTATTTTTTTTTTGTGCTGTTTTATCATTTTGGTAAGTGGGGGTACTGTTGGTGCTATGCATTTGCACTTTGTCTTTCCATTTGGTGTATTGTAATTGTATTGCTTGACATGTATTGTTGCTATATGCATTATCACCTTATGACACACTGCTGAACTCGGACCCATGGGTTTA
Source organism: Ambystoma mexicanum (assembly GCF_040938575.1). Classification (NCBI taxonomy): domain Eukaryota; kingdom Metazoa; phylum Chordata; class Amphibia; order Caudata; family Ambystomatidae; genus Ambystoma; species Ambystoma mexicanum. The sequence continues at coordinate 403,759,539 of NC_090939.1, read as the reverse complement.
TCATGGGATTACAATGGTGGAAGGATGATGTTAATCCCTATTTGCATGGTGATTTTAGCGGAAATACCATGCTCCATAAATTCTGCCAATTGTGTGATCTTAAAATTGAGGGTTTACATCCAGCACAATGCTGAAGGTAAACCTCCACTTCCAGGTCATAAATCAGAATTTGGCGTTGCAGCAGTAAATATAGAGTTAAGTCCATAACCACAAAGTGGCAGTAACAGAATCACCACCACTTCACCACACCACCATACTCAGTATGTGGTCCAATGAATTCAGTTATTGTTAATTTCCATCAATTCAACTGGTGCACGTAATTGATCAGCTAACTATCAAACTCTCAAAGTTTTCATTTTATACACAGTTATAGTATAGGTGTTTTTTTATCTCAAATTACTGACTTGCATAGAGATGGATGTTTAACTGTATAATTGCATTACATTCTCCATATTGATGAGTAGAATGAGTAAGCCCTGTTATTAGAATCAATATTGGGATGATTGTGGGAGCATTAGTTCTGGATGCATAGTTCTATGTATAATAGCCCATTGGTTCACTGTCTTCAACAATATTACTGATTTTGCAGAGAAGGTGAATTATTGTGTGTCCTCAACTGAAGTCTGCTTTGGTAAAAAAGAAATAAACAGTTGTTCATCAAAAGGTTGAATTGGCAACAATTCAGTTACAGTCTGAATCCACTTGCACCCTACCAGGTATACTAAATAGATATAATCAGTATTGTCTTCCATTTAATAAGCACGTTGATTTTTTACTTTCATATTTAGATAAGAGCTATTTATGTCCAACACAACACTGACTTTACTATTTGTCTGGAAGAATCACATCACCAAGTATTTGTGCTCTATTTTACTTAAGAGCAGCTGCATATAATCACTGACTTCCATTTGAAAGAGAAGAGGATACATTTGCCCGACATATGCTGTTTAGTGGTATTGAATACAGGTTTTAACATGTATTCCTCCTTTAAATTGTTTGATTAGTTGTAATGTGGTTAATCATTATTCTCTAGACTTTTGACTTATGGTTATCATTCTAAAAGGAATCAGGGGTTACAGGAGCACATTATCATTTGTGATTAAAAAGGTACATTTACACTTGATCATAAATACCATATAGTCTAAAACATGTCCTTTACTTAATGTCCTACACCAAGTAAAAGACAATCCAGGATGTGGTCATAACAAATGCTAAATCCAGTCAGCATCTTGGGCAATTATTCTCACTTTAATTTGGCATCAATGTATCCCAAAAGCAATACATGGCTGCTTTAATGAGCGGTATCATATAGTTGAATGGGATTGCAGACCAGATATGCTCACAAAATTCTTTGTGGTTAGTGTGGGAATTTTTACAGCACACAGACAAAATGACAAATGGGGAATGCATAAGATGGAACTCAGAGTGTCAGGATGATCCTGTGGTCTCTAAGCAAAATGTAGTGGTAAAAAAGTTCAGAAAAAGTATCTCAAGGACCAGCTAATACTGGGGGTTTCCTCCGGGAATTTGGAACATTGTTTATAAAAACGGAGTCTGTTAAAGCATGCCTTGCTATTGTCTAAATGTTAGTTCTCAACTTTGGCTGAAGAATTTCCTGCTCCCTTGAGATTTGTTCCAGGATTTAGGTGTACACAAATCCTTCTTCTTCTTCCTTTCAGATCATGTATGTTGGATGTGGGGGAAATTAGTTCAAAGGTGAGTTCTGCTGGGTGTGAGAAAAGCTTTGAAAGATGTATCTAATAATCAAGACTTGATAATTAAACCAGCTGATAAAGGTGGAGGGATTGTCCTCATGACAAATGATCAATATACCAACATGATCATGACTCTATTGAATGATGGGATCAGCTACCGGACACTCAGGAAGGACCCCACCAAAGAAATGCAAACAGAGATCACTGAAATGGTTGCCTATGCCCATGAAAGAGACTGGATAACGGACAAGGAAGCCACTTTCCTTACCACATCTTCCAATCGCACACCCTTTTTATATGCTCTCCCTAAGATCCACAAAAACTCACAGGATCCACCAGGAGACCAATTGTTTCAGGATGTGGCTCCATTTTGGAACCATTGGGTCAATTTATTGATGATTTTCTTAAACCTTTGAGCAGCAAAACCAAATCATATCTCCAAGATACCACGCATACCATTCAGGTTTTTGAAAATTTGCCCTTCAACTGTTCGCAACAACTCCTAGTGAAAATGGACATCAGGGCATTATATACCTCTATCCCACAAGATGCAGCGATAGATTGTATATACGAAGATTTGACCCAGGAATGCGCTGAAACAGGACCACACCGGGTCCAGCCAGAATTCATTATTGAATTAGCAACCTTTGCCTTGTGCAAGAATTTTTTCACCTTTGACAACCAGTTCTATCTACAGGTCAAAGGCACGGCAATGGGTGCAATATTTGCACCCAGCCTAGCCATCCTATTCATGGCCTCATTTGAGGAACAATACATCTACAGTCAAATCAACCGGTGGAACTCAAAAATGTCCCACTGGCATCGTTATATTGACGATATTATCTTCATCTGGACCGGTGACGACACATCCGTTCAACAGTTTCTGTTATGGCTGAATACTTGTAATAACAACATCCAATTTACAATGGAGTACAGTACCACATGGATACATTTTTAGGACCTGGAAATCTCATGTCTTGGCAATAAATTCGCTTGCAATCTTTTTAGGAAAACCACAGATCGCAACACACTTCTTCATTATCAAAGTGATCATCCACAACACATCAAACAAACCTTCCATATGGCCAACTGTTGAGAATTAGAAGGAATTGCAGCTCTCTGAATGATTTCCAAGAGAATGCCAAAGCACTAGTCATGCGATTACGCACACGTGGATATCCCAAAAGATTGATGAACACCGCAACTGAGAGGGCCAGACTTACAAATCGGGATTCGCTTTTGACACCAAGGCCTGAATCAAACACACACGAAGAAGAAAGACTAACATGCGTGATGACTCATGGACCAAATACTTCTGATCTCAAAAAAGTGATCCGCAAATATTGGCCCATAGTCAGACTTCAACTTACTGACGAACCTATACCCCGATTTGCTTTCAAAAGAGCAAGTAACATCAGGGAATATTTGGTTCACTCCTCATACATCAGAGTTCCACCGCGTACAGATCTTTGGAATTTATGCAAAATCACCGGCCATTACCCTTGCGGGTCATGTTCGGTGTGCAAATTCACCAAAATGATACAAACATTTAACATTGGAGACAGACAATGGGTTCTAAATAACCAATCCAATTGTAAGAGTTGCCAAGTTATATATTGCATTGAATGTCCTTGCGGCATTCGATATATAGGACAAATCATGCAAAGTGTTGGGACCCGGATCTCAGAACATCGTTCTAGGATCCGGTGTAAGAAAATCACCTCCCCCTTGGTCTCACATTTCCTGGCCAATTATCATACTCCGGATGATATTCTGTGGTGGGTCCTTGACAGGATCCAATCAGGCTAGAATGTCCAACACAGACTCCTGGAACTGGAAAAGAGATGGGTCTACAGACTGGACTCCCTGGAAAATGGACTCAATGAACAACCTCCATCTTAATTCTTTTTCCCACATGTGTGGATCAGATTCACACGTTCTCGAGCAGAGCATCTTGTGACCGACGCGTCCCTTGCATTCTAAACATTAGGGACCTGCATCTACCTTAGCTGGGGGGCTCTGCCCCCTCCATTCCGTATCTCTCTCTACTATCATTAGCTTGCAGATCACCGATCACTCCGGCACTTTCCAAGTGACACCATACAGCCTCATCGATTTCCAGCTCTTTTAGGCGCACATGCACACAGCTCGTGATTTCTCGCAGAAGCTGTGTGCACCATTATACCTCTTTACACAGGCCCACACACACCTGCTACATTGCAGTTGACCAGGCACCCTCACTGGTCACATTTAGTTCCCAGCATCTTCGTCTCCGTGCCGTCGACCTGGTCTTTGATCTGTTAGCGGCCTCGGGTCTTGCACAATCTTGTGCTCGCAATCATATTGGCCTCAGCAGCCGTCTGCCGACTCGGGGGATCAATCACTCGTTTCACGGGTGAACGGTTGATTTATTTCAGGACCGGCACGGCTTCGTGCCCCTCGGTCCCCGCTTTTCAACACACATCATTGGCTAGACGGGATACACTCCCACCCGTCTTTCCATATGTGCAGGCACCTCATTGGTGGCCGCGCACACATCAGACACCAGCCTACACGCCCGCCCCCACGCGTCACGCCGTTACCTCAGTAACAAAAGTTTATCTTCCGCATTCCTGCAAGCACTCGCAGCAGAGGTCCCAGCGCGGCACACGCACAGCCGATAGCTGAGTCCTCTGCTTACTGCTTGGGCTGCAGGCTACGGAGCAGCAATCTTCATCATTCGAGGTAGACACATTTACCATTCCTCATCTTTATGTTTAATGCCTTAGGCACGGCCTCAGGTCCACATTGCTAGGCAGTCACAGGGGCACCCTTGTCTTTGTGCCTCACTACCCCCTTTTCTGTTCTCTGTCTCTCCCCACTTGCAGAGTCACTTGTGAGAACGTCTTGGAGGGCACGACAAGCTGTTGAAAAATATTTGTTTTCCACTTACTGATACCTCACTGTATCCAGTGGCCCCACCGCTACCCAAGGCGGTCCCTTTGTCTTCTAGTCCCACCGAGGACACACTGCAGATAAATTGTTTTGTTAACCTGCCCTGACCCCTTTGCCACGGAGTCACCCATGGCATTCTCTTGGACATAATTTTCCCACACCTGACTTGCCTGACCTTTATATGTATATATCTTCACTTTCAGGTCCAGACACTTTGCACATGGTCTGGAGATACCGGCACCCAGGACGTATGGGCATTTGAGCCCTCTTTGGCCTCACCACATAGGAACTTATGCATTCCTCAGATGCACAACCAATGGTCCATTCGCAAAAGGTTCCACTTTTCGACCATTACCTAGGTAAGTGGCCTACACCTTTTTCGCTTCATGCACTTTTCACTCCCTACGGGCGTTTACCTGTTTTTACTGCACTCTTGTCCACTCCCCCTGCCTCCCTCACCGAGTGGGTTTGTTGAGCCTGTGGGACTGTGCGGAGCCCATGCGACCTATCAGTGTAAGGGGAACCTACACCATTATCTTCTCTCTCCCCTGGGGGGACCCACCGGTATTTTAGTAGAGGATCCTCAACCGTTAGGACATCTAGACATGGTGTTGAGTTACTTTGCAGACATGACCTAGCCCATTGTTCTGCAATTAGACTAATGCATCCCCTCTACATATATTCTTTTGTATATATCATTCCTCACACCAAGTCAACTTATCATTTTTTCATCACCAATTACTTTCCTCTTAAACCCTTTTTTAACACAATCATTGGTTTCCTCTTCCCTTCCTTTTCACAATACAGGGTCCTGCTACTCACTGCCCTGATGAAGGCAGAGCTCTTTCTTCAGTTGTGAAGAGCATCTTTTCATCCACTTGGTACCGCCGAAATGCACTACTGCTCATAGGGGATTGGAGGTCCCTTTTTAGTACATCTAATCCAGCCTGGACCTCACATTGTTTGCATTAATGTTCACTAGTTAATAAGGATACTTCGTTTAGAAGCTCCTCTTACTTTCTACTTCTTGTTCTTCCCCCTATGCGTTGGCAGACCCAATCCCAATGTATAATAATTTCTACCCTGGGATTTCATTTGTATTACATATGACGATACATCATTGAAAAAAAGTTGTTACCTTTTTAAGTTTTCAATTTGATGTCACAACATTGTAAGAAACATTGAATTGACCTTTCATTTCTTTGTTGTTCCAAATAGGACAAATTGATCACCAAAATGATAAACAACCCTTAGTCGCCGTTTAGACTTATCTTGTTTTTACTCATTTTTATGATTGTATAAAATGGTGTTATTGACTGTATATGCCCCCACATGTTGGGTTTTTAATTTATGCACTAATTTCTGATTTAAAGCTTTGTCTCAATTCCTACAAGCTTTAATGTTTTCCTTGGTGTTTTGTTTTGAGATATCTACAGTTACATGTAGAGGGAATAACCCATGTGGTTACACAGGATTGGACCAGGAGTAGGGCTTGAATTCATGTATACCCCTCACAGGCAGGCCTATCGACCCACATACCAGTACCTTTTGTTAATATTAGTCTCGTTTGCCCCCAACTGGTACATGATCCCAGGGGCAGACCACTGCCACAATAGAGTGGCACCTCTTTTTGTTGTATATGGGTTCATGCTCTCCAGCAAGCTCATCAGCAAACCACAGTGACTGTCATGGCAAGGGAAAAGGGAATTGGAAAAAGGCAGTGGCAAGTCCCACAGTCTGGAGTGGAAGTCAGGAGCTTTAGGCAAGCATGTAGTGTGGCCAACTATTCTAAACAGTGTTCTTACCCTTGGTGCTTTACCCCCTAAGGCAACAACCCATTTCTTCCACCCCCCTCACTTTTAGACCCCAGATTCCTTACTTTTCCGTTGGCACAGCAACTGAAAAGTTATTTTTGCAAGGATGGTGGTTTCCTAAAATGTGATGAATCCCTCCTGTATCCAAATTTATTTTGACTTTTATGGGGATCTTAATGCCACATAAAAAGAAGATCTGGCACACAAATAAACATGTGTATTACAATAGTAAAGGCTTCTACAATTCCATAAATCAGTAGCTTTGACTTAATGATAATACAATTCCATAAATCAGTAGCTTTGACTTAATGATAATACAATTCCATAAATCAGTAGCTTTGACTTAATGATAACATTGACATGATCCCACAGTTTATCTTGTATTTATGAAAATATATATCTGTTGAAACATGAGGTCACACTTCATTAAATGTTTTTCTCATTGAAATGAAAGACACAGCATCATAGTTCTAGTGTACAAAAGGTCAGTGAGTCATCAAAATTCACTTTATATAAAGTGCTGCACGTTAGAAAAACACACTCATAGGAAAAAAAATATATACATTTCATTTGTCACCAAGTACGAGTCCGGTGGTAGCCATGTCGGAAAAACTGGCAGGTTGCTGCCGTACCCGTAATACCATTCCGCCTCCATGATTGCCAGAATCGCCTGGGCATTACAACCCCAGTGACTCGGTAATTCTGGAGGCGGAACTCTGTAAATCCCCATTCCCATGGAGTTCCATAGGACTACATGGGGATGGGGACCATGGAAACACTGCAGGACTCTGAATCAGCTGGTCCGGAAACAATGGTGGCAGCTGTTTTACCGCCACCGTTCTTTCTGGACCGGCAGGGTCTTAATGAGGCCCAATTTCTTGCTTTGAAACACTGTGCCAAATACACAGCCTTACATCTAAAAATGCTTGCCCTGTGTAGGACAATGATCACTTGTCTCCCAAGCACTGAAATACATATTAAGATAATGTGTTGCTTTGCCCAAGGGTGACTACGGATAGCTTTGACACACACATGGCTGTCAGAAGGGTATCTATTATTTGGCCTTAATACTCACTCGAGCCCTCTTTTTGCAGTTCGTAGCAAACCAGTATTATTGGCGAGGCCTGCCCAGGGTCAAACCCAGCATTTACTCTTATTTTGTAAAATGTTCAGAGACTGACAGCCTGCGTTTTCCAAGTGCAAATATGTAGGCTTCTTTTTTTTGGTCAGAAAAATGCCAGCCTAATTTTCCAGCTCAGATAACAGTTAAAAAACACCCAAGACAAAAACAAAAGACAAGGCTTCTCTAACGTGCCGTCACTTTTTATAGCTCCTTCATCGCGTGCATACACTTTCTATAGGCATCTATAAGTTCTTCCAACAATAGCTTCTTTTCTCCTAAAAAGCTTAATTAATTTCTTTAAAGTGATATCTTTCTTCACACACACACTCATGTGTCACCATCACATAATGTCAGGTAATGGATGTCGATTTAAACACATTTGCATTAAGATGTTTTTAGTTTTGGCTATTAGGTGTCATTGAAAGTGCTACCTATAAAGCCAAAACTATTGTCATTAAAATAAGAGCTTTAACATGAGAGCTTGAAATTGGGTCTTTGAATGAAGGTGTGTAACACTTTTCAATGCAGGTTGACATATGAGGATGGATATGTGCAGTTTGGCTATGTGTCCCACCCATTTAACACCCATTGATAAGTGAAATATATAGGGTTTGCCTCTCATTCCCACCCATTTCCCCCCAACACACCTCCTTTTTGCATTCTTTGACTCAATTTTGGATGTGTGGTGAATTTGTCAGCCATTTTTACTCCCAAAATTGCAGTCACCCTCTATTAATTTTATTTAAAAGTTATTTGACTTGACTGATTTAAAACATATTTACTACAGCTTTCAAGTTGTGTTTCATATTTTCCATATTTTTTTATTAAAAATGAACAAGGTAGTGTAATAGTATGCTTTGGTTTAAAATGGCACTGAAAATGTACATCTATTGATTTGTGTGGTGTTGATGTAGTGTTTTTAATGTAAGCAGCACCTCATTGGCTGTTTAGTTGGTGATGTCATTAGGATGTTATTGGTTGTGAAGTGTCCGTTTGTTTCTCCAACTAAGCCATTGCGTTTCTAGTAAGCGTAAAACTGTGTTTTGTCTGTTTAATTGATGTGTTTGTATTTGGTTAATGAAGTAATCCATCTATTTCCATTGCAATTTTTTGGCCTGAGATTATATTAGGTAAGTGCTTCTTCATGTGGACACGTGATCTGCTCCAGGAAGGCTTCAACATGCAGCTCCTGTGGCCCTGGTCTTCCTGCACACACTGCAGTGGCTTGATTTCCAATGTTAGTAAAAACAAATTCTAAGCCTGTGGCGGTTTTGTTTTTCTAATGCCGCTGCAGCTTGGAGTCTGATTTTGTTTTACTCACATTCCGAATGCCACCACCGGCTCTGATGTAGAAAAGCGAGTGCCTTCCTACATCTCTCCCTGCTCGGCTCCTGGTTGGGCAGCGGTGAACAGAGGTCACTTAGTGCCTCTTTATTTCTGTATAGTGCTCGGTTTTCAGTGTGGCTTCACGGAAGTATAGCATCCATGCGACACACTCCCTACCTTATCTAAAAGCATGGCGTGTGAGATGTAACCTGATAGTGGGATCAGATTTCCAGAGACAGGTGTTCGCACACATGAGCTGCAGCATATGTGAGTGAGCAGCCATGGTGCAGCGAGAGGAATGCTTTTGCAGTAGTTTAGCTATTAGTACACGTGCCCCATTCGTGGAAGTGAAACAAAAATATAGGCTGGGGAAAGGGCCATGCGATTTATGCTTTTTCTACTGTATAATAGCTGTTGAGCACACTAATGCAGGCTGGTGTGCATTTCAAGCTGCTGGTGCTTTCCGATAGAGAAACGTATGCAGCTTGTATGCACGCTCCACTATATCATCTGGTTTACTCCTGTACTATTATGACTGAAGGCACATTGGAACATCACCTGCTGGCAGTAATGGTTCCTTACAGTATGCAGCTTCATGCAACGCTTGTTTTGTTTTTGTGTCATGCAGATTTGTTCCTTCCTTCACCCAGAAAAGATTCTGCAACACATGCTGTTCTCATCCTTTTTACTGCCTCTTGCGTGACATTTCCAATGCCTTTGTCTAACAAATCATATGATCACATCTTGCTGTTTCTTTTTTACAATAGATAATAGACATTGCACCCTCCACTTTTAATTATGGCTTATTCATTTTATTAACATTTTAACCCTATGTAGCTTTGTACAAGCTCAATTCTCTAGGTTCGGGATTTTAGCAATAGGGCACCCTGACTTTGACAGTATTTTCAAAAATGGCATCTTTTGAGCAGTTTCGCCTTATAAGCTCAGCACAACTAAGCAAGTACTAATGTGTTAGTTACATGTTAGTAGCATCAATGCTTATTTTCATGATCTTTTGTTGCATATTCACATTTTAGAGTTTCCTCAATTCTGCATGTTCATGTGAATACAGTTCCCTTACATTCCTCACCCATATCACAGTTCTCATTTCATCCTTTACCCTTTGTCATGACACCAGCACCCCTGCTTCACCTTTTTTCCTAATAGTTCTGTTTCCCAAAGCAGTTTGTACACAATACCTCAGTCTCTCACTTCTAGCTCCCACTTCTTCCCCAACCACCTCCTGACACTTTCAACCCCCCGCCCCCCACCCGCCTCTCGGAACTCTACTCCATCTTCTTCAAACGTTTTGGGTACTGTTTTCTCAGGTAACTACCTCCTTTCCTGACTCCTTTATCTCCTTTAATATTTTCAATCTTCCAGGGACTACCCACCTTCCAACCAAGAGCCTACTCATCTGATTCCCCTTATTTGACCCTCTATATCTGCCACCTCCTGATATGTATCATTCCCCTCTCTCTGATATTCACAACTCCCCTCCTCCTGACATTCATCCCCCATTTCCTGATTCTCAAACACCTTATCCACCCCACCAACCTCCCACTGACATAAAAAATCCTCCACTTTATTAATATCATGATCTTCTAATGTTGTCTATGCTCCACCTGATTAGGAACCTCACCAGCCTCCTCCTGATGTTCAAGCATCTTCTCCATCTTAATATCACCAACCACCTCCTGGTACATCCAATGATTTTTCGTTCTCTTATCTCCTCATCCCGCTCCCCTGATAATGGCCACACTCCAACTCCTAAGGTTTCTTAGCTTGGCCCATCCCCTCGGCCCCTTGTCTTCTTTCACTCCTCCTTCTAACTCCTGGGCTCCAGCTCAAACTCCTTCTCAACTCTCGAACACCTACGCCTGTTCCCATTTATTTTGCTAATTCTTCCATCTCTTTCCAAAAAAGCTCCATTACAAAATGCCCACACTTCCAGACTTGTGGAATTGTGTAGAGCTATAGTCCCACCTTCCTGGTGAAGGGGGACTCAGGCATAATAGCATGGTACTTTATGACAGACTTAACAAACTCATAAGAGCTTTAAATGTGGTTATGTTTTAAAGACTATATTCATTCTTTGTGCTTGAGTGAGGACAAGAGACCCATTATTCCAAATGGATCCAGTACTATTTCCCAACACCTTACAATTTATACTGCTGTAGAGAGTGTGCCCATCTAGATTCAGACATGACAGAGGTAGAAATGGACAGTGAGATGACTGGGGCAAGGTCAAATAATTAATTCTGTGAGGAGTTTGTAATGTAATCACTCCCCCCACCCAGCACTCATAATAACATCAATGCCATGACCCCCAAGACATTTTACTACAGTGTAACTGTGTTTTAGCAGTAGGTGCCACTGGAAAAATTTACACAGACCTTACTGAATACATTAAAATATTGGTGATGTTTACAATCGTTTTCTATGGAAAGTGCTTTTGAGTTCGGATATACGATGCAATCATTTAAACCTACCACTCAGGAGCTATAAGATTTACATTGTATCAAATTGCAAATGGCTGTGACAACACACTATCTGATATCTCATCTTATATTTTCATATGTATTACATGATATTGATCCGGTTGGAAAAGGCATGCCTGCAAGGGCAATATAACCATTGTTTTGTATGTGTGACATTTAAAGCACTCCTTCTACTCCCACATATACAGCATACATTATGATGGCACAGAAGAGGTTTGGCCCCTTTCCAGATAGCCACTGTTCTGCTTTGCAGTTGAATTATCCGTTTTGCCCAGTTTCATTGAAAGCATTTCCCATACAACCACTAAGTTTCATTGAATGGCAGCCTGTTGGGGCACAACGCATGAATTTATTGCGCAGATGTTGAAGGACCAGGAAGTGGTGGCATTTTTTTTTGATTTATTGATTTTTTTTGTATTTATAATGCGCACGTGACGAACTTGAACTTATATTGGCGCAGATGACATCAGCAGAGGCAGATGAAATAGATCAAAAAGAGGCCCCTAAAAATATTAGGGGCCATCTACCTGAAGAGAATGGTTTTCAGTGCTCGGCGGTATTGCAGGAGAGAGCTCATGGTCCTAAGTTGTAGCGGTAGAGAATTCCACAACCTGGGACCAAAAACAGAGAATCTTCTGTCACCTCGAGATGTATAAACTGAGTGAGGAATGATCAGGAGATGACTGTCGCTGGAGCGTAGTTGTCTCGTTGGGTGATATGGCTAATTAGCTCTCTTAGATACAGAGGAGCAATGCCATTTATGCACTTAAAAATAATGCAGACTGTCTTGAATTTAATGCAGTCAGCTATTGAAAGCCAGTGTAGCTCCCGACGGTGTGGGGACACATAAGTAGATTTGTTTAATTTAAATATCAGTCTGACAGCCGCATTCTGTGCTGTCTGAAGCCGCTGGAGCTGTTTGAAAGGGATGGGATGTCCAGCAATTGACTATTGCAGTAGTCAACATGGGCACTGGTTAACGCCCCTACCACAGAAGCATGATCCTCTTTAGGAATGTAGGGAAGTGCATGATGTAGCATTCTCAGGACAAAAAGGACTGCTGTAGTCTTTGCTGCCACCTGTGCTTCACTGCCAAGATCTTCTTGCCACATACATCCCATATTTTTGATTTTTTATATGAATTTTAAACTTTTTCCCAGCAATGTTGGGACAAACAATTTCTTGGCAGCCGTCAGCATATGCTTAGGGCCGAATAATGTAAGTTCAGTCTTGGCAGCATTAAGCTGTAAATAGTTCTTCGACATCCAGCTGCTCACTTCTGCCAAGCATTGCCCCAGTTTGCTAGATGCTTCCTGAAAATTGATGATTCATACAAATATCTGGGTATCGTTAACATATGAATGGAAATCCAACCCGTAGCGTTTTAAGATTTCCAGAAGAGGTTGGATATTTTTATTTTGTTATTTATGTATTTGTGTTTAACTGTGTTTTACAAGTTTTTACAAAGTCTCTCCATCGTGACCACTGCTTATTTCATGAACTTTAAAAGTTGCAAATCCTGAGTTTACTTATGATTTTTTTTGATACAGTAAATTCGAGTCAAGGCTTTCCAGGAAATTTCCAACCGCGATCACTGGCTTTCGGTTTGTCACGTCCATCAAATAAGTACACCAGTAATCTTCATCCAGCATGCAAAAAATGTGAGTATATATGTTCTAGAGGAGTTTTCCTGTTAGAAGCTAGTTTAAGGATGAGATGCTTCAGGTTTTCAGTTGAGTGAGGATCTGTGCAAAAGTGACAAGAATTTGAATCCGTTTTTTCCCAGATTCCTAAGATTTCATTTGTTTTTAGGATGTTTAACCTTGCTCTCAGGAAGATTGAATGGATTTTATTGTTTTGGAACTTTAATAAGTCATTGATGGGCTCATTTAGTTTGTGGGCGTGTGGTGTTAAGTGCGCAATGCACTTGTAGCTCATGGCCTTGTCCTGCGTGCCACACCAATCTGTTTCCTTAAATTTTCTGGCAGTTTTTGTTGGATTGGTCAATAGTTCCTCTTCCGAACTTCCTATTTCTTCCAGAATAGCAAGATTTGTGTTAGTCCAGTTTTGCAGCATTTTATTGGATCTTTTCTCCATTTTCTCATGAATGAGAACATAGATTTTATCTTTGGAGGATCTATTTTTCTGTATAAATCAGGCCGTTGAGATCAACAGTGCCTTTAAGAGATGTAAGACTTAGCTCTCTCCTAATCAGAGCCACCGGAGTAGATGGAAAGAGACGTAACAATTTCCTACACAGAGAGCCTTCCAGCTTATTCCAGATGCTATCGGGAATCATCGGCATAGGTTCCACTCCGTAGGTAAGTGCTGGGACCACTTTAGCTTTGTAGAATGCGATTGCCGCTTTGTCAGATCCTCACTCCTCTTGACAGGCACAGAGGCAGCACAAACTCCTCCCTCCCCATTAGGTCTTGGCACCTGGGAAAAGAACACCGCAGGCCACCGCAACCCTCTGGGGAAAGAGGGTTAGGGTTCGTTGATGGATGGGTAGAGGGAGTTCGGGATCACCGGAAAGAGGTTTAGGGAATCACAACGGATGGGAAAGGGGGTTTTAGGGAAACATGCTCCTCGGCTCCAATGCTCCTCTTGCTGATGGTTGTTGGAATTGACCCTGCTCACACACACTTTCTCACTACCATCACTCTCACGGAAATTCTCCTTGGAGGCCTTTGTATTGGAGCCTCTAACCAACTTACACCTAGATCAGTGTTCTCTAGTGCTGGCTTGGTTTCACACTGCCTTCTCAAACATAAATATGCAGATTACATGTTCCCCACCTCACCCTGTGCAACAGTAACAACAAACATATACATGCACACGAGGTGCTAAAGCACTTAGCTCAGTGTTCTGTGGGATCCTAGGTCCTTCGGCCTTTTCGTGTTGATGGGCGTGATATGTCTCACCAATCCGATCGAACAATGAGCTGAAAATAGCAAAACAAAGTCAGTGCACGTGCGTGCGAAATTGCCGTTCCAAAGGAACGTTCCCTAAAGGGTTAAAGATTCGTTAAAGGTGCGGTTGCTTCACCGCCAAGCTAACTCCAACTCGGGGTTAGTATCATGCTCTGCATGCAAACATGTGTAACTCGTCTTTTCGTGCTTCCGAAAATGTCAACAGAATAATTTCCTCAGCGCGTAATGCGTTTCCCTCCCACGGGATAAATCAGCTGTTTATGAAAGAGTCGTGTACTTAGCTTTTCGTGTACGCGGGGCCGGGGTTGAGCTGGCGGGCGGTGCCCCGCGTAGGCGTGCCTGCAGGAGCTCGAGGCGAACACGTCCTCTCTCGCCGATGGCCAGGATTGCGAGCGTTGCTTTCAGGGCGCGGCTCGCGCATGCGCAGTAGCGCGCGTGTGTTCCTTTTCCTTCCAGCAGGCCCGTGATGCGCACGGCCTGCTGGGTAATGTAGTCTCCTGGCGGTTCTCCTTCCTTGGACCTTTATTCTGCAAAAGGGAAGGAGAACATGCCTGTGCAAGGTTGCTGGTCTTCCCAGGGCCCTCCCAACACCCCCAACAAGCCCCAAAACACTGCCAATCGTCCCAGCCCTGACACGCTTTCAGCGAGAAGCGCCCAAACTTTTTGTCCATCAGGATCGTCTGATTAGTCAAGCTTTTGTTTTAAGGATCAAAGTTTCTTGCATCGGTGATTCTCTTGCTTTGTTACTGAAAGTGACTCCCAAATATCTGAAAGTTTTGACTTTTTGAAGCCGTTCCTTTGCTAGGAACCACGCGCTGTGCTCTTTTCGCCTCGTGGGTTTGTCTAGACACATTGCTTTGGTCTTTCCCGTATTACTCTCTAGGTCGTTGCTCTTAAGGTATTCATGGAGATTATCCAGCTTTCTCTGTAGCTCAATCTTGGTTTGGTCGATAAGGATGATGTCATCCGCATATAGCAACCAGCTAACTTTTTCGATGCCCGGAGTAGGCGGGAAAGCTTTCACACCATTTTCTGTGTGCTGATAGTCTCCTGTATATGCGTTGTACAGCCAGAGGGCACCTTGCTTGACTCCACAATAGGTGTTGATGTTTGTTGAGTGTAGTCCTGCACCGTTAAGACAAACTTTCATTGAAGCCTGCGAGTACAGTTCTTTGATCGGCTCCAACAAGGATTTTGGCTAGTTCCAGTTGAGAAGTTTCCTCCACAGATTGTCTCTATTGACTTTGTCAAATGCTTTTGACAGATCGATAAAAGCCAAATATAAGTGAGATGAACCTTCCAATACTTGTGCCTTAAAAATGCTGAGTATGAATATGTTGGCCGTTGTTCCGAGGTTTTTTGTAAAACTTGTTTGAAAGGGATCTGATCCTTCGGATGGTAAAACCCATGCTTTGAAGTTGTCCAAGAGGAAAGACCCAAAAGGTTTCCCAATACTATCAAGCAGTGCGATGGGATGATAGTTGTTTGGGTCACATCTGTCCCCTGATTTACATATCGGCACCACGTTGTCTGTTTTCCAGGAAAGGGCTATCTATCTTGTTAACGAGCAGGATTCGAATATTTCGGCCACCAGCAGGGACCATGGACTGGGATTTGTTTTCAAGTCCATATTTGCTAGTTCGTCTGGTCCTGGGGCACGAGATGTTTTGAGTTTTTTTATTTTTTATTCAATGTTGATTCTGTCAAGTTCAATGTCCCATTTTTCAGTGTCCCGGATAGTGCCGAAGGTGAGTAAGGAAGTGGACCGAAGAGATCTGAAAAGTGAGTAATCCCAGTCTTCTCAGACAAACTGCTAACTAAGGTGTCTTGGGTTGGGTCTCCTCTGGTTGATATTAATGACCAAAAGGCCTTCGGTTTCTTGCCACTAGGGGTTCTTAACATCGCCTCGTAGTCTTCCTGATAGAGTTGGATTTTGTATCCTTTTAGGCAATTCGTATACTGCCTGGTGGCTGTCGCAGCTTCATAAGAATTGAGTTTAGAGGGAAACCGGATTGCTTTTTTTTTGGCTCATCTCTTTTCCTTGAGGATCAAATTATTGTTATGAGTTTTTGTCAATGCTTTACCACCCGTTTTCGGCACTTGATCTGGTAGCAAAAGTGGGCAGTAATCCGTGAAGGTGGGTCCTCCTTTTGCTTTTCAAACTTTTTAGCTTGGCAGTATCGGTTAGATATATCGATGATTGCTGTGACTTTCAACCGTAAACAACTTCCCTTGGTATTAATATCCATATTAGCCAACATTGAAGGACGTGGAGGATTTTTGACAGAGTAGTTTCCCATGTTCTTAGCAAAAGGTTGTGGTCGCTATGCAAGGTGCGGATGGTCTTGAAGCAAGTAACCTTAATTAGAAGATCTCTGGAGACGTATATGTAATTTAAGGTTGCCTGACGTCCTGCTAGTTCCCAAGATGGAATGTCCGGTTCAGTAGATTTTTTTAGGCAATGTTAGTTGTGCATATCACAGGCATATGCATATGAGTGTAGTTCACTTGTTTCCTCTGATTATGGCTCCTGGGAATGTTAACCCTTTGTTTTTCTTGGCTGCTGTTAAATTTCTAGCCAGTGGATTTTCATGTCTTTTTAGGGCAATTTTGGAATTCAGGTCCCCACATTTAATCGTACTATCTATTGTGTAATCACTTCCCGCCTTATCTAAGATTTCTTCAATCTTAGTCTCTGCAGGGAAATCTTTCGTGTTCCAATAGATATTCATCACAAGATATGTGGTTCCTTTCTGTGGGTTAATAGCGAATTGAGCTGGAGATCGTCTCATTAGAGTGGCCAGTATGTGAGGATCATTTTTTAGTACTTTTTCTAGTTGGTGATCACAGCCTATACGGATTGCTGTAAGTAATCCAGCCCTAGGTCTGCCAGCTGAGTGTTGCAGCGCTGGGGAAAAGCTGATCTCAAAACCATGGATCCTAGGTTTGTTAAACATCTTCATACTTCTTGGAGACAAAAGATGCCAAATGACCCTAGGTTCATGTCAGAGGTGTTCGTCAAGTGTGAAAAGCCTTGGGTGTTCCATAAGCCTAGGGTCAGACAGGTATCGTCATCCTTTTTGGGGAGGACTGTGATGTTATAATTGCTTCCCAGCCCAACTGCAGGTTGCTAACATCTTGGCTTTGCCGCTAAGGCTCTTGGGAGCCAGGCCCAGTGTTTTAGTTCTTCTTCTATGCGAGTTTGTTTATGTCCCAGTTTTGGTTTGACCTGGACGATCGTTATGTTCCAGTTTTTTTGCGACCCTGCCGGCACCCGTTCATTTTCCAGTTAAATGGAGCGTGATTGACTCCTTGGACCATCAAAGGGGGGGTTTGTTCTTAAGCGCTCCCTATGAAATACTGTGGGCTCCATTTTGGCTCTTTCTCGTTGGTCTGTTTCTAGTCCTGCTGCGGTCTATTCTCTTTTCAGCAAACCAACTTGAGGAATGTTTACTTTTGTTCCTCGAGGAGGGTCCCCGATTTACATGCTCCTTATTTTGGAGAGTATTTACGTCATGGGTTCTACAACGTTGTCCAGAGGTTGATCTAGTGGTCTTAAACCTACGATCTGATAGTTTCTCTTTGGGAGTTTGCTATTTATTTATTTATTTATTTATTTATTTATTTTTACATTTATAAAGCGCTCACACAGCCCGTGGGCATCGAGGCGCTATTACAGGAATTGTGTGGTTTTTTTTGTTTTTGTTTTTGTTTTTTTTTTCTTCTTAGTTGCGTAATTGTTTTTTTTTTGTCTTTGTTATGTATTTATAACGCGCTTAAACACTGAGAGGTTTCTAAGCGCGGACCCGGGGATCGAACCTGTGTTGCTTCGTGTCGTCTTGCTTGGAAGACGACTTGTTTGATTCCTCAAGTCATGGTTCTCACATTCTTTTAGATCATAACCCAGTGATCTTAGTTTGTTTTTGGCCTCAAATAGCAGGGTCTTCGTAATTGAAGATTTTATGTGGAGATAAACACTGTCTATACAGTCCATGTCTGAACATTCTACAACAGTGATCTCCTCTGATGAAAGGTTATGGAGTGATGGAATGTGGTGCAGAATAGTCAGAATGTTTTTTTCTATTTAGAATGAAAGAGGGATCTTCTTTCCAGATGCACTCTAGCAGGGAAGTACAGGTTTTTGTGGTTCTTCCTGAGCGAAGCAACATTGCTCTTTTTTTTCCTCGATCGTCGCCATTTTCCCTCCCAATATGCTGATGTATGGATCTATGTGTTCTGGTAGATTTTTCGCGTCTCCCACTATTATTAACTTTGGATAGCATTTAAGGTAAAGGTCTGTTTGAAGGAGAGCGACTTTTTGATCTTTGGTTTATGTGCACTCTGGAACTCCATCTCGAAGAGATCCTTTTTGGTGAGTTGTGCTTGGACTTATCCTTTTCTCCTCTCGTCTATGCTCCCTCTGTCTGTGAGACAGGATGAGGCTTTTTGTTCTTTTTTCATTAAACGTTGAGCTGGAGGGTATTTATTTGGTTTAGGATCCTTTTTCTTTGCAAGAAGTTTCATTTTTTTTCCCATCTAAAGTGAGTAATACTGAGCTTTGAGCTCTAGGACCGGGGCGTTCTGGGCCAGTTCGTCGCAGCTCGGGGGGGCAGGGGGGATGTGCCTCGGTTTGCTTTCCTTTTGCCTTTTAACGGATCACTGGGTTCCAAGACGTGGGAATCTTTAGGGACTGTATCAGAGTTTAGGGCAGCTTCCATAAGTTCGCTTTCCATGAGTGATGATACGCTGCTTTCTGAGGCCGAATCGTTATCAGCATGGGTAGGTGGAGCCCTGTTTTGAGGGCATCGGTTGTTAGTGGCAGGTCTTTTCTCAAAAGTCAAACATGCTTGTTTTAATGTTGGCAGTATTTTGACGTCGGTTGTGATGTCTGAAGATCTCTCATTATCTTTTAGAATTGAAAAGTTGGTTGTCCACATCATGCAGCCATTTTTTGTGGCCCGGAAATCTAAGACTTGGGCTTTGTTTTCCTAGAGGGCTTTTTTTTCCCGCTATATGTTGCTGCACAGGCTCAATCAAACAAATCTCCTTTGGCTTTGTTAAAAGTGAGATTGAAGAAGTAGGACCCGAGAATTTTGTTGGGTCCGGGAGCTGAGCTGGAATTGCTACTGTAGTTTGAGACTTGAGTTTGGACTCTGCCAAGGAACCTCCTGTAAATAGAAAGGCTTTGATAGGAATCTCTTCTGTTTGTGTCGCCGTTGAGGATTTTGCTAAATGTTTGGGTTGTTCAGACTGTGAGCAAGCATCCCTCGTAGATGTTTGCTACTTTGTTTTGCGATGCTATATCCTTCAAGAAATGTTAGTGTAGTTGGTATGTATGCGATTAAGGTCAGTTGATCTTTTGAGGTGTCATTGAGGGCTTCGTAAAGCTTTGTGAAAGGGGCCAATGCTATTGTCAAGTTTGACATAATGGACAATGGGTTGGTTCTTATTGAAGGAGTAACAAGGCCAGTTTCGCCCGCAATTTCATTTATTCTTGAGGATTTCCTCTGAGTTTTTGTGGCTGGGGAAATGGTTTGAGATTCTCGGTTGGTCATGGCGTTGCCTGGTCTTGAAGAGTCGGGGTTGGTGGAAAGCGTACCAACTGGATTTTGAAGGTGGTTTGACTCTAATACTTTGGTACACTCCTTAGTCTCCTCATGAGGAGGGTTGTGTTGAGCCGGTGTGTTAACCTCATCAGAGTTTGACGTCTCTGGGCACTTTCTAACATCCTCGGTTTTAGGTTTTCCATTGGATTTATGTGGGCGGTGGATGATTTCTTAACCGGTTAGCCCAACAGGTTTGTTGTTGGTTTGCAGTGAGGCCGTGGACCCCGACCAAGGCTGGGTCCTCACCTTCCTTTAACGGGCAAGGCTTCATGTGCCATCTTTTCAGAAAAGCTATTTTACATAGTGAATCGTTTTCATCAGCCTGGTTATGTGAGGACCCAGGATGAGAAGGAGTTCTGAAGTCAGATTCGATGGTCAGCTCATGACGCGTTCCTTCTAGTAAATCTGCGTCCGACATCTCATCCTTTTCCATTACCTGGATTTTTCTTTTTTTCAAAACAAAAAAATCAGAGAGAGTTTCTGTGGTGAGAACCCTGGGTGAAGGTTTCTTGTGGGTTGCTGGTTGTAGATGTTGTCGGGGGGAAATTCTGCCGGGGTCGGCCGGGCCGTCCGCAGACCTCCGGGCAGGGAGGCCCCAACTCCTCCCATATATCCCAAAAGAGATAGAGTATGAGACACACGCAAGAAGCAAGGTGACTCTGCTGTTTATTAGACAAAACGGCAGGGATGGGTCAAGGAGCGTACGGGTCCGTCCTGACACACACACAATCGTGGGGCTCGCAGGCCCTTTTTACCTTAGTATGACGCGCTACTTGCGTCACTTGGAAAGTTTAGCAAAAAAACTATCTCCACTCTGGATTGGTTACTCGAGTGGTAGGGTTAGTATAGCATACATATAGAGAATGGTGTTAGTGGTTGAGGGTTAGTCAGGTGGTATACCTGGGATGTCCCTTCAATTTGATACATGAAAATTGTTACATGAAGACCTCTGAGGATTGGTCAATGTTAATGGCGTCAGTGATAAGGGCCCCATGTTCTGATTGGTCCACTCGCGAGCCTCCCAGTCTGGGACTATCGCTGTTCCCAGCTCGCGGTGCACCTGTAATTTGCAACAATGTTTTACTATGGGTAGGTGTAAACAATGTGAGGATTTATTCATATGTTGGGAGGTCGACTACTCCCACTGCTGCAGATGTGCAATGAGTCTTTTAATTGTATCTGCCTGTGTCTTGAAACGTGGGATTCAGGCGTCTCCTTCCTCCTGGGCTTGGCATCTTGTCAGGTTTGGCTTTGTCACGTGAGGTGGGACCGTGTTTGAGGCAAAATTCAACACAATTAATATTGTTTTTCCTACTGTGTGCCTGGTTTATCTTGCAGGTGCGACCTTGGCGTTGGCTTGCAGCGTGCGAGATTGCAACATCGTGCCCTTGGCGGTGTGCTTTCGCAGGGTCAGCAACCCAGTTCTTGCTCATTCAATGTTCATGGAAGCTTTTGCTTGCGGCCTACTTGGGCCTAGTGCATAGGTGGAACCGTTTGATGCAGAGCGCTTTAGGTTACGGTATCATATTGTCCTATCCTCAGTATCGTGTCTCCATTATATTCTTCATTACGGTACATGGTTCTTAGACGAAGCGTGAGCAAGCCTTTTTAGATAAGTTCATGATGCGTCTTGCGTTTCTGCATTTTGAGAGCCTATGTGGAAAATAATAAAGATGCAAGTCCGTGAGTATGTCTGTCGCCTACGTCACAGCACTGAGTATATTCTTTGTGTGGATTGGTGTGGGAGTGTCCGGTGTGCATGTTTGCACAGGTGTGCTGACCGTTGGCTAGGTCGTCATGGCATCTCTAACGATGTGTAGGTTTAGTCGAGTTGATCCATGCCGCAGGTGTCGGCATGGACAGGGCGGGCTGCTGGGCAGGTAGATGGGCACATCCGTATGTTCCTGTACCAGGGTATTTGGTCGTCTGGTAGATAGGCAAACTCCTCTCGTGGCGGGTGTCTAGGCCGTGATCCTCTAGGCCAAGCGCGAGAGGGGAAGGGCGGGAGCCTGTTCTTCCATTCTCCCACTTCAGTACCCCCCTCCGACTTGTCGACCACAAACATATCCTTTTCTTTATCTCCTCTTACTCTCCATATTTTAGTTATTCCTCCCAAATGTCCATAGTGGTTAACATGGTCTTCAAACGACCAATACATATATTCACAGGTTCCTCCAGATGGTGGGTCCAGGTGGTTGGTGATGATCTGGTTGCGCAACTTCTCTCTCTCTTTTATGATTGTGCCTGTGTGTTGGCCGTCATCTGTTGGCATCAAGAGGTGTATACCAACCATTTCGATCATCTCGTCTGTGGTGCGTGCCTTCAGGGCCTTCCAAAATCTTATTATGATCAGTGCAGCTCCAGCCAAAATAGTACATCCAACTATAATCTTCAGTCCATCTGAACGCCAAGATGGCATCCATGACCATAATATTGAAAACCAGCTCTCATCCTTTTTCACACCTTTACTTTCATCCATCATTTTTGAGTGCATCTGGGCCAATTGTGATACAGCTTCCGTGAGTGTACCATTGTCAGCATCGTTAGCAGGAATGAATGTGCAGCATGATTGTCCTATCTTTGCGCAAACTCCTCCTTCCATTGCTGTGAGGAGGTCCAGTACATATCTGTTCTGTAGTGCAACCATTCTTACTGCTCGCAATTCCTCTTTTATTGCGTTGAATCCATTTACTGTAGAGTTAATTGTCATCATTAGTTCCCACCTAGTTATCTGGAGCCATTTCGTGTTTGCGTAGGCCTGCAGTCCAGGATGTATTATTGAGGAGAAGAACATAGCTGCTCTGCTGAATAGTCTGTGTTCTGGTGGAATTGAGGTGAGTGCTGTTTCTGACCTTCCCCACAGGTAATTTCCTGTCAGAGGTTCTCCTTGTCTTTTCCTTCTGTTGAGGACAGTGTTGTTGCCGTTGCGTCGGTTCTCTGGCCCTTTCTGAGGCTGTGCAGATCTCCTCTTCCTTTTGTTCCCTTCATCCATCTTGGGGAAATTCGCCATATTCACATGCTTCTGGGGTACCACTAGTGATGGTACATTAACGTGTACTATAGTGCATACACCATTCCACAAAGGGGGCAGTGTGTTGTACGCCTTGTCTCCACAGGCCCAGTAATGGTCCATTACTACTGCTGTTCCTGCTCCCCCCTCAGGTAACTCCATCACGCTTTCACAGTTGGTGTTGTATCCTACATCCACCTCTCCTTTATGTTGGTAGCATACCTTAGGCGCAGTTAGCAGCAGTATTGTTATTGGGTCTTCATCCTTCTCCATCCACGTGAGCATGGGTACGTACTTGATCCAAGTCATCCATCTATGGTTATGTCCATCAATAGTTGAAATATTTTCTCTTGTTACCATGTTGCTGCCAACCACTCCTATGTCCCATTTGTTGTCCATGTACACCTTCCCTGTTATTATCATCAGTGGTCTTTCCCAACATCCGTTTTTACCAGGGACTTCAGTAGCGTACCAATCACATGGTAGGTACTGCAGTGTTACTTTCTTTGTTTCTCCTTTTTCAGGACCACTTGTTATGTATTTGAATCCTTCAGCATGTAAACTGCTCTTGTGGTAACTCAAATAAGTCTTAAGGAAGTTGTTTTCATATGGATATGTATCTCGTGTTTTCCACACCAGATGCACCACTGTCCCTTGAAATCTTCCTTTCGTCTGGAACAGTGCCAGGTATATTATACATCGTGCTATTTTTCCATCTATCGCCGTGGCAACAAATGTTCGAGAAGCGCTCATGGCGTATGGAATTAATGAGCAAATGTAGCAGCTGTCTTCTGTTGTTTGTTTGCCTATTTTGGTCATGGGTTGGTACCACATGTTGTTAGAGACGTGTGCTGAATCTTGTACATAGTTGTCAATGCCTTTATTATCTGAGTATGTGCTGCGTTTAACTCTATTTTCCTTGTGTGGGATTTTACTAGTACCACCTGACGTAACACCTGTTGCAGCTGGGGGTGGGGGTGCATTAGGTTTGGGTACAGCAATAATATCAATAGCATAGCTGTACTGCCATACAGAGGCAGCCAAGAACCCGGTGATCATTAAAATCCCTATCAATTTTATTACAGATGCTAATTTCACCGGCATTTTGCTCTTACCTTGCTGCAGTCCGGCAGCTTATTCTTGCGACGTTACAGTTGCCCGCCTGAAAATTCTTAATATGCTTGTTATTGATGTTAGTTGTCGTTTTTTAAGCTCTCCCTATCAGGTAGTCATTCAGTGCCCAGGCGAAGAGCTGTTCCCACGCCAATCTAAGCGATCTATCTCTTAGGGCAGGCAAGTATGGTTGGAGGTGGGGCATTGAATGTTCTATGGCCAAGAGGAATGCTGTGTAGTAGACACGTACCCTCCTTCTTTTCAGGTACGTTGGCCTTTTTATTTCATATACAAATTGGTGTGACAATTCTTCCAGGTAATTATCGTCTGAGGGTACCATCTACTCCTGGGCAGTGAATTGGTTAGTTATCTACTTTCTTAACAGTACAATAATACGCTGTACCTGCATGTGTGAGAGAAAAGAAAGAGAACATTCAGGTGTTTACATGTGTATATGTGCAAAACAATGTCCTTCAGTTCCGTTATTACTACAGTGGGTAGGGGGTCAATGGGCAGAGGGTTTGGGGCTCAACTGGTGGAAGTCTCTTTACCCTTTGATCGTGTAACCATGGGGTGGGCGGTATGGGGATCACCCCTTTCTTTTCTAATAGTTGTCTCTTGGGAGTCTGGGGGGTGGCAGGGTATGGGGACACTTAGGCCGTTAGTTGCGGTAGAAGTCTCTTCCTCCGTTGGTGATGCTGCTGTTGTTCTTCCAGTGGCCCTGTCGGTGGCGCTGGGGCGGGTCTGGAGTTTCTAGATCTTTACGTCGTGTAGGTGGTTCCAGGCACGTTTGTCCTGTAGCTTTCCTGCTCTTGTTGATACCTCCTCTACCAGATGGGGGCCAGTGAATCGTGGACTGTTCAACTTTCTGTTGAAATTGCGAAGTAGTACGTGGTCACCTTTAGCAACTTTGCACAGTCTTTCCATTTCCAATTCTTTATCCACGTCTTCTTGTTGATCGCTGTTAGACCCGCCCCGCGTGCGCTCGAGCTGTTGAGACACAAACACTACACTAGTAATCAGAGAAGACACATATTGGTACATTTCATCACCAAGGACATCTGCAGTACTCTCGTGGTCAGTAAATGCTCTTGATGTTGGCGTTAGGGGAAGGCGCATTTGACGTCCGGTAACCACCTGGTGAGGGGTGAGGTGGTGGTCGGAACCTGGTCTATTCCTTAGCTCAAATAGGGCTAATGGAAGGCAATACAACCAACTCTTCTTTGTTGTTTGCTGTATTTTTGCAATTGCCTCCTTTAATAGGCCATTCAGGCGTTCACATATACCGTTGGCCTGTGGGTGGTATGCACATGTAAATTTATGCCTGATGTTCAGTAAGGATGTGATGTGCTGGAACATTTCGTTTGTGAAATGTGGGCCATTGTCTGACCGCAGTACTTCGCACACTCCCCACCTGGGGAAGACATCCCTCACTAGGAATTTAGCTGCTCTAAATGCATCTGGGTGTGAACAGGGCCCTGCTTCAATCCACCTCGAGAATGGGCATACTACTAAAATCATATACCTATTTCCTTGACATACGTTGATCATATCAACATAGTCAATATGGAGATGTCGGAAGTGTCCCTCTGGCCGGGGTATAGTACCTCTTATCACCTTCAGAGTGTGACCGGCCGTAAACTGTTGACATGTGAGACAATTGCTGATGAAATTTGACACATGAGAATTTAACTTGGGGCAGAACCAGTCTTCCCTAATTCGTGCTGCAATTACTTCCTTGCCTGTGTGGGCTGGGTGGTGTAGTTGGCTCAGGGCGGTGTTCAATAGTGCCAGTGGTATTACAATCTTCCCAGTGTCACTCTGGTGCCATAGTGCGTCGGTTGGTGACACCGTGCATCCTCTTTTTAGCCACATTTCCTTTTCGGCCATTGGTGCAGCCGCTTGTAGCTCCATAATCTGTGTGGCTGACTCTCTCTCTGACTCTGGGGGGTTCCATATCTCACCAAAATATGCAGCATACTTTACATGTGCGTCTGCTGCTGCATTCCCTTTTGAAATGTGGTCTTCACCATTGGTGTGTGCGGTGCATTTGACCAAAGCTAATTCTTGGGGGTCATTTATTGCATCAATTAGTTCAGCCAATAGGAGGGCATGTTGCACTGGAGTGCCATCAGCTCTCCTAAACCCTCTTCTTCTCCATTTCAACAGCCCTGAGTGGACAGTGGACGTAACATATGCGCTGTCGGAATATATGGTCACTCGTTTGTCAAAGCTTTCCCTCAACGCCAAAATCAGTGCAATTAATTCTGCTGCTTGAGCGGAGTAATGCTGTGGTAATTGTACACATTTCATTGCCACACACACCGGTACCTCCATCATTTTTACCACTGCTGCCCCGGTCCTCCTTATACCATCCCTTTGGTCGATAGTTGATGACCCATCAATGAACAGGAGCTCACCTCCCTCTAGTGCGTTTTCTTCAACCTTTCTAGTACATGAGTACATTTCAGTTATTTGCGTACAGTCGTGGGCATAATCTCCCTCCTCAATTACTTCTGCTAGGAACCTTGCAGGGTTGACCGTGCTACATCTAACAATTGATAGTTCAGCTCTGGATAAGATGATCTCATAACCTGATGCCCTTTGCGTGGTTAGGGTGGACTTAGGTTTAATCAATATCGCAAATAGTGCATGTTCCACAAACAGTGTAGTTGGGCACCCCATGGTTATTGCTGATGCTTTTTCTACCGCAAAAGCAGCTGCGGCGTGACCTTGTTCGCAAGGGAAATGACCTAACATCATAGGATCTAAGTGGCCGCTGTAAAATGCTACTGGTTTGTAGTCCATCCTTGTTTTTTGAGCCAGCACTGCTTTCATTACCGCTGAGTCGCAATGTGAAAATATAAAGAGTTGTCGCTCATAGTCTGGGGATGCCAGTACCGGAGCAGTTGATATCGCATCTTTCAATTCATCAAAAGCCTCTTTCATTTCCATTGTCCACCCCAACTTTTTCTCCCCTTTATTAGCTTCCTTTAACGCCTCAAGCAGGGGTCCTATGTATGAACTGTAATCAAATACCCATACTCTACAGTAGTTGCACAGACCCAGGAACTGCTGCAGTTCCCTCACTGTTTGTGGCACTGGTGTGTTTGAAATGGCCTGTGCTCTTTGTGGTGCAATCTTTCTTCCATGTTGGGATATGAGCTGACCAATGTAAAGTACCTGTTCTTGACAGTACTGTAACTTTTCCATGTCTACCTTGTAACCTTTTTCAGCCAATATTGTCAGCATCTTTAATGAGTCCTCTCTGCATGTTCTTTCGTTTGTACTGCAAATTATTATGTCGTCGACATACTGCAACACTGTGCTTTCCACTTCAATGTTACCCAAATCCATCTGTATTACTATGTTGAAAATTGAGGGTGATTCGCAATACCCTTGTGGCAATCTGGTGTGTTTCCACTTTGTGTTTCTGTAAGTGAAGCTTGTCAGATCTTGTGAGTCTGGGTGCAATGGTACTGAGAAGAATGCATTTTTAAGGTCGATCACTGTAAATCGTGATGCTTCTGCTGGAATGCCACACAATATTGTGGCCGGGTTTGCGGCTATGGGGTATTCTGCTTCTACTATGTTATTCAAGGGCCTGAGATCCTGTATGAAGCGCTAAGACCCCCCTTTAGCCTTGCGCACTGGGTATACAGCCGTGTTACATGGTGATTCTGAGCGGACCAATAAGCCATTATCTATAAGGGCCGTTATGGTTTCATATATGCCCTCATCTGCCTCTTTTGATAGTGGGTACTGTTTCACTCTGGGGAGTATTGCACCTTTTTTCAATTTTATCCTTACTCCCCCTATACTTTTTATGCACCCCACGTCATAGGGGCTAGTAGTCCACAATGATGTGGGTACCTTTGTCATATCCTCCTTAAAGAAGGGAACTGGGGTGGATGTGGGTGCCTCAAGTGCCATTGCAATTTTCTGTGCTACTTGTTTGTACGCCACTCTTAGCCATATTTCCACACTCATCATAAACACCATTTCACCTTCCTCCTTTTCTTCTGAGAACAGCTCCTCATCTGACACCTGGGTGAGCCTACATCCTTCTGCTAGTGCTATCACTGCCCTCCATGCTCTTCCTTCTCTGTCTTGGGCATGTACAGCAATGTAATCAGCTGTTGCTATAATGCTCTCAATGTCCACTGGAACCACCTTTCCTTCTGGTTCATTGACTGGTGTTTCGGGTCTGAACAAACAGGCAGCTGGCCTCCTCCAGATCTTTCCCTCTATCCCTGGCATCCATGCAAATGCCATGTCTGTCCCGTACTGGAAGAGTTCGCCATCTACTGGCTCCGCCCTAATCGCTGTCTGTCCGCAGTATGCTTGCATAATCTGTCGTGCTGTGAGCATGTTAATCCCTGGAGTAGAGCAAATTATGCCGTCCTCAGTAAAGGAGATCGTCATATTCAACCTGTTCATTATGTCTCTCCCCAGTATATTTACTGGTGAGGCACTATAATATAAAAGTGGAACTGACATGTCATAATCTCCTATAGATAAGGGAATGTTATCAGTAAAAGGAACCAACCCTCTAGCCCCAGAGAATCCTTGGGTGTTCATGGCTTCGCCTGACATCTTAAATTTACCTTCCCTTATGCAAGACCGGGTCGCCCCGGTGTCAACAAGGAATGATAATTTTTTGTCACCTATCGTTACCTCTATGCGTGGTTCCTCCGCACTATTAGGTGTTACTGACAGGATGGGACACACCAAGGCCGTCTGTGGGCTGTCCTATTGAGGGTACAATGATTGACCATTTCCTGTGTAAGGGTTGTGTCCCAGGACCGTCACCCTACCCAGTTGTGTTTGTTGTGCTTGGGGTTGTTGTGTTATCGCTACCTGTTGTTGTGGCAGTGAATATGTCTGTGGCTGTTGTTGTGTTATTAGTTGTTGCTGTTCATTTCCCTGTTGCAACGTCTGCTGTTGCTGTATGCCCTGCTGTTCCTGTGTGGGCCTTGGTTGTCCCTGTTCACTCCATGATGGTGTTCCTGGTCTTACTCTACACGTGTGTGACATGTGCCCTAATAATCCACAACTCCAACACACCGGTGGTTCCCTACTCTGCCATGGAAAGCTCCATGTGTTGTCCTGGTATACTGGTTGCCCTGTGGGGTAGGAATTTCTAAGTCCTCCCACCTGCTGTTGTGTGTTATATCCGTATCCTCTCCCTCTTATAATTCCTCCTCTTCCCCTATTGTAATTATAATACCCAGCTCCTGGCATTGAGTATCCTCCTCCCATGTTGGTCGTGTATGGTTGGAGTGGCGGCACATGTTGTGTTATAGTCTGTGAGGGTGGTATTTGGGAGGGATCTTGTGCGGCCGCTACTTGTGTGGGGCTTTGGGTCATTGTTGTAGGCATAGTTATTAGTGCCCCTTCCATTGTGTATTTAGTAAGTTTTTTCTGTACTAGTTTAACCTCTTCCGTTTTCCTGTCCTCTTCCTTTTGTTTCATTTTTCCTTGCCATGTCCTGCAATGGTGCACTATTGTCAGTTGTATTTCTGGCCATGCTTTTGCTTCCATTCCCACTGCTTTCTTCAGTTGTTTCTGAACTCCTTCTGGGAGCCCTTGTACTAGTATATGATAAAATATTGCTGGTGTTTTGTCCCATTGTTCTCTAGTTTCCATGCGCCACTTCTCTTGGATG